>NW_020837946.1:66658110-67148229 GCF_003676395.1 Aethalodelphis obliquidens | reverse complement strand
CCGCAACGGGAGAGGCCACAACACTGAGAGGCCCGCGTACCGCAAAAAAAAAAAAAAAAAAAAAAAAAATTTGGGATATATTTACTCAGTGGAATACTTCCCAGTCATTAAAATTAACTGATGTTATATATAACAACATAAATGAACCTCAAAATCATTGTGCTGAAGGAAAGAAGCCAGGCCAAAAAAAAAAAAAATAGTATGTGTATTAATATGAAGTTCTAGAAAATTCAAAGTGAGCTATAAGAGATAACAGTTTACGGGTTATTTGAAGATGGGGGTGGTGGGAGGAATGAATTATAAACGGACACAAGGAGACTTTTGTGGTTGATGGAAATGTTTATTATTTTGATATTGGTGATGATCTCATGGTTACATAAATGTATTGAAACTGATCAAATTAAGCACTTTCTATATTTTCAGTTTATTTTTCTTCATTTTAATTCAAAGTTAAAAAACATAACTCCCATTTAAATTTCTATTAAGTTTCCAGATAAAATTGAAAGTTATTAAAGCCTCAGCAGAGAAGGGATGGGAACAATCAGTGGGGAACTTACAGTTTAAAGACAAATACCTTTTGTAAAATATTTTAGCATATACAGGAAAACTTAGAATTTTATTCAGCAAGGTAACTTATAAGCAGCAGATACCATTAAAGCAATAATTAGAGTACCACTACCACCAAACAGTCTCTTTTGGATATTCTACCACTCTGGTATTAGAAAAGAATTCCTAGTACTTACAATGCTCAGGGAAAAAAGCAGTAGGGATTATGAGCCATGGGAGTAGAAGAGAAATCTTTAAATTAAAAAAAAAAGGATTTTATGCTATACATAACCAAATATATTATAAAAATCCCAAAGGTATTACTCTCTCTGAAGTGTACATGATCGGTCCACTCTCCCTCCTCCCTGCTCGTCTCTCCCCAAGAGCCAGCTTGTTTCATCTGGCTACAGTCAGAGACTTCTTTCTGGCTCTCACTTTCCTTTTCCTTCTTCAAATGTCAAAGCCGTCACAAGGATATTTTTAAAGCATAAATTCTTCATTTCATTACCCTATCTTCAAAATGGACATAATACCCTAACCTAATGGTGTTTTTAACGATTGGAGGGAGATAGATAGATAGATAGAGAGAAATAATGACAGATCAGTAAATAGTAGATGATTAATAGATGATAGATGAATATAGATAGATGAAAGATATTCATTAAACGATAGCAATTACTCAACTTAAACTATGTGAACAATGCTTTCATTGCATGAGATTTCAACCACTGTTTTTCAGGCAGGCCATCAGCACACTCATATACAAGTGAGATCAAACTATAGATTTTTGCCTTTCCACTTAGCTGAAACTGTTTGATACCCAAAACGATCTTCCTTTTGAACTCTTTTAAATTACTTCACCAAGGTAGAGATTTGGAATCAAGTGTTACACACAAAAGCAAACACTTGTTAGAAACAGCATAGGACCCATTCCACTAGAATTGTAGCTGATCTCCTACTGACACTGAAACCTGACATCTCTTAAGCCACTTTTGCAAACACTTTTGAGGTGGAAGTTTGCCACAGAACAGATTTCTGGCAATTAATATGGGCAACAGAAAGGAATAGAGAATGGCTTATGAAGGCACTCTGCTTTGGCACAATTTCACTTAAGCTAGTTGCGATCACTTGCACAAGGGTTGTACGTGGGTTCAACCTTTTATTTTAGCTTTCAGCTGTGTTCCACAATTGGGTCATGGCTGGTGCTACTAATTATATGGGTGATATATATTTAAGGACACTAACGCATTATTTGTGCTTGCCATCTTCCATCCCCCTGGAATTATTTGTACAGTATATAATTGATTTTTACCACCAACCACCAAACCCCACAGGACATAACACCCACAATGTTCTTTTTGCTATTTCCCACAGGTGCTGTTGTCACTTTCCTGCTGGCGTTTTCTTACATGGGTGTTCAGAAATTATCTTTCTTTCAACACACACACACACACACACACACACACACACACACACACGCATGCATGCATACTAAATCTCTGCAAAAAAAATAAGAAAATTCAAATGTAATCAAACCAAGACAACTGCTTCAGTTTGAAGTTTAGGAAAGAAATAAAATCCTTCACACGGCACTTAAAAAAAGCCTTTTTGAAAAAGTTCCTCATCAAAGATTTCCTAAAATGTGACTAAACTATAAAGCTATTATTGCTATTAATTGCTACTATTCCTATTGTTCTTCCCTTCTGAGGCCAGAATACCATGGTTCTAAACAGTTTCCATTTGTTTCATGATAAATCTGATGCTTCAAACTGTCACTTGCTGGAGGAGACCATCTGCTTCAATGTTGGCGTTTCTAATTGCAGACTAATAAATTTGTCGTATTAGTAACTATTTCAGCCAATAAATTCATGGATAGAAAATCTGACTATGGGATATGTCATCAAGAAACTGTTACTTCAGACTGAAACCAAAGCACCTGCTATCCAATTTTTAAGATCTGTAAGTTCCCCTAAAAAAATTCATGATTCTATTTTGTACTGGAGTCTACATATACACAGTGTTTATTTGCCAAAGACCTTGTCTGCCTAAGGATACTTAGGCTATCTGAAAATGTCATTATCTTATGCTAATGACGTATCACCAGAGTAAGCAATAGTTAATTATTCAAGAACATATGACTGCTTGGTAAGACACCCTGTATAAAGGGGTCGATACAACTTAGCAGCTAATGGAAGGCACAGTAATTTTGTGGCACAAACTGCTTATTTTATAACTGAATTTCACTGAGTTTTTTGTTTTGTTTTTGCATGTGTTATTTGGGCAGAAAACATTTCACCACAATTTTGTCCTATATAAAACTTAGAATTTTAGTGATAGAACACTTCATCATGTAGATTTAAGTTAGTTACTGACTTCAGCAAAAAAACTCTTTTACATAGATTAAAATATTAAATAGTTCTATAAGACTTATTACAAAATAATGGTCCTTATACCCCCTTTCTCTGTTTTCATTTCCCAGGGGCAACAACTTTCAATTCTTTGATTTAGTTCATTATGTCTAATTCTTCATTTTCTTTTTTTTAGTTGTAGCAACTATTAATTGATTTTCCAGCATGGAAGATGAGCATTTAGTCATCTGTCAAACATGACAAACACAAACAAATTATCTCCCAAATTATTTCTATATCTGAAATATATCTGGGTCCACCCAGTCTCTCAATACTTTTATACCATACTTTTAGTTAGATCAATATTAAATGCTTAGATTATTAAGATTATGTGAATATTATTCCTAGATGGACTAAGTACTAGATGGAGATTACTTTTGGGGGGGGGGGCACAACTTTTACTTTACATTAAAGGTAATATTTATTTTCTTTTTACCTTTTGTGTTCTCTTTCCCACTAATTCAGCCCCAAGCTTTCCCCAAGTTGTCTACAATCTCTCTCAATACGTTCAAATACCTCATGGGTCCTATCAATTACCTCATCTTGGAGACAGGTCCCCTGGACTTTTTGGACCTGGTTTTTACATCTGGAGCACAGTGCTCACCCTGACATCTTCTTTCACCATCATCCTAGGGCATTATCTTTTTCTTGAGTTGGAGCCATTGTTTCCTGGATCCTATTATTTCTTCTTTCTTGGTTTACCCACTCCTTCACTTACTGAGAAAGGATATGTAAATGAGAAATTTTTTGAGAATTCCCATATACGAAAATATCCTTGTCTACACATAATTACTTCTGTATAAAATTCTAGGTTAGATGTCCTTTTTTTCGTCAAAATGTAAATGCCTTGCTCTACTGGCTTTGAGTTTCTGGTGTCAAAATAGAGAAATCTACAAACATTTGGACTACAGATTCATTGTATATGGCTTCTTTTATTGTTTGATTTTTTTTTTCAACAAGCTTTTGCAATTGTCCCATTTACTCCATTGTTTTGATAGCTCATAATGATATGTTTAATGTGGGCCAATTTTTCTCCCCGAATGTTTTTGTTAAACACAGAAACTCATGTCCTTCAATTTCATGAAATCTTGAATCATTTATTTGATGATTTTCGTCACTTAATTTTTTATGATCTCTCTAATACATCTGCCATTTGGTTTGTGGACTTCCTGATCTAAAATTAAAAGTCCTTTTTCCTATATGTGTGTTTCAGTCTCTGTCTTTTGTGTCCAATGATTTCTGGCTATCTGTACTTAGAGATGAAACACCTAAAAGCTGATTCAAAGCTCTGCACTGGTGAATGGTCTCTGTCAACGGGGAGCCTCACTGTAGATCAGCTGGCGGGGCTGTTTCGTTAGGGAAACTTGAATGTGGGAAAATTTAGACTTTTCCCTTTGACTGCTCAGGTTCCCCAGAATGGAATCAGCCTATCTCCTGCATGGAGCATACAAGCCTGGCTGTCAGCATTTTGGAATCCAAGCTAGGGGAGAAAACTGAGCATTTAATAATAAGAGAAATAATAGAAAAGAAATACCTATTTAAAATGATTGCAATGTCATAAAGAAGACAGTTCAAAGTAAGTATTATAAATCAATAGATTTTTACAGAACAGCAACAAACGTTTAGATTTTTAAAAATCTGTTCATACTTTTTATCTTAGTAAACCTACTTTTACTTAAACCTACTGTTACTTTTAATTAAAGGAAACAGAAATTTGGCAGATTTTTGTACAATAAGTTACTTAACATTACTTAATGATGCAAAAAACTAGAAAGCACCTAAATGCTCCCAAATGGGACTGACTCTATTGCATATTACATATTATGTTTAATACATTATTAGGATATACTATGTAACATATATTTTAGATCTTAAGTTTTATCACACATATGTGGCACCTTTTGTTATTTTAAACAACAGGCATCAATCAACTTCATTTCTTAGTGCTCTTACTGAACTCTTTGTAACTTAAAGAAAGGAAGAAAGAGGAAGGAAGGAATGAAGGAAGGAAGGAAGGAAGGAAGGGAGGGAGGGAGGGAAGAAGGGAGGGGAGGAGAGAGGGAGAGGAGAAAGAGAAAGAAGGAGTGAATAACCTTTTCTAGTTCTTACAATCTTGGCCATAAAACAGAATGCAGGAATTTCAACTTGTGCCTTATTTACTCTCAAAGCTTTATTGGCTTAGTGGAAATCTCTTCATGTTGTATGCAGCCAAGAATATGGAAGACATTGATGACCAGCTAATCAATTTACACAGAATAGAAAATATTCTAAAGCCCCTTCCCGCCAAAGCTAAGACTGTCTTTTATCAAAATGTTTTAAATGCTGAAGTTCCGTAAATCGGAATCTCAAAATCATAAAAATAATGTAAATTTAGCTCTAAGGCCATCTCAATGCCCTTTTCAAGGCTCTGGTCTTTGAACAAGCAGTCTGAGTCAGAAGTGCTGAACGTTTTTCTGTCTTGTAAAAGGCAGTAGTAACCTGGCACAACCAGAACAGTGCAGTCAGAAATCCTAAGAAGTTTCTTTTGTTACATAGAACAAAGAAGTGAGCTACACAGTTTAAAACCCATCAGGGTTTCAGGAATAAGTGAAACTTTTTTTGTTTGTTTCAGAACTGTTAAAAAAAATTGTTATACTCCAAAGGTTTTACAATCAAAAAAGGCTATGTTCATGGTGTTTCAAGCAAAGGAAATAACTTATTTGAAGAAAACTACCTTAAAAATAAAAAATAATAGCAATCTGACTTATGACCCTTACTGAGCAGTCAGTATTACAAAGTATATACATTATATACACAAGTATAATCAAGGTATGCATGGAGAGCTTTTCCAACTTTAAAGGCTAATTTCTTTGGAGGGTCACATGACAAGAAGAAATACATGTTTAAAACAGTGCTCAATCCTTTCCAAGCTCTGCTGAATAACTCCAAGGGAAAAAATAATAATTGGAGAAGGAGTGCATTATATATATTCTCCATACAATTTCAGTGATAATGATCATTTTTAACTATTATTAACTCTCACCTTCATTCTGTGTATCTTCATTTGTTCAAAAGTTTTTATAAATTATAAGAGTTTAGAGGACTTCAATTTTACTCCACTGCCTTCCTTCTGGCAAGTTGATACAATAATTAAATTTACATTTAATTTACAGATTACTAATGTCAGGTATGACTAGCTTTTCTAATATTTGATAGATATTTGTGTTTGATGTTGTGTGAATTGGCTTTATATATATACCCTTTGCTCATTTTTTAATTGGGTTTCTTATATCTTTCATACTGACTTACAGGTAATCATTGTATATTCTAGATATTAACCCCTGTCAGTTATAGACTTTAAAAATATTTTTTTCCTGTTAAATAATCTCCTAGCATTTTTATGGTATCTTTTATTGATCAACAAAATCTGTAAAATATGGGTACGGTTTAGTACATCTATTATGCCCCCATATGCCAGCTTACGAGTTCTGCTCTTTGGGGCTTAAGGCCTTCCTCACCCTAAGGTCAAAAATATATAACGCCTCATTTATGAAACTGATTTTTATATATTGATGTTATACTAAAAAGCTCTTAGAAGCTTTAATAATCTATATTGACAAATAATTTTATGTTGTCCATGAACAAAATTGCATAATTTCAAAAAATGAAAAATTTTGGTTCTATCTTTACAATTTTAATATATTTTGTTTTTCTCATCTTAATGTACAAGTTAGGTCTTCTATTTCAATGTTGCATAGAAGTGGTGTTAGTGATCACCTTTATCCTTTTGAAGATCTCAAAAAATATTCAGAGCTTCACCATCAAGTTTGAGTTACTGTATGCTTATACAGAATGATTCTTCTCAGGTTAAAGTGCTTTTCTATTCCTAGATTTCTTCTATCATAAATGATGCTATATTTTATTTTTTTAGTTCTATCTTCTATCATAAATGAATGCTATGTTTTATTTTTAATTCCTGCTTCTTCTATGATTATGATAATAAATATTTTCTCTTATAACCTGTTAAAATGTGGATTTCATTCACTGATTTCCTTATGCTAAACACATTTCCCTCCTGGAGTTTGCACAACTAGGTATTAATATATTTTTCTTTCAACAGATTGTTGAATTTGGTTTGCTAATAAATGTTTTAAGATTTTTGAATTCATGATCATCACAGACGTTGGCCTATAGTTTCCATTTTGTTATGTGTTTTCCTCATTTTTGATGTTAAAATTAAGTTATCCAAAGGAAAATAGAAAAGCATTCTGAATATGTTCGTGCAACATATTTGAAAATTTAGATAAAAATATATACATATCTCGCAAAATGCAACTTATCAAAGCTGACACAAGAAGAAATATAGAATATGATTGGCTGTGTAGCTGTTAAAAATTAAATTTCTTATCAAAAACCTCTTCACAAAGAAAACTCCAAGCCCAAATGGTTTCACTGATGAGTTTTATCACAAATTTAAAGAAGACATATCACCAATTTTATGCATTCTTTCAGTAAACAGGAGAGGGAACATTTTTCAACTCTGAGCTAATGTAAGTTAAAACAAAAACTTGATGAAAAAATTATCAAAAAATTACTGAGCAATATCTCTCAATGAATGCAGATGCAAAAAATACTTGCAAATATTGGCAATCAAAGCCAGAAATGTGTAAAAAGTATAACACATCATGCTGAAATAGCAGTTATTCCAAGAATGCAAGGCTAATTTAACATTCAAATAGTTTACCAATTTAATTCACCATTTAATGGAATAAAAGAAAATATCATTTCAATATATGCAGGAAATCATTTGACAAAATTCAATACTTCACTATAAAAATTTATAAGATTTACAAGCTCTCAGAACACTATGAATGAAAGGAAACTATTTCAACTTGAGAAAGTTTGTCTACCAAAATTAAACAAGCAAAAAAATAAAGAAAATAAACCCCTACAACTGCCATTATACTTAATTATGGAATATTAAATACTTTATCACTAAAAACTGAAAAACAAAAAAAGGCAAGGATGCCCACTCTCACCTCATCTGTTCAACATTGTTCAGGATATCCTACGCATAGTAATGAGAGGAAAAAAATTTTTTAAGTACAATGTCTCCATTCACAGAGAGCATGACCGATTACATAGAAAATTCTAAGGAATCTGTAAAACAACTATGGAAACTATTAAGTAAATTTAGAAAAGTGACAGGATAAAACACCTAGTAGTTAAAATAGTTTTTAATTTTGATGAAATCCAATTTATAGTTTTTTTGTTGATGATGCTTTTGTTGTCTAAGAACACTTCACCTAAACCCAGATCAAGAAGATTTTCTTCTTCCTTTTTTTTTTTCTAAATTATTTAAAGTTTTGCATTTTAAATTTAGGCCTATGATTAATTTTGATTTAATTTTTGTACAGGTTTGAGGTTTAGATTGAGATTCATATTTTTGCATATGGATTAGCAATTTGTTGAAAAGACTATCTTTTCTCTACTGAATTTCTTATGTGCTTTTGTCAAAAATCAAATGATCACATTTGTGTGGATATATTTCTGAACTCTCTATTCAGTTCCATTGATTTAGGTGTCTATTCCTTCACCAATATCACACTGTCAATGTAGAGGTCTTTCACATTTTTTCTAAATTTATTCCTCAATATTTTAAACTGACGCAATTGTAGGTGAATTTTTTTTGTTTCATTTTCCAGTTGCTATCTAGTAGTATTTAAAATACAACAGATTACTGTAGCCTGATTTAATTTTTAAAGTCAGGTAGTGATGCTTCCAACCTAATTCTTATTTTGCTTAGCTATTTTCGCTCCTCTGCCCTTCTAAATAAAAGGGCACAGGAATGATGCAATCTAACTCAGTTTACATGATCATACCAGTTGTCATGTTGAGATAACTTGAGGGAGGCAAGGGTTTATTAGTGCCATAGTCTATTCCTACTGTATTTATACAAACAAGAGAAGACAGTGACTTAGAAGAGAAAAGTTTATATGAGAGTGGTTAAAAAAAAAAAGGTTGGATTGGGGTGTAGATTGTATTGATAGGTAGAATTGAAAGGATTTGAGATGGAAATAAGGTAGAAGAGAAATAAAGGAGTCATGGATGAATCCTTTTTTTTTTGGCCTGAGGAACTGTAAAATATGGCCTTCAATATCTATACTGTAAGCTAAGAAAATCGTAATATTTTTCAAAAATTAATGGATAAAATTTTCATAAAGGAACTATTTATAATAGCAAGAAAAAAAGAAACTGACTACTTAAATACCCAACAATATCAGAATGGTTAAATATTATATGGCAAAAAAAAGGAAAATGATACTTAAATACAATATTATATAAATTTATAAAATTATATATTTGCAAATTTTAATGACATGAAATATGTTCATAAAAGAAAGTGTTTTCATAAAATAAAATTAATACTAAAAAACTATAAAGACAGTAAAAGGATCAACTGTTACCAGGGGTTTAGTGGAGAGAGAGGGATCAGTAGGCAGAGGAGAGAGGACATTTTGGGCAGTGAAACTAATCTGTAAGACACATGTCATCATACAGTTGTCAAAATTGTACACAGAATGTACAAGATCAAGAGTGAAACCTAAGTAAACTATGGACTTTGGGTGATAATGATGTGTCAATATAGGTTCATTTTTTGGTACAGATGTGCCCCTCTGGTTCTAGATGTTGATAGTGGGAGTCTGTGAATATGTAGGGGCAGGAGGTTTAGCAAAATCTCTGTACTTTCTGCTCAGTTTTGCTGTGAACCTAAAACTTCTCTAAAAAATAAAGTCTATTAAAATAAACTCTTATTTATATTATAATATATATGTATATATGCACATATGTTTATGCACACATATACACACCTATATGTATGAGAGAAAAACATTAACAGTAATTATCTCTAGGTCTACAATTATAGAACACTTTTTAAATACAATTTTCTGTATTTTATAAAATCAGAGTATAAATGATAGGAAGTTATTTTAAAACAGAACTACCACATATATAACTTTATTTTTATAAAATAGCATGATTAAAGAACAAAAGTAAACAAAGATTTAAATTAAATAAAATGTTATTTATTGTGAAAATGTATGTTTTTGTATAGTAAATATATGTCTAATAATACAGGAAGAATGGTTATGGTTATTACAAATGAATGCATAATGAAAACAACGTATAAGTGCAACTTCACACCTTTTGGAAAGGATTAGTGATAAATTCATTTGTCTTATTGAAATTTAATGTTTTATTTTTTTTCAGATACTTTCCATTTGTTTAGAGGGGTTATTTGAGCTAGCAGTGGGAATGAATCCAAATCATCTAAATAATACATGGAATGGGTAATATATAGTCTTCTATTTTAAAAGTCATGTTATTCATAAAATGTGGAATTAAAAAATTATATAAACAAAGTTTGGCCTGGAAACCATGATTAATATGTGTAAATCATTGTTTCTAATGTTTAAAGTGAACAGACTTTTCTTAGAATTTAAAAGGTCCTATTCAGGGAATCTACAGGTTCAGTGCAATCCCTATCAAAATACCAAGGGCATTTTTCACAGAACTAGAACAAATAATTTTTAAAAATATGCCTGGAAACATAAAAGATCCAACAGCCAAAACAACCTTGAGAAAGAAGAACAGAACTCAAGGAATCTCATATATATATATATATATATATATATATATATGTCACACAATGGAATACTACTCAGCCACAAAAAAAGAATGAAATTCTGCCATTTGCAATGAAATGGATGGACTTAGAAGGTATTATGTTAAGTGAAATAAGTCAGAGAAAGACAAATAGTGTATATCACTTATATGTGGACTCTAAAGCACACTAGTGAATATAACAAAAAAGAAACAGACTCACAGGTATAAAGAACAAACTAGTGGTTACCAGTGGGGAGAGGGAAGGGGGAGGGGCAAGATAGGGGTAGGGAATTAAGAGGTATGAACTACTACTATAAAATAAATAAGTTAGGCAGAGCTTCAACATGGCAGAGGAGTAAGACATGCAGATCACCTTTCTCTCCAAAAATACAAACATTATACATCAGCACAAATGAGAAGATAAACAAAAAGTAATTATGGGACTGCATTTAATCAGCAAAATCTAAAATGTGGTGATATGCCATGCAAAATGGCATTCATGAGGGAGAAGACCCCAAGTAGTCCAGCTAGGGGGAGAAGCCATTTGTTCTTTCTCTTCTATCATTTAACTAAAAAGTCTGTATTTTAATCTCAGAAAGTAATAATTGCTTGTGACAGGTCAAGTAGAAATTGATAAATATTTAAGAGCAACTTTCGTAGATAATGAGACAAATGCTCTAGAGAAATTGATACTTTATTTCTTTAAAGCTTCTTAGGATAGTATTAGTGCTTTTCCACAAATGGATTTATCTAGGAAGTTTTAAATATGTATTTGTGTGTGTGTGCACTAGCACAATAGTATTACAAAGTTCACACATTCTATTTAATTAAAAATGTATGGGTACAGTTAAAAAAGAGGCCAGAGAGTTAACAAGACCTTCTATTTGCCCTAGACATTTCCATTCCTTCTTGACCAAGGTAACAATGAATTGTGACAGAAAAACTCATGAACACTTTAAAAAATATTTAAAAGTCAAATATTTGATACCTTTTTATTAGTCACATGAAAAAAAATTTAGCCAGTCTTAGGTAGATCTCAGACAGCCGTGGAAGTTACTAAAATAACAAGTAAATTTCCTTATGCTATTTTATATGGAGCTCTCTCATCATTTTGGCAAGAGTCATTCACTATGTAAGTAATGACACCTCTCTTATAAAATGTGCTAGGAATTTTCCACCTCACAAATTGAAGTTTTAAAAGTTTAAGAAAGGAGACAAGAAGAAAGGAGGGGGAGGGATGGAGGGAGGGAGGGAAGGAAGGAAGGATGGAAGGGAAGGAAAGGAAGTGGAAAGACGCTTATGCAGAGCTGGATCTGTGCCCTCAATGATCCGCTTACTGACTACGCCATATGTTAGCCACTTTACTTAAGATGTTTGGGGCACAGAATTCATTAGAGATAAAGTCGACAGGATAATTACAGGAAATTGAAATCAACTGAATACTGAGTTGTAAGTCCCATTGATCCTTTAAAATGTCCAGCTGCCATGGGATATTTCATAAATCACTCAATTTACAAGAAGAAAATTCTCTCCATTGATATAAGTATACGAAAAATACATTAAATCCAAATAGTCTTTAAATATCAGAAGACTGAAGTTCTTGGCTAAACTTGAAATTAAAGTTTTTAAAAATTAGCATTTACATTTGTAGAAGCAAACAGAAATGGAGTCACTTATGTCAAGGACAAAATGAAGATGGCCAATGCAGCACATAAAGGAAACAACTTAACCTTACAAGAATTTACAGGTCTTCTCAGAAATCAGCAGAGGGCACCAGCCAATCCCTAAATGCCAAGTCTGTTCACACCATCTCTGGACTTCCTTGTTCCCCTGACTCAGCTACCCTGATCCAATAAGAAAGAGCACTAGGCAAGCAATCAGCTGAAAAAGAGCCAAATGATTTCCACATTTATTCCATAAAAACCCCTTAGTCTATGAGAAACTCAGAACTCATTGCTCCCGTAGCCTTGAGTTTCCCAGCTTGCAGGTTTGCAATGAACTCATCTCATCTTTCTGCTTTGTTTTATTCGGTATGTAGTGTCTGGTTTTTGACACATAATATGTGACTAGTTCCCTTGATGTACGTGGTCGCTTAGCTAGTTTTTTGCCTTACCTTATGTGGTAGTAATTATAGTTTACTATCAGAAGTGGAACATTTCTTGACATTAATACTCATGTCTACTATGGATAGTGTTGTCATGGTAGTTATTTCCTTCTTTGTTTCCATAAGAAAGGGACAATAACACTTATCTTCCTCACAGGGGTGCTGTAATATTAAATATTAATGCTGGTGATTTCCACAGACTGAGTTTTATTAGAAACCTAACCAAAAGATCTTTCACATTAAGAAGTAAATCATAAATTTTTCATCTTTCAAATTTGGAAACTAAACTCTCTTCTTAAAAATTCTGATTGTCAATATTCTCTCACAATTTCAGAGCTTTCGTCAAGCTTTTAAAAGATCAGTGTATGTCAAAAGGCAATCGCATCTCTTACCATAAAAAAAGGGGTGAAAATAATATTCTCTGGTTGAAAGGAGCCTTAAGCGTACTTGTGTGGGATTCTTCAATCTTCAGGGCAGGTCATTCATATAAATTCAGTGAGGACAGTAATGTGTGAATCTGATACTACCCTGACCCCTGTCCACCTTACAAGGCAGCTCTAACATCTCAAACAGTAAAATTCAGACCAATAGCTACCTCTTCTGCTGCCAAACAGATAGATAGCCTATATCTGAACTCAATTTACAAAACAGGGACACCACTATACGTTAGCCACTTTAATAGATTCAAGTTTATTTTCAGAATATACATCTACCTCTGGTAGAGAGTAAAGCAATTACTCTGACAGGGGGAAAAAGTGCTGACAGGCCAATAAGACAAAGAAAAGAAAGCGTCAATTAACCTACAGTGATAGACTCAAAAAAAAAAAAAAAAAGAATGGCCAATCAATTTATTCATCTTCAAATACTGTTTCTGTGGTACTATTTCTCCTCTTCCAAAAGTTTCTAGATGTGGTAGACATATTCATGCACAGCATGTTGTAGAAAGCTGTCAGTAGTTCTGATACAGTCACCCCAAGGTCTAATCCTATTATTTTAGATGAAAAAAGTACAAGGATGCTCACCAGACCAGCCCTTCTTAAGAGACATCAAGAAATACATAAAGTACTTTAGGTGCTTGGCCCCTAAGTGTTGCTAGAACAGTAACAGGCTGCAAACAATCTATGAATCTAGAGATGGCAGTAAACAGGATTGCTTTCAGTTTATGAGCTGTTAAGCCTGTTTCGTAAAGTAGTTCATGGTGACTGACAGTTAAAACACTGGGTCATTCACTAGTTCCTGTGTTATGTGGCAAGTGGCACAAGGCCATGAAAAATGATGGTACCAGGAGAAAAATCTTACAACAAATGCTCTTCTTCTGCAGCCACCTATAGGGGAGATGAACAAAAAGTATTGAAATGGTTCAAAACTGTAAACATCTCCAAAAGCAAAGTCTTAGACTGCTGCAACCAAAGTAAATAACCACATATAAAAAACAATTTCCAGTGACAACCCAACATTGTCAATCTTATAGTATTATTTAGGGCAGTGTGGGTGGAGAAGTTGGTCAAGAGGTTGGAACCAATTTTATCTTGAATGACCCACACTCAGTTTTAACAGTCTAAACCAATTATCTCAGTTAGTGTTTATAAAGATTCATTTTGTGAATTGGTAAGTTTATACCAAATATACTATGCTTCATGACAACAATAGATTCCTATGTGATCTATGCTATAAACATATATATTCTGAACTCCTGGGTACAGATTGTTGATTAAGCATGGAGAACACAGTCTAATTCCTCCTCCCACTCAAAACTAATTGAAATATTTGATAACATATACATAAATTAAGAAAGAGAATACATTTCCAGAATCTGAACGGGAATTCACAGAAGTAACAAGTAATCCAAGTGGCTAAGGAGTGTCAGGACTTGGTAGAAACCACAGTGTTTCAGGTTCCACTGCAATTCCAGAGTAGCCAAAGCCACAGGCCACTTGCATGTCAGGGAAGCAGGACTGCAGAACACATGCCTGCCTGCAAACTGGGGCAGGAAATCACTACCAGAACAAGCCACTAACCTTGACTATGGGGAAAAAAAATCCCATAAACCAGAAACTGAAGTCTGCATTTTGAGGGTGCTGAGGCTGAATTCATGGTATCCACACAGCACAAACCTGCTTAAAAGCAAAATAAGCCTCTAGAGCCCAAGAAGAAGCAACAAGCAAAACACTACACTACCCAGCAAGGCCTTTGTATCTCAGGACGAAAAACTTCCCCTTTAGAGCAATTCCAAAAGAAAATAAATTCACAGAGAGCAATTACAGAATGTATGAGAAATGTCATTTCCAAAAAGGAGGATTTATACCTGAAGAGATGACTTCAGAGATGCATCTGAACTTTAAAATAATTATAGTAATCCTCAAACAGATAAAGTAAGGAACAGCACTTATGTACCAAGAACAGGGAATTATGCCAAAAAAGCAAGGATACAGAAGAAAAACAAGTAATAGTTTTAGTAAATAAAATCATAGCTACTTACATAAAAAGTTTGATAGATGTGGGCAATTAGTAGATGAGACACAATTTTGAATGAAGAATTAGCAAATTAGCAGAAAAAACTGAGGAAATTTTTCAGAATACAGCTCACACAGATAAAGAGATATTAAAATATGAGACAGAAATAAGAAACATGGAAATGGCACAGAAGTTCCAGAATCCATGTAATGGCATGGTAGAGAGGCAACATTTTAAAAAATATTGGTAGAGAAATAACTAGTCAGGAAAAGCCATGAGCTCTCTAATTGAAAAGGTGCATCAAGTGGTAAGATCAAGTAAGAAGAAAACCATATACAGACACATTACAACAAAACTGCAGAACTCAACTATAAAGAGAAAATTCTAAAAGCCACTGAAGGAAAAAAATATACAGCATGTACAAAGTAATGGTAATTAAATGATAAAAGCTTTCTTTGTCAGGAGCCCCTAAGCCTCACCCCCCAGGTTCATGACTCACTGGGAAGACTCACAGGACTTACTATATAGCTGTATTCATGGCTATGATTTATTACATCAAAAGATGAAAAGCACATGAGCAATGGGAAAGGCTCATGAAACAAAGTCCAGAGGAAACCAGGAGCAAGCTTTCAAGAGACCTGTCCCACTGGAATCACACAGGATGCACTTAATTCCTCTTTAATGTAAGTTGTGACAATGTGCATGAAATACCATCTGCCAAGGAAGCTCATTAGAGAATCAGTGCCCAGGGTTTTTGTTGGGCTTTGGTCATGTAGGCACCCTCTACTTAGCATCTGCAAAAATTCCAGATTCCCAGAAGGAAGGCAGGTAGTCAGCATAAACTACATTGTTTGTACAAACAGTTTAGGTACAGTGAGACATCCTTATCAGGAAATGGTGGAAACTCTCCCAAATCCAAGTTCCCAGGGACCAGCCGGGCTAATCTTACAAGCAGGCCTTTCTAAGGATAGCAGTCTCAGGCCTGCTGTGCTCTTTTCTGCACACCTTCTTATTACCAGGGGCAGATACTAGAAGACGATAGAGAGTAGTTCTGTTCCACTGACCATCTTCAAAGTTTAAGCAGTTATGTAAACAACTGCTTATAGATGTTGTAAAATGACAAAATGAGAGTAAATTACTGCTGCTCTTCTCAGAAATCTTTCCTTCTGGTCTTCTGTCTTTTTACACTCTGGATTGACCTCATTCATGTCCATGACTTTAGTTAGCAACTATCTACTGAAGAATCCTCAAATTGCTATCTCTAAATCAGATGTCTTTAAAGAGTTCCTAGACCAGGATCTTCAATGTACAGTGAAAATGTCTACATGAGTCTCCCAAAGGGCACCTCATACCCAATGAGCCCCTAAATTTTTATTCCTTTGATTTAAAAACAAAAACGTTTTTCCTTTACTTCATATCTACCAATGTCACCAATCACATAATCTAGAAATCTCATAGAAAATCCAAGAAAAAGCTATCAAAAAAAGTTCCTAGAACTAATGAGTACATTTAGCAGGGTGGTGTTAGGTCTCAGCAAGGTCTCAGTATACAAGAATACAAAAGTTGGTCCTATTTCTGGAGCTGGGTATAATACTAACAAAGGCAAGTTTCCACTGAATGATTAGGGAAAGAAATAGTTGAAGAGAGCCCTGCTAAAACCACTGTCAACCCAGTGTGAATGTGTACATACCTAAGGAGTGACATTAGAGGCTTCATAACGTGAGAAAAATAGACAGCACTAAAGTAGTCTGGCCCAGTGCAAAAGAATGACTCTGGATCCTTACTTCATATTATAGACAAAAATAAAATGGCTTATAGACATAAATGTAAAACTACAAAATATTTAGTAGTAAGCATAGGCCTAAATTATCATGATCTTGGAGTGTGCAATGGTTTCTGAAATATGATACCAAAAGGACAAGCAACCAAAGTGAAAAAAAAAATTGGAATTCATCAAAATTTAAAACGTTTTTGCTCCAAAGACATCATCAAGAAAGTGAAAAGACAACCTACAGAATAGGAGAAAATATTTGAAAATCATGTATTTGATAAGGGACTTATATATGTAATAAATCAAGAATCTTTACAACTCAATAATAAAAAGACAAATAGCCCAATGTTAAAAATACACAAAGGATCTGAATAGACATTTATCCAAAGAAGATATGTAAATAGCCAATGAGGACTTGAAAAGATGCTCAACATCATTTGCCCTCTGGGAAATGTAAATCAACATAATGGAATGTTATTTGACAGTAAAAAGAATGAATTACTGATATGAGCTACAACACAGATAAACCTTGAAAGCATTACACTGAGTCAAAGAAGCCAGTCACAAAAGACTACGTATTACATGATTTCATTCATATGAAATGTCCAGAATAGGCAAATGTATAAAGACAAAAAGCAGGTTAAAGTTTGTCTAGCTCTGGGAAGTCTAGGAGAAATGGGGTGAGGGGTAACTGCTAAAGGGTACGGGGTTTCTTTCTGGCATTATGACAATGTTCTAAAATTGGTAGATAGTTTCAAAATTCTGGAGATATACCAAAACACACTAAATTGTGCATCTTAAATAAGTGGACTTTTCTTTATGAATTACATTTTAATAAGGCTAGTACTTCACCAAAAAAGATTTGAACAAGTATTTGCCAAAGATACAGGGATAGGAAATAAACAGAAGAAAAAAAAATGTTCAGTATCATTTGCCGTTTGAAAAATGCAAACTAAAACCATGAGATACCTATTAGAAAGGCAAACAAACAATATCAAATCTTGGCAAGGATGCAGAAAAATAGGAACTTTCATTCATGTAGGAATGCCATATGGTACAGCCACTTTAGAAGATAGTTTGGCCATTTTTTATAAAGTTAAACATACACTAACAAATGGTCCAGCTCCATACTGTCCATACTCCTGGATATTTACCCAAGTGAATGGAAAACTTAGGTTCAAACAAAATTCCTAAATGAATGTTTATAGCAACTTTATAAATAATCACCAACAACTTGAAGCTATGGTCTGAAAGTTTGTGTCCCAGGCCCACCTGCCCCCCAAAATCCACATTTTGAAATCCTGAAGCCCATTGCAATGGTATTAAGAGGTGGGACCTTTGAAGATAATTAGCTCATGAGAGTAAAATTCTCATGAATAGGACTGGTACCCTTATAGAAGAGGCCCCAGAGAGAACACTCACCCCTTCCACCATGTGAGCATACAAGGAGATGTCCGTGACCTGGAAGAAAGCCCTCATCCAACCATGCTAACTCCCTCATCACAGACTTCCAGCCTCCAGAACTATAAAAAATAATTCTTTATTGTTATAAGCCACCCAGTCTGTGGTACTTTGTTATAGCAGCCTGAAAAGACTAAGTCACTGAACATAACATCACAGTCCTTCAGTAGGTGACTGGCTAAACAAACTGTATTGTATATATAATACTACTCAGCAATTTAAGAAAAAGGAGCAAGCTACTGATTCTTGCAACAACACAGATGAATCTTCAATACATTATTCTAAATAAGGCCAAGCTCCAAAGTTTACATATTGTATACTTCCATTTACATGATATTATTTTTAAAAGATACAGTGTTAGAGCTGGAAAAAGATCAGTGTTTGCCAGTGGTGAGGGTGGGGAAAGTGTTGAATACAATGGGGCCTCACATTGGAGTTTTTAGTGTGATGGGCTTTTCTGTGTGGTATTGCATAGGAAAACACATGACTACGCATTTGTCAAAACCTACAGTACTGTAATCTTTACCATATGCAAATTTAAATAAAATCAACTAGAATTTTTGGTGGATCTCAGAATAGAATACAGATTGTACCAAGTGAAACTAACTGTATTACAATTTATGAATTAACCTCAGTGAAGAAGATAGAAAAAAAGGGACATTAAGTAACTTCTGGAAAGTTGGTATTTGACTAAAAACTATAAGTAGGAAGACAAAAAGAACTTTACAAACACTGCACTCTAATTAGTAAATCTGATCCTCACAGAGGTATGGGTTAACAATTTTGAAACTAATTTACATATGTACTAAGGTTGAGCAAATAGGTAAATAAATTGTAGATAATGTGAGCAAAGTTTCTCACTGTCAGAGAAAGACATGATAAATAAGTCAGAAGGTAATGTTAGATTGAAATCTGTGGTTCTAGATTAGTTAGTGACATCAGTAAAAACTCATGTACATTTTAAAATACACAGATATAGCTAGACACATAAATACATATACATATGTGTATACCCATAATTCAGTATATTTTTCCTAGCTCTCTGTACTGAGAGGACCTAGAAGCAGTGACATCCTAGTAGCAATGAGAACTCAGATCTTGGTTTCTAAATCCTATTCTCCAATAAAGGGTAATCAGGGTTCCTTGGAGAAACCTGATTGTGGCAATAAAAATATAAGATTAGGCCGGAGCTTCTTTAGCAAGTGTCAGAAAAGGGGAAGTTCCTTTAAAAAAAAAAACTATATTTAGCATCATCATGCTTAAAATTTGTGTTTCTAATCCAAACTGTTCCCTACATGCCCCTCCCACTCTTGTGTTGAGTTTCAGTATTAGGCCTCCAAGGAAAAGAGAGACTGCATTATCCCTTCTCAGAAGAGCCATCATTAGAAATGCATCCTCTTGTTTTCTTCCCTTTAAAGATGCAAGCATTAAATCTGTCTCAGCTTTCAAAACTAAACAAAATCCCATTTCCCAAAGCAATATTACCATCCACATATAAATGAATCTTAAACCAAATCTATATACTATTCTTTGATATTATTTTCCCCAGAAACTAAATGATATGTGATGTATACCAGTTGCTCTTTAGTTAATATACATGAAATTCATGTAATCCCAAAGCTAAAAGAGAACTCTGACAGTGAAGCAGCAGTTTTGTTTGGTTTTCCTGGTGGTTTTATCTGAGATGCAGTCAATTAAGTATGTATCTTCTGTGTTTATCTCATTGAATCTGTCTCAGTTGATAAAGTCAAAACAGTGACTCAAGTCCTAAGTCCTGGTTTTATTGTCAGCTAAGCTAAGAGCTAGCTGGGCAGCCTTGTAGAAGCCATTAATTCTGCTGGGATTCAGAGGTGTCCCCTGTAAAATTAGGGAATCAGAATATATTTCTACTATCCCTCAGACCAAGAAGGTTGTGTGTTTTTATCATTCTTATTGTGTGAGTTAGGACTGGTAATTTTATCGGGTCTTTGAATAAGAGTAAATCTGCCTTCTACTTCGGACCTGTAGTTATTACACTGGTTATGCCTTGTCGATTTTCAGCCCAGGGTTTTTACTTCAAACTTCTCTTAAGGGAATTAACTGTTTAATTACTAAAGAGCATATGTAATTCAATAGCTCAAAGTTTACCAAAAGGTATCTGAAGCAGCTTCATTAGTACATCCACTAAACCTCTATCATCATCACAAGAATTGGTCTCTTCTAATTGCTTATCCAAAGTGTTGTGATCTATTTGTTTCCCTCTATAGTTGTAAGTTCCATTTATAACTTCTTTGAAAGAGTGCTGAAAGTATTAAATGAGATGAAAGTTGTGAAATGTACAGTATCTGAACACAGTAATTGTTTATCAGATAATTAGAAAGAGTTCTTTTTAATGAGTTTTCTAAATTCTATGAGACTGTTTTGATTCATGGTCTTCTATGTATCTTACTCATATAGAAACCTAGTGAAACCAATGAAATGGCAGAGATATTACAGCTAACACTTCTTTATAGTCACACCCTATGATCACTCACTAGTCTTCCTGAAGATATTCTGGCTTTCTATATTATAAGGTACCTAATTTAAAAAATCAAAATTTCTCCTATCACTGGACAAAATATGTGAACCAGCTATTTTTCAACATTGGAAAAGAGGTAATTTAGGACTGTGATCCCTGAAAAAAAGAGAAACAAATGAGGGTTTCCCTACAATTATCCCAATGTTCTGCATAGGACATGGTGCCAGTATGGGAAACCCAAGCAGAACACAGCAATCTCAAGAAACTGAGAAGACAGATTTGTGTTTGGGGAATCAGAAGAAGCTGTAACATTCAAGGCAAGAGTACTGAAGAGGAGGAAGCTATTTAGAGGAAAAGCTCCAGAAATATGTATAGGGCTCCTCATAAATCTTTGGTTAAATTTGTACATGCATAAGGTGAGAGTTCACGAGGTTTCACAAAGAAGATCTTCTAGAAATAGTTGGAGCTACAAGCTGAATAATTCCTAGAGCTAACACAAGACTGGAAGCCTTTAAAGTTTCAATGAGCCAAAGTGAAAAGACCTTTTTTAAACACTCAGGGCATTCACTGGCAACCTCAGGAGAGTTAAACCACAGTAATAGGACTAAAATTTCCCTAGAATAAAGGCTATTCCAGACCTCTTCTAAAGAAACATAGAAACAAGACTCAAAAGAATCAAGCTAATGTGAAGTAACTGTAACTACCTGCCAAAACAAAAGTAAATACACATTAAAGTATCTCAACAAGGTTACTCACAATGCCCAACAGCCAATTAAAAATTACTAGATACGCAAAAAGCTGTATTCACCCAAAACTGGGAGGTCGGGGGCAGTAGTTAAAGAAACAGACTTATAATGATGTTCAACATTTTTAAAGAAAATCATGAACATCATGAGAGAATACAGAAAATATAAAAAAGCACAGGGATTTCTAGAGCTGAAAAATAAAATATATGAATGAAAGATTCACTGTGTGGAATGAACAGCAGATTAGATACTGCAAAAGAATAGACCCAGGAACTGGAAGTCATAGCAATAAAAATCAAATAGGCTGAAGCACAAAAAGAAAACACCTTTCTGATGTCACTACTCAGTACTGGGGGCTGTCATATAGTTCAGGAGGAGACAGCTACCTGGAGAAGGTGACCACCTTACTGAATATCCTTTGGAAGTTTAACGGAAATCTCACAGGCTGTGCAGTGGGCACAGGCAACGCCAATGACACAAATGCCTTCCTTAATCAGGTTGTTCCTGGAACAAAGGCTAAGGAACTTTCAAGCCAAGTCCAGACTCTGATACAAAAGACGAAAGATGACGATAGAAAAATTTCCACGAGGACTGGAAGGTCATCACGGTGCTGATTGGAGGCAGTGACTTATGTGACTACAGCACAGATTTGAATCGGTATTCTGCAGCGAACTTTTTTAACCATCTCCAAAATGCCCTGGACATCCTTAACAGAAAGGGGACACGGGATCAAGCCCTGGTCCGGGAAGATCCCACATGCTGCGGAGCAACTAAGCCCATGAGCCCCAACTACTGAGCCTGTGCTCTACAGCCCGCTAGCCACAATTACTGAAGCCCACACACCTAGAGCCCATGCTCCGCAACAAGAGAAGCCACCCCAATGAGAAGCCCGCATACCACAATGAAGGGTAACGCCCACTCACCTCAACGAGAGAAAGTCTGAGAGCAGCAACGACGACCCAATGCAGTCAAAAATAAATAAATAAATAAATTTATTTTAAAAAAAGATTAGGGCTTCCCTGGTGACGCAGTGGTTGAGAGTCTGCCTGCCGATGCAGGGGACACGGGTTCGTGCCCCGGTCCAGGAAGACCCCACATGCCGCGGAGCGGCTAGGCCTGTGAGCCATGGCCACTGAGCCTGCACGTCCGGAGCCTGTGCTCCGCAATGGGAGAGGCCACAACAGTGAGAGGCCCGCGTACCGCAAAAAAAATAATAAATAAAAAATAAAAATAAATTAAAATAAATTTTAAAAAGATTTAAAAAATAACGAATAAAAAAAGAAAGCTAAAAAAACAGACCAAAAAATGTGAATAAAGTAAAAGTTGTGAGAAAAAAAATAAAACATACTATCATATGTATAATTAGAGTTCCAGAAAGAGGGTGGTAGAAAAATACTTGAAGTCATGAAATTTCAAATTTGATGAGAACAATAAACCTACTACAAGAGGCTTAATCAATTCAAAAAAAGTGAGCCCAAAGAAAACTGCAAGAATTAAAAATACACATCCTAGGGTACATTAGGTGCCTTATAATATAGAAAGCCAGAATATCTTCAGGAAGACTAGTGAGTGATCATAGGGTGTGACTATACCTGACAACCAGGTATAAAGAGAAAATCATAAAAACATCCAGAGAAAAAAGGCATGTTATACAAAGGACAATAAATAAAATAATTTTAATTGGGGTATTTCCTGAATCAAAGCAAGCCAGATGATACTAAAATGATATTTTATCATCTGGAAAGAAAAAAAATGTTAACAAAGTACATTGTTCCATTTATATGAAACACTCAAAAAAACTATTCTAATGTATATCAATAAGAAACAGATAGATGGTCAATTGAAACCTGGTGGGAGATGATTTAGACTGGACAGGAACAGAGGGGAGATTTTTGGAGTGATGGAAATACTGCATATCTTGATTGTGTCAGTGCATAAATTTGTGAAAACAAAACAAACTACAGTTGAAGTAGTGCATTTTATTAGATAAGTAGATAGCAATAAGTTGACTGGAAAACAAAAACTAAATTTAAATAATATGAAAATGCTTGGAGAAATCCCTCATTGTATGTAAAAAACGTGCTCATAAAAAGTTCTATATAAACCAAACTAAGGGACTTCCCTGGTGGTGCAGTGGTTAATATTTCGCATTCCCAATGCAAGGGACCCAGGTTCAATCCATGTTCAGGGAACTAGATCCCACATGCATGCTCAACTAAGAGTTCACATGCCGCAACTAAGGAGCCCATGTGCCACAACTATGGAGCCCACGTGTTACACCTAAGGAACTGTTGAGCTGCAACTAAGGAGCCTGCCTGCTGCAACTAAGACCTGGTGCAACCAAATAAATAAATAAATAAATAAAATATTTTAAAAAACAAAAATGTTTGAAATAAACCTTCGAAAAAGATAAACCAAACTAAAAGAATATTCTAAATGTTCCAGAAAGGTTACTGATTAAATAATCACTTCATAAAACAAAGGTATGCTTTAAAATTTGCATAATGCTCTGTATAAAATTATTGCACAAAAGGATTACAGAAAGGCAGAATAAGGAGCTCAGCACATCCTTTTTACCTGGTGAAAAAACAATACAAACAAACAATCATTTAAAGTCTGAAAATTCATCCTGAGGGCATACAGTAATGTAGAAACATTCATTTAGGGAAATCTATTAAGTCTCAGTAAAAACATCTAGATTCTGTGGCATTTGAACCATGACCCATTTCCTTACTCCCACCCCAAATTCTATGTATGGAAGCTCTTCAACTCCAGGAAGTTTTGGCCAAGAAGATAGAAGCTTGCTCTCCCCCAAGCTCCCAGTCTAGAACTACAGTTTTACCCCAGGAGGGGCTGTCTGTCTGTGTTTCTTATACCTTTCAGTCCTGTATTACAGAAGCTCTATTCCAGGCAGATACGGCTGAGAGGACCAGGGCTCCCTTTCTCCATCCAGCCCTCACTTGTAGGGGAGAAGCTCTACCTCAAGTACAGTTGTCTGAAATACTGGGACCCAGATCCCTCCACTCAGTAATGATTTAAAGAGTTAAAAATAAAATGATAGGAGGCTTCCCTGGTGGCGCAGTGGTTGAGAGTCCGCCTGCCGATGCAAGGGACGCGGGTTCGTACCCTGGTCCGGGAGGATCCCACATGCCACGGAGCGGCTGGGCCCGTAAGCCATGGCTGCTGAGCCTGCGCGTCCAGAGCCTGTGCTCCACAACGGTAGAGGCCACAATGGTGAGAGGCCCGCGTACCGCAAAAATAAATAAATAAATAAAATAAAATGATATTCAAAATGTACAAAATTTAATTTATTTTTGTCAAAAACTATGAAGTATTAATATTACTATTACTTATGTTTTCAAAAATCATTATTTTTCTTCTTAAATATAAAAATATTTAAAGTATAAACAAAAGCCCAAAAGATTATTTCATAATTTCATTTCTAAATTATACATAAAGCTGAAATTTTAAATAATATTTTGAAAAATTTACTAAAAATTTTTAAATTAAATATATTTTAAATAAAACTGAAATTCTAGCATTCAATGTCCATTTTGTGGTCAATGTGAAGTCATTTAGGGTTATAGGTGCTTTGTGTGAGGACTGAATCCAAATTCCGAATGACAGAGCTGCTCAAATGTTCTTTAATAAAGTTTTTGTGTGTGTCCATGCTATGTCGATCCCTCTAAAGATTAGGCCCTCTTGCCTGTGTCTAAGGGCAATACTAAATGATTAAGTGTATGGCTCAGTGTATTAGTCTTCAATTGGCACTATAATAAATTACCACAAACTTGATAGCTTAAAACAGCACACATCTATTATCTTACAGTTCTGTAGGCTACAAGTCTGACACCACTGAGACTTTATCACTGAGTTAAAATCAAGGCATTTCCAGAGCTGCATGCCTTCTGGAGGCGCTAGGGGGAAATGTTTTTCCTTGCTTTTTCCAGTTTTAGAGGCTGCCCACATTCCTTGGCTCTTGGTCCTCTTCCTGCATCTTCATAGCCAGCAGCATAGCATCTCTCTGACCTTGCTTCTGTCATTATAGCTCTTTCTCTGATCTTCTTTATTGCTTCCTTCTTGCATTTTTAAGTACCCCTGTAATTACACTGTACCCTCATAAACCAGGATAATATCCCTATTTAAAGGTCAGCTGATCAATACCTTAATTCCATCTGCGACTTAATTTCCCCCCACTATTTAACCTAATATATTCACAGAATCCAGTGTTTATCTATGGTGTGGACATTTTGGCAGAGCCATTTTTCTGCCTACCACAGAGCAGGTAGGCTAAATTATGCTGTGATAAAAAACAAATACACAGAAACGGCAAAAGTTTAGTGATTTGTAATAACAAAGATATATTTCCTAATTGTGCTGCATGTCCCTTTTAAGTCATCAGGTAATCTCTGCTCATTGTATTTAATGAGAGATCCAGGCTGACAGAGCTGCTGCCATCTTGAACATAGCTAACTGATGTGCCCAACAGAATAAAGAACTCCAAGGGATCACCCACTAGCAACTCAATGCTCAGCTCAAAAAACAACATGCATCACATTTGCTCAGAATTCACTGTTGAGAACATGTCCCTTGACTCCACCCAACCTCAGAGCATTCAGCCAAGATAATCCTACTTTGTGCTTTTAAAGGGAAAATCAGTATTTGATAAGCAAGCCTGATAACCATCATCCACTTGTTACAGCACATAGAAATGTTGGCTAGATAATGAAATGTAATTGATAGCTGAGCTTACAAAACTGAAAGTGAAATTTTCAGATGCCGGAAGTAAAATCCAGAATCATAAGAATGTGAACTATTAATGCTACTGCTTCGAAGATGGAAGAAAGGAACAGGGAATGGTTAATTAAACCCAATAAACACTAAGGGATTGAGGTGTAATATCCTCATATGGAGATAAGACAGGGCCACAGCCAGGAGGGCAAAAGGAATTGGGATTTCTGCATAAATCCAGGATCCCTAAAAGGACATACCACTTGTAAAAGAATAACTACAGGGAAAATTCTATTCAACTGATTAAGAAAAATCGTCTTTCTACCCATGCTCTAGAGGGGAAGGTAGAAGTGTCCCTGAAGAAATCCAGCCCAGCAGCATGTTAAATTCTCCTACTCTAACTATGGATTTATCTTTTCTCCTTTATCTCTATGTATTTTTTATATATTTTGAGGCTTTACTGTTAGGTACATTCATATAAAAATTGTATCACAGTGCTGTATTAATCCTTTCATTATTATGAAATGTTTCTTTTTATCTCTAGTAATACTTCCTGTCTTACAGATTGTTTTGTTTGATATTAATATAGCTACATCAACAACTTAGGTTAGTGTTTATTTACTACCTCTTTTTCCACACTTTACTTTCTACCTTTAACCTTACACTTTAATTTTTTGTCTTTTAAACAACATGTAATTGGTTGTATTTTTAATGCACATTTTAAATCAGAATATCTATCAAATACTTGTGCGTGAAAAAGAACACCATTGCCACATTAAAAACCAAGTCACAGACAAAAAGACATTATTGCAATATATATAATAGGCTATATATAAGTCCTACAAATCAAAAAGAAACAAACATCCCAACAGAAAAATGAGCAAAGTACATGAACAGGTAGTATACTGAAGATGTAACTCAAATGGCCAAAGGGCAAAAGTTGAGTAGCTTCAGTTGTAATCAGGGAAATTGTCAGATTGGCATTTATTTTTTTACATTTCAATGGAGTAAATAAGGAATGGGTTTCAGATCTCAAACCAAAGAAATAGTAATGGGGTACACATCTGGGAACTTCCAGAAGTATCCACTTCACACATTCAGACATACATCCAAAGAAAAATAGTTGTTTCTATGCCTAGAAGCTCACATAAAATCCACTTCTGGAATAGTTAGATTATTAATGAAGTAAGGTTTTTATTTGATCGGGTTACCTGGAATTGAACCCCAACCATTTTCTATCTCAAATAGGAAGACAGAGAATTGCACTTACTATCTAATACATGTTTTCAGTAGGGTATTTCCAGAAGTTGCTGAGATAGCAGAAACCACAGGAGTTTCTGCAGAGTAATCAGGCATAGGCCAGAAGACTGCGTTCTTTGGGAGTCATCAGGAGACATGGCTTGAGCAGCCAGTGCACACTTTCATATACTCAGGAGCATGAACTGTTGTAAAAGTTTGTCAGGCAAGTGATCTCGAGTCTCACAGCACTTGGCCAAATGCAGCAGGATTCTGAATCAGCAACAATGTGAGAAAAGTAAACTTGTTTTTCTGATTCAGGCTCCAGTGTCAAAGTCTGGACAGTCCTCTAGGATAAGGCCAGCAATTTCAGTGGCATATGTCTAAGCTAATTCTGATCTTTCAAATACCTGTTAAAGTTATGGGGCACTGTCTGTAGAAATCTAACCTCTCAAGGACGCATGCATAGAAAAGCAGATGGCTTGCAACAGACTGTTTAATCCCAAATCAAATAACAGAATCAGCACTTCAGGATGACTGCTTATATAGACACTTTTGTCAGATAATGTGGCTGAGAGCTACACTTCCCACATGATAAGCGCCATAAAGAGTTTGTGTTACACTGATTATCAGTGGCAAATTCATTAAGCTTATACAGCAAACAGTGAGCTGTAGAGTGCATAATAAACACTGTCCCAGACTGACATGAATTTACATTAAAAGATAACACGACAATAAGCTTTTAGTATCTAAAAACCTTTTTGTTGTTTATTGTTTTCATTTCTTCATATGGACTGCAGGAAGATGTATGGGAATTTGACAGTGAAGCTGAAGATGGGAAATATAGTTTCTTGATTTAACATAACTGAGGATGATTTCCAGGAAGACATCAGTGAAAATGCTTCCAAATTAGCAACTTATGGTATAAATCATCTGCATAAATCCTCCCGCCAGGTGAAATAAACCATGAACAGTGCTGTTCTTCGTAGACAGCTCTCTTTTGGTTTCTGGCATAGTGGTTGCAGTTTGCTGGAATTTCTACATTTTTAAAATTAGGGCAACCCCAGACTTGCTTTCCTTTTTAAAAGAAAGCTCTGAAATGTAAATAGATGGAGGTGATAGCATAAAATGACTTTCCCCAAAATGTGCTCTTCATATTATACTTTAAAAAAATTACTGTAGGAGTGACTCTCTGGTCAAGAACATTTAAGAAACATTGTATTTAAAATGCTAAAAAAGATGCATGTTTCAACAGGACTTCTTATAACTTCAAGTTAAGCTGGTGTGAATTTGACTCTTTAAAAGAATACACTGTATGAAGCATTTCCCAAGATTGGAGCATAAAACTGTGTGTGTGTATGTGAGAGTGTGTGTGTACGTATGTGTGTGTGTGATATCTCAAGAGACTAAAAGTTCCATGGGATGCACTGTTTGAAATGTTGATGATCGTTTGTACCTTCAACAAACAGTGCCTTCTGCTTTTCAACATGTTCATTTTTAAGTTAAGCCATTTTCTTTCCTCTGGTTCAGATGTGCCAATAGATACATGGACTTCATAGCAATCTAGTAGTTGAGATGGAAGAAGAAAGATATGGAGGCAAGAATGTGGAAGATTGCAATAGTTGGAGCAGAAATAAAAGAAAATAAAAGAAAGTAGATTGGGGTCTTGGTGGTGGAAACCAAAAAAGAAGAAACTGGCTTTTCAAACATTATAAAAGAAATGGCAGGACATAGAAAGGTCCTAGATGCAAGGTAGAAAGAGAGATAATCAAAGATGGACTCAAGGTTGTAACCCTGGGTGATAGGAGAGTTGTCGTGCTGCTAGCAATAATGGAAAGTAGAAGGGGAAAAATGATAAGCCTGGACTATTATTATGACATTTTTAACTGAAGGGGCACAATGAAGGAGGTTTTTATATGTGAAGGGAAAAAATTCAAAATCAAATATGAATTTAGAAAATGTAAAAAATTAAACATTTCTCAAGCAAGTGTTAAAAAATACCTCTAAAACAGGACTTTATTTTTAGTTGGTACATATAGAGCTAATTGATTTGGTTTTCATGGCATAATGTGTTTTTGTTTTCTCCCTCAACACTATTCATTATCATTTTAGTTCTAATAATAACATAAAGACACACATTATATATTCTATATATTAAAGGCATACATCTTCACAATGGCATATGCATAAATGCAAATATATACCTTTTACATACCAAAATTAATTTGACCCATAAATGCAGATACCCTAGCTGGGAAAGCAAAGGTAGTCTTGAAAAAAAGATCTGAAAATTGAACACTGTCAAAGAGTTCTGATTCAATTTGCTAGTCTAATGCAGATGAAAATGACAAAAAGCCTTTATTTGCTTGAAGAGCCTCTGAGGTTTTCAGTACCATTGAAATGCTGTCCTCAACTCAAGTACTTTTCAAATATCAGAGAAGTGGCAAATTTAACAAAGCCTGCACTAATGTTTTGTATTCCTATTCTAAGTAAAATGCTTCAGAAAGTAAACATGAGTTTACTTTCTTACTGCAGTACTTTACATAATACTGCAACCGAAGACAATGAAAAAGGCTCGTTTCATAATATATTGATAAGTAAATTATTTTAGAAGAAGCAAATAGTATTGTTGAATGCTGAAAGGTTAAACTAGTCATAAAGTAGAGACTGCTTAAGTACCTTTGTTTATTTTGTGATATTACAAAAAATACTGGCATACATATGTCTTGTAATCTAGAGCAATGAATCCCCAAATAAGAAAAAGAAATGAAGGCAGAGTAACAAACTCTCTTTGAAATAATTTCAGAGAACCTAGAAGACCTAAATCAAGAAATTGCATTTTATGCTAAAATTGCATCTTTATCATGTCTTTAATATTCAAAACCTGCATGTGTAATTTATAATTTGGCTGGATACTGGGGAAATTTCACCTTGCTGTAGAACAGCAGTTAAGAGCATGGTCCATGATTAAGCACATATTGGTTTAAGTTGTTGCTATCTGGAATATTAGCAGTGTGAATTTAGGCACATTCTTTTGGTTGCTCTGTGCCCTGATCCTCTCAGTTCAAAAACAATGGGAGGGATAATAAAGGCATCTTAATAAATGCAAATGTTTAACCCAATGCCTGCAACATAGTCAGTATTCTATAAATATTAGAATTTTAAATTATCATAATTATTGTAATAAATATTATCATAGAATATCTTCCTATAAATAGCATTGTTTGGTGCTCAATTATCAAAATAATTTTAAAAGTCTGGTTCAACATATAAATCCTTAAAAATAAGCTAAAACTACATAAAATAAAAGTTTCAGGCTGACATCTTCTCTAATACTTGGTGATAAGTATAGAGCATAGGGATAAAATATCAGTGAATATACATATATATATATATACACACACATACACACATATGTATATATCTCACATCTTTATCTATTCACACATTGACAGACACTTAGGTTGTTTCCATATTTTGGCTATTGTGAATAATGGTACACTGAACATGGGGGTGCATATCTCTTCTTCAATATCCTATTTTTGTTTCCTTTGGATATATACTCAGAAGTGGAATTGCTGGATCATATGGTAGTTCTATTTTTAACTTTTTGAAGAACCTGTTTTCCATAATGGCTGCACCAATTTAAATTCCCACCAATAGTGTACAAGGGTTCTCCTTCTTCACATCCTCACCAACATTTATCTCTTGATTGTTTTGATGATAGCCATTCTAACAGGTATGAGACAGTGGACTTTGAGGGCATTATGCTAAAGTGAAATAAATCAGACAGAGAAAGACAAATACTGTATGTTATTTCACTTATATGTGAAGTCTACAGACCATCAAACTCATAGAAACAGAGTAGAATGATGGTTACAAGGGGCTGGGGATGAAACAAAGAGATGTTGGTCAAAGAGTATAAACTTCCAGTTAGAAGATGAACAAGTTCTGGAGATCTAATGCAAAGCATTATGACAACAGATAACAATACTGTACTATATACTTGCAAGTTGCTAAGAGATTAAATCTTAAATGTTCTCACCACAGAAAAGGAAATGATAATTATTGTGACATGATGGCTATGTGAGCTAACACTATGGTGATAATCATTTGTAAACCTTTAACAAATGTACACATCATAACACATTTGTACACCTTTAACATACACAATGTTATATATTAATTGTATCTCAGCAAAGCTGTTGGAAAAAAGGAAGCAAGGGTTTCAACTCTAGCCAAACAGTTAAAGACTGATGAGAATGCTATTTTGTCTTCCTTTAGGATAAGAGCAAAAAATATTTATTAATTGCCATTGTACCAAATACCTTATATTCATTAGCTCATTCAATATCCCAATAACTTAAAAGGCTATATTTTATAGAGACTTGCAAAAAAGTTCTGTTCTTATGGCTTAAGGTCATAGACACTGGACCCAGATTGCTAAAATGTGAGCACTGGCTCTGACATTTGCCCACTTGGTGATCTAGAGCAAGTTATTTGACCTCTTTGTAAAGTAGGGAAAATAACAGGACTGGCCTCATAAATGTTCTGTGCGTGTGTGTGTGTGTGTGTGTGTGTACATGCACGAGCGTGTGTTTATGCATAAAATGAGCCAATACATAATAAAGTGTTCAGAAGGGTGTGCAGAACTCAGCACCCAGTACACTATCAACGTATTATAATGATCATCACTTGTAGGACACTTACTCAAGGTCACTCATCCAGTAGGTGTTGGAGTAGGAGTCCAACCCAGATCAAAATTTTCAACTGTACTATATCTGACCAATGTTGGGGATTCTCTTAGCTTTGCTATGCCATATACCTACAGCCCTTATGTGCCTTAATTACTTCATGTATGAATCGAGGGAATTTTATTATCATGTGAATTCATGGCACTCCCGATATAATGCTGCCTCCTGATACCTCACACCTCACCATAATATTAACACAGTTTTAATCTGTAGAGACAGTTTGCTGATCTTCCATTGAGCCTCAGAATACTTGTATCTCAGTCCACTGGGCAGCCACTAACCATTAACTCACAAATATTTACTAGTGCAAGTCTTTGTATTCTTTTTATATATATATAAATTTGTAATTCTAGAATACCTTAAGAGTTACAAATTTCAGACAGTACACAGAGTTCCCATACAATGCAAATCCATATTTCCCCTGTTATTAACATAGTACATCGGTATGACAACACTGATTACAATTAGTGAGCAAATATTGATATATTATTATTAACTAAAGTCTATAATTTATTCAGAAATCCTTATATTTTGCCTAACGCCCTTTTCTGTTCCAGGAACTCATCTTGGATACTATGTTACATTTAGAAGTCATGTCTTCTTAGGTTCCTCCTAGCTGTGAGAGTTTCTCAGACTCCTTGTTTATGATGACCTTGACATTTTGAAAAGTACTGGTCAGGTATTTTGCAGAACATCCCTAAATTAGGATTTGTCTGATCTTCTCCTCATGATTACACTGGAGTTTTGTGTTTGAGGGAGAAAGACCACAGAGGTAAAGTGCCATTTTCATAACATCATATCAAGAGTACACACTATCAGCATGATTTATTGCTGTTGATATTAATCTTGATTATCTGGCTGAGGCAGTGTCTGTCAGGTTTCTCCACTGTAAAATTATTCTTCTTTTCCCCTTTCATATTCTATGAAGTACCATGTACAACCTACCTTTAAAAAGGAAGTTATGCTCTACTTCCTTGAGGACAGAGTAACTACATAAATTATTTGGAATTCTGCATAGGAAATTTGGCTATTCCCCATTTATTTATTTATTCAATCATTTATTTATATCAATATGGACTTGTGGATATTTATTTTATATTGTGGATATTTATGTTACACTGTGGATATTTATTTTATACTGTGAGTTATAATCCATTACTACTTTATTTTTTTTTGCTGAGAGTGGATCAGATTTACCTCTTGGGTGCTCTTTCAACTGGTTCCTGTATCCCTTGGACATACACCCATCATTGTGGTTACTTTGGTGTTTTTGTGGTTTTAGAGCATTTCTTTACTTTTTTTTTTTCACTATAATCTCCTCAAGTCTCATTCTTCATATATTCTGGACCAGTCCTAGAACCAGCCATTTCTTTTAAATCCCAGTGTCCTTATATTGGAGATTTGTATTAGAAACCAAGATCTGGGTGGTAGGTGCACTCATTGATACTGAGGTGTCATTGTTCCTGGTCCTTCTCAGTTAACAGAGCAAGAGAATAAATGTGTCTACTAAGTCTTGTATATCCAAATATCTATAAACATTTTTATGTGTAACCATCTCTATCTATATTAAATTAAACATGAGTTCATACTGTTGCCTCTAACTCTAATCCATTACCACATGGATCATTCTAGCCTTCTCTCATTGATTATCTGTAATCTCCCATTAAAACGATGAGAAAAAAAGAAAAAAAAAAAACGATGAGAAAACTAGCTGCCACCATCCGCCATTCATCTACTTAATTATTCAATTCCAGTTTATATCTATAGTGGTTTCATGATTCTTGACTTTACCCCCATAAGCAATAACCTTATCAACTGGAGTACTGTGCTTATGTACAGTTGCTTCTGCCTTTAGTCTTTGACTCCATCTATTTCCAAAGTTACTTAAGTTAGTACCTTTTCCCCCACATATACTTCAGTGGGATTGGTTTCATACATTTGTAAAACAGTTGAATTGCTTTGTCACTTTCTGCATTCCATCCTGGGATCTCCAGACCTCCTAAATAATTTTTTAAATTTGCATACACTAAGGTTCACTTGTGTGCTGTAAATTTCGATGGGATTTGACAAATGTGTAGTATCATATATCTGCCATTATCATTTCATACAAAGCAGTTTCACCATCTTAAATAATTCTCAATGCTTCACAAGTTCAAGCCCTGTGCCCCCTGAACCTGGCAACTACTGATCTTGTAGCCATCTCCATAGTTTTGTCTTTTGCAGAATGTCATATAATTGGAATTATATAATATGTAACTTTTTAAGACTGTTTTCTATCACTTACAAATATCTAGTTAAAATTAATCCGTGGCTTTTTGTGGCTTGATAACCTATTTCTTTTTATTACTGAATAATATTTCATTGCGTGGATGTATGTAATAGAGTATGTTTATCCACTTACCTACTGAAGGGCCTCTCAGTGCTTCCAATTTTTTGGTCTTCATGAAAAAAGCTACTATAAACATTGGTATTCAGGTTTTCATGTGGACATAAATTTTCAAATCAGTTGGTGGACTCCTAGGAGCACAATTTCTGAATTATATGGTAAAAATATGTTTAGCTCTGTAAAATACTGCCAAAATGTGTTCCCAAGAGGCTGTACTATTTTGCATTCTCATCAACAATGAATGAGAATTACTGTTGTTTGGCTCACCTGTAAAGGATTTAAAATTTTTAGACTTTGGCTCTTCTAATAGGTGTTTAATAGTATGTTATTATTTTAATTTTCAAATTCCTAATGACAAATGACGTTAAGCATCTTTCATGTAATTATTTTCCATCTATATATCTTATTCTCCTTCCTCTTTTTTTTTTTTTTGCAATTTTTCATGAAGAATTTCTCCACTTCTGCATTTGTTCTGAGTACCCGTCTATATAGCTAAAGAAAGGAAAATTATTCAGGTATATTTCAGTTTATTTTACTTTATTTTTTAATAGACCTTAGTTTTTAGAGCAATTTTAGGTTCATAGTAAAATTGAGCAGAAGATACAGGGATTACCCATACACTCCCTGCCCCACACATGCATAGCCTGCCCCATTATCAGCATCCCCCACCAGAGTAGAACATTTGTTACAATTGATGAGCCTACACTGACACATCATATCTTCCTTAGTGAGTTTTTTTTTTTTTGGCTGTGCTGCATGGCTTGCAGGATCTTAGTTTCCTGATCAGGGATTGAATCCTGGGTTCATGGCACTGAGTCTTAACCACAGGACTGCCAGGGAATTCCCTTTAGTGAGATTTCTGTTTAGATCTTTGGCCATTTTTAAAATTGGGTTGTTTGTTTTCTTATTGGTGAGTTTTAAAAGTTCTTGTATGTTTTGGATAATAGTCCTTTCTCATATGTGTGTTTGCAAATACTTTTTTACCAGACTGAGGCTTTTCTTTTCATTCTCTTAACGATATATTTTGTAGAGCAGAATTTTTAAATTTTAAGAATAGTACACTCATCAAGTTGTTTTTTCATGGATCATGCTTTTGGTGTTTATTAAAAAAATCAAGGTCATATACATTTTCTATTAATGTTCTTGAAGTTGTTTTACAGTTTTGTATTTTGCATTTAAATTTCTTATACATATTGAGATGATTTATGCAAAATGTCTAAAGTCACATCTAGGTTAATTGTATTTGTATATAGGCATCAACTCTTCCAGAACTATTTGTTGAAGAAGACTATCCTTTTTCCATTGAATTGCTTTGCTTCTTTTCAAAAATCAGTTGAGTATAACTGTATAGGTCTTCTGGGCTAACTATTCTGTCCCACTGATCTATGTGTTTATTCTTCTGCTAATATCATGCTGTTTTGTTTACTGTAACTTTACAGTAAGTCCTGAATTTTGGTAGTGTGAATCCTCTAATTTTGTTTTACTTCATGCTGTTTAGTATTATTCTAGATATTTCCACATAAATTTTCGAATCAGCTTGTCAATATCTAAAATATAGCTTGCTGGAATTTTAATTGGAATCAGTGGATCTATAGATCACACTGGGAAGAATTATATCTTAACAATATTGGGTCTTGATACATAAGCACAGACTTTTTAAATTTTTGTAGTTCTTTGGTGATTTTTCTCTTTAGAGTTTTATGGTTTGATGTATTGATTCTGTGCATATTTTGTAAAACTTATTTCTAAGAATTAAGTTGGGGGTGCTATTGATAATAATATTTTTAAAATTTAAAATCTTAATAGTTCATTTCTGGAATATTTGAAAGTAATTGACTTTTATATAGTAACCGTGAACCACATGACCCTGATATACTGGCATATTCGCTCCAGGACATTTTGTTTGTGTAAATTATTTTTTAATTTTCTATGTAGACAATCATATCATCTGCAAAAAAGGACAGTTTTATTTATTCCTTAGAAATCTGTATACATTTGCCTCCTTTTCTTGTCTTATTGTACTAGTAGTAGATGTTAAGTAGTAGTAGATGTTAAATAGTGAGAGAAAACATCCTTGCCTTGTTTCTGATCTTAGGAAGAAAGCATATTGTTTGTCACCATTAAGTATGATGTTTGCAGTGGGCTTTTCACAGATAATTTTTATGGAATCGAGGAAGTTCCTTTCACTTCCCAGTATGCTGAGAATTTTTTTTTATCATGAATGGGTGAAGAATTTTGTCAAATGCTTTCTCTTCATCAATTGATAAGATCATGTGATTTTTCTTCCTTAGCTTACTGATGTTGTAGATTACACAGACTGATTTTCCAATGTTGAACTAGACTTGTATATCTGGAATAAATTTCACTTGGTCATGGTATACAATTGTCATTATATAATGTTGATTTAACTTATTCATATTTTGATGAAAATTTTTGTATCTCTATTTATAAGACATATTGTTCTGTACTTTTGTTTTCTTGTAATATCTTCTCTAGTTTTGATATGAGAATAATGCTAGCCTAAGAGAATAAAAGTTAGAATGCGTTCCCTCTGCTTCTATTTTTGTAGAAGAGATTTTAAAAATTGATATAATTTCTTCCTTAACTACTTGCTAGAAATTCCACTGAAAATGATCTGGTTCTGTTGCTTTCTATTTTGGAAAAATACAATTAAGTATTGATTTAATTTTTAAATTCATTACTTACCTGTTTTTATATGTTGTCTATGTTTTCCATTAGAGACCTTAACATGGTAAGCATAGTTATTTTAAATTTTTTGTTATGATGTATTTAATTATTTCTGTAGTTATAGGTGCCAGAGGTTTTAAATTCCTCTATTATCTTTGCTTTTTGTCTCCTCTCTTGATTTTGAGCTCTCCCCTCTTCAGAGAAAGTCTGTGCTTTACAGCTTTTTAACTATAGTACACTTTTATCACACTAGAGATTTGTTAGCATGGTGGTAAGGTATGGAGAAATGGGGAGTATTCTATAACATTATGAAGAAATCTGTCTTTTAGTGAAACTGTGCCTTGAGCTGTGACCCTCACAAGTGTTCCCCCAGTACTTCTTTTCCCTGACTGTATCATTCCCTATTCATTTCCTTTGAGTCTTAGCATCTATTGAATATGTTTGCTTATTTTATTCCAAGAAAAGATGGTAGGAATGGAATAAAATGTGAGAAACACTTTTTCCTCATCTGTGATAATACTCTGGTAAAGTCTTTTTCCTCGGAGATTAGGCCTTTGTTATGGAGAACGCTCATGATATATTGCACAATGATTACTCTTCCACTATCCAGTTCTTTCAGCTATAATCCACTGCTATTATTCTAGAGTCCTGTTGGTGATGTGATAAGATATGCGGGAAGTAAAGTGTCCTATAATCTTATGATTAAATCTCTGTATTTTAATGGGCCTCTTACTGTGATCTTCACATTCTCCAGAGGAATATCCTTTCCCCCCCGCAAACAGATGAGACAGGAAGGCTAGAGGGAACTGGAGAAATGTCCTTCCCTACCTGGAATAAGCTTCTTGTAAAGTCATTTTCCCTTGAGAGTAGGCATTTGTTATGAGGAAACCTCAGGTTGTGTTTCATAATGATTACAACTCCCTTGCTCCTACCTCAGGCATGAGGAGATATTTTTCAAATATTTATCTTCAGAATCTGGTGGGGGTTTTGGAGGCAAAAACCCATGAAAGTGTGGGCCCCCCATAAGACTGCAGCCTCGAGGAAGTTTCCCACTCTCATGCTAGTCTGTACTCATCCTCAAGCAATTTATCATTTATTCATGCCACTGAAGTGTTCTTAACAGTTGTGACCCAAACATCTTCTCCTTCAAGCAAACTAATCTCAGCTGTGATTCTCTGATTCACCTGTCTCTCCAGACTCTGAGGTGGTGATTTTCCCTGCAAACAGTTCTCCAATGGATCAAAGAAAATCATTGATTTTCAGTTTGTTCAGCTTTTCCTTTTGTAGAACAGGAGTGAGGACTTCCAAGCTCTTTATACATGTTGGAGCTGAAGCCAGAAGTCAATAGTTTCCATTTTTTAAACATAAACAAGATATAATCTCTAAATTCACAGTTAATTTAACAGAAGAACATAGACAAACTTTAAAATGCACACATAAATGTGTTAATTTAAAATGGTGACAAGGGGACTTCCCTGGTGGTCCAGTGGTTAAGACTCAATGCTTCCACTGCAGGGGGCACAGGTTCGATCCCTGGTCAGGGAACTAAGATCCTGCAAGCTGCATGGTGCAGCCAAAATAAAAATGGTGACAAGTGCTATAGATGGAAAGAATAGAATACAATAAGGAAGAATAACAGGAGATACTTTAGATTGGTGTGTCAGTGAAGGCTTCTCTGAGGGAGGAACAATAAGATTGAGACCCAAAGAATTAGTAAGATTTCGGGTATGAAGGAACAGTGTGTAAGAAGGCTTGGAGATGGAAAAGAGCTGGACTCAATTATTTCCCTAATTTGTGACTGGAGCAAGGGCAGAAGTAGCTCTTAATGAGTTTAGAGCAGCTGGCAGCAGTGTGAGCAGGTATATTAGGCTATGCATGTTAAGCAGTGTTCCTCTAAGTGCCTAAGAGAGCCATCGAAGGGCTTTAAGTAGTGAAGTGAAATGATCTCTGCATGCTAGATTATTCTTACCACAGTGTGAAAAACTGATTAAAGTGAGGCCAACAGAAGTGGAGGCATCAATTAGGAAGCCACAGTACTACTCCAGGAAGTAGATGATGGTGGCTTGATCCAAATTCATGACAGTAGAGAATGAAAATAAGTGAACTGATTCAGGATATATTTTGAGACATAAAAAGAAGACTGGTAACTACCTTTTAAAAAGATTATCAAGGGCCAGTTTCTAATTCTGCATGTAAGGAACTTTGAAATCATCATTCCATTCGAACAACAAGTAAAAAGTTGAACAGACTGAAAAATCATCAACTCTTTTTGGATCTGTAAGAGAGGGTAAGACACAGGAAAAATGGCTGCCCCTAAGACTCAGGAGACAGACTGGAAAACACAGGGAGTCACAGCTTACTGGAGCAGACTTATGAGTGGAAACCTCCACAGGAACCAGGGTGGGCATAGAAAAAAACTGAACTGTAATTGATGAATTGCCAGAGGCTCACTGCGGACAAGTCTGAGACTTAAAAACTCCAGGGAGACCCAGTCATTGGAAGAGCCCTCACACTAGTGTGAGATTTACCTTTGTGAAGTAGACTTTAAGTTCCCACAGTAAATATCAGTGAAAATTCCCCTCATGTTTCTGGCATAGGAAGGGGAAAAAAACATTTTAAAATATGACATAGCATTCAGTTCTTAACAATGCTTGCTCTCAGGAGAAATTATTTAACCAGAACCTAAACTCCTGGGGCAACATCAGACCTAACTGACCTGGGAGAAGGAAAGTACCCAACTCCAACCCACTCTAACCATTTTGTTCCACCTACAAAAGGAGAAAAAAACTGGGAAACACTTATGAAGTTCACAGTTCAAAGGCATAGGCTCACTAAAAGACAGACCTTAATCAAAGGAATAAAGAATGTCTTCCCTTCCCCCAACACTTCACTACCACATCACTAAAGAACTATTTAAAACATTTCTTTTTACCAGGTACACCATGTCCAGCTACAAAGAAAAATTACAAGGCATACAACAAGGCAAAAAATACAATGTGAAGAGAAGAGGAGCAAGTATCAGAACCAGACATGGCAGGGATGTTGGAATTATCAGATTGGGAATAAAACAATGATGAGTAATATGCTAAGGGCTCTAATGGATAAAGTAGATGGATGGCATGTAAGAACAGAAGGACAATGTAAGCAGAGAGATGTAAATATTAAGTGAGCAGCAAAAAGAAATGCTAGAGATCAAAAACACTGAAACAGAAATAAAGAATGCCTTTGATGAGCTTACTAGTACACTGGACATGGATGAGGGAAGAATCAATCTCTGAGCTTGAGGATATACAAAGAGAAGTGTTGAAAACTGAGAAGCAAAGGGAACAAAGACTAAAAAAAAAGAACAAAATATCCAAGGGCTGTGAGACAACTACAAAAAGTGTAACATAATGGGAACACCAGGAGAAGAAGAAAAAAACAGAAGAAATATTTAAGACAATAATGACCGATAAATTCCCCAGATTAATTGTAGACATCACAGATCCAGGAAACTCAGAGAACATTGAACAACATAAATGGCAATAATAATAATTAATAAAAACTACACTTAGGCATATCATTTGCAAACTACCAAAAATCAATGATAAAGAAAAATCCTGAAAAAAAGCCAGAGGGAAAAAACACCGTATTTATAGAGGAACAAAGGTAAGAATTACATCCAACTTCTCCTCAGAAACCACTGAGCAGCAAAGGAATAGAGTAAAATATTTAAAATGTTGTGTGAAACCTCCTACCAACCTAGAATTCTGTACTTGTGAAGTATAATATACACACTTATGTATGCTTATATATAAGTAAAATAAATGACATGGGAGGGAGGAACTAAAATTACTTTGTCATTATAAAATACATAACACCCATGAAGTTTTACAGTGTTATTTGAGAGTGAACTTGGATTACTAATAAATATATGTTGCAAACTCTAGGGAAACCACTAAGAAAAGTTTTTAAAAACATACAATTTGTATGCTAAGAAAGAGGAGATAATGGAATCATATAAAATGCTCAACTGAAATAATAAAAGGCAGGAAAAAGAGTGGAAGACAAAAAGAGGAACAAAGACAGGGGCAATAAACAGAAAACAGTAATGAATATGGTAGATATGAAACTAACTATATAAACACTTTGAACATCGATGATTTAAATACACTAATTAAAAGAGATTGTCAGCAAATAAAAAATGTTACAAGAGACAAGGAAGGACACTACATAATGATCAAGGGATCAATCCAAGAAAAAAATATAACAATTATAAATATATATGCACCCAACATGGCAGCACCTCAATACATAAGGCAACTGCTAACAGCTATAAAAGAGGAAATCGACAGTAACACAATAATAGTGGGGGACTTTAACACCTCACTTACACCAATGGACAGATCATCCAAACAGAAAATAAATAAGGAAACATAAGCTTTAAATGACACAATAGACCAGATAGATTTAATTGCTATTTATAGGACATTCCAACCAAACCCTGCAGATTACACTTTCTTCTCAAGTGCACACAGAACATTCTCCAGGACAGATCATATCTTGGGTCACAAATCAAACCTCAGTAAATTTAAGCAAATTAAAATCATATGAAGCATCTTTTCTGACCACAACGCTATGAGATTAGAAATGAATTACAGGGAACAAAACGTAAAAAATACAAATACATGGAGGCTAAACAATACGTTACTAAATAACCAAGAGATCACTGAAGAAATCAAAGAGGAAATCAAAAAAAAAACCTAGAGACAAATGACAATGAAAACACGACGATCCAAAACCTATGGGATGCAGCAAAAGCAGTTCTAAGAGGGAAGTTTATAGCTATACAAGCCTACCTCAAGAAACAAGAAAAATCTCAAATAAACAATCTAACCTTACACCTAAAGCAACTAGAAAAAGAAGAACAAAAACCCAAAGTTAGCAGAAGGAAAGAAATCATAAAGATCAGAGCAAAAATAAATGAAATAGAAATAAAGAAAACAATAGCAAAGATCAATGAAACTAAAAAGTGGTTCTTTGAGAAGATAAACAAAATGATATATCATTAGCCAGACTCATCAAGAAAAAGAGGGAGAGGACTTAAATCAATAAAATTAGAAATAAAAAAGGAGAAGTTACAACAGACACCACAGAAATACAAAGCATCCTAAGGGACTACAACAAGCAACTCTATGCCAATAAATTGCACAACCTGGAAGAAAATGACAAATTTTTAGAAAGGTATAACCTTCCAAGACTGAACCAGGAAGAAATAGAAAATATGAACAGACGAATTACAAGTAATGAAATTGAAACTGTGATTAAAAATCTTCCAACAAAGTCCAGGACCAGATGGCTTCACAGGTGAATTCTATAAAACATTTAGAGAAGAGCAAACACCCATCCTTCTCAAACTCTTCCAAAAAATTGCAGAGGAAGGAACACTCCCAAACTCATGCTATGAGGCCACCATCACCCTGATTCCAAAACCAGACAAAGATGTCATAAAGAAAGAAAACCACAGGACAATATCACTGATGAACATAGAGGCAAAAATCCTCAAAATACTAGCAAACAGAATCCAACAACACATTAAAAGGATCATACAACATGATCAAGTGGGATTTATCCCAGGGGTGCAAGGATTCTTCAATCTTCACAAATCAATCAATGTGATACACCATATTAACAAACTGAAGAATAAAAACCATATGATCATCTAAATAGATGAAGAAAAAGCTTTTGACAAAATTCAACACCCATTTATGATAAAAACTCTCCAGAAAGTGGGCATAGAGGCAACCTACCTCAACATAATAAAGGCAATATACGACAAACCCACAGCAAACATCATTCTCAATGATGAAAAACTGAAAGCATGTCCTCTAAGATGAGGAACAAGACAAGGATGTCCCCTCTCACCACTATTATTCAACATAGTTTTGGAAGTCCTAGCCATGGCAATCAGAGAAGAAAAAGAAATAAAAGGAATCCAAATTGGAAAAGAAGAAGTAAAACTGTCACTGCCGATGACATGACACTATACATAGAGAATCCTAAATATGCCACCAGAAAACTACTAGAGCTCATCAATGAATTTGGTAAAGTTGCAGGATATAAAATTAATGCACAGAAATCTCTTGCATTCCTATACACTAATAATGAAAAATCTGAAAGAGAAATTAAGGACACACTCCCATTTACCATTGCAACAAAAAGAATAAAATACCTAGGAATAAACCTACCCAGGGAGACAAAAGACCTGTATGCAGAAAACTGTAAGACACTAATGAAAGAAATTAAAGACGATACCAACAGATGGAGAGATATACCATGTTCTTGTATTGGAAGAATCAATATTGTGAAAATGACTATACTACCCAAAGCAATCTACAGATTCAATGTAATCCTTATCAAATTACCAATGGCATTTTTTACGGAACTGGAACAAAAAATCTTAAAATTTGTATGGAGACACAAAAGACGCTGAATAGCCAAAGCAGTCTTGAGGGACAAAAACGGAGCTGGAGGAATCAGACTCCCTGACTTCAGACTCTACTACAAAGCTCCAGTAATCAAGACAATATGGTACTGGCACAAAAACAGAAACACAGAACAATGGAACAAGATAGACAGCCCAGAGATAATCCCATGCACCTATGGTCAACTAATCTATGCCAAAGGAGGCAAGGATATACAATGGAGAAAAGATAGTCTCTTCAATAAGTGGTGCTGGGAAAACTGGACGGCTACATGTAAAAGAATGAAATTAGAACACTCCCTAACACCATACACAAAAATAAACTCAAAATGGATTAGAGACCTAAATGTAAGACCAGACACTATAAAACTCTTAGAGGAAAACATAGGAAGAACACTCTTTGACATAAATGACAGCAAGATATTTTTTGATCCACCTCCTAGAGTAATGGAAATAAAAACAAAAATAAACAAATGTGAGCTAATGAAACTTCAAAGCTTTTGCACAGCAAAGGAAACCATAAACAAGGTGAAAAGACAACCGTCACAATGGGAGAAAATATTTGCAAATGAATCAGTGGACAAAGGATTAATCTCCAAAATATATAAACTGCTCATGCAGTTCAATATTAAAAAAACAAACAACCCAATCCAAAAATGGGAAGAAGACCTAAATAGACATTTCTCCAAAGAAGACACCCAGATGGCCAAGAAGCACATGAAAGCTGCTCAACATCACTAGTTATTAGAAAAATGCAAATCAAAACTACAATGAGGTATCACCTCACACCAGTTAGAATGGGCATCATCAGAAAATCTACAAACAACAAATGCTGGAGAGGGTGTGGAGAAAATGGAACCCTCTTGCACTGATAGTGGGAATGTAAATTAATACAGCTGCTATGGAGAACAGTATGGAGGTTCCTTAAAAAACCAAAAATAGAATTACCATATGACCCAGCAATCCCACTAATGGGCATATACCCAGAGAAAACCATAATTCAAAAAGACACATGCACCCCAATGTTCATTGCAGCACTATTTACAATAGCCAGGTCATGGAAGCAACCTAAATGCCCATCGACAGACGAGTGGATAAAGAAGAAGTGGTACATATATACAATGGAATATTACTCATCCATAAAAAGGAACGAAATTGGGTCATTTGTTGAGACGTGGATGGATCTAGAGACTGTCATACAGAGTGAAGGAAGTCAGAAAGAGAAAAACAAATATCGTGTATTAACGCATATATGTGGAATCTAGAAAAATGGTACAGAAGAACCGGTTTGCAGGGCAGAAATAGAGACACAGATATAGAGAACAAATGTATGGACACCAAGGGAGGAAAGCGCCAGTGTGGTGGTGGTGGTGGTGTGATGAATTGGGTGATTGGGATTGATATGTATACACTGATGTATACAAAATTGATGACTAATGAGAACCTGCTGTATAAAAAAATAAATAAAATTCAGGAAAAATAAAAGAGATTGTCAGCAATGATCAAAAAACGAGACCCAAGTATATGTTGTCTACAAGAAACACATTTTAACTATAAAAACACATACTGATGAAAAGAAAATGGGTGGAGAAAATACACCATGCTAACATGCTGACATGCAAGTTTGGCTCAGCATCCAAAAATCAATTCGTATAATACATCACATTAACAGATTAAAGAAGAAAAATCACATGATCATATCAACAGATACCAAAAAAAGCATTTGACAACATCGAACAGCCATTCATGATAAAAACTCTCAGGAAACTAGGAATAGAGAGGAAGTTCCTCAACTTGATAAAGAATATCTACCAAAAAACCTAGTGCCGACATCATACTTAATGGTGAGAAACTCAAAGCTTTCCCACTAGGACCAGGATGAAGGCAAGAATGTCTCCGCGCTCACCACTCTTCAGCAAAGTACTAGAAGTTTCAGCTAATGCAGTAATACAAGGAAAGAAGATAAAAAGTATACAGATTGGGGAGGAAAAAAAAAATTGTCTTTGTTTGCATGACATGATCATCTACATAGAAAATGTGAAAGAATCCACAAAAAATACTCCCCAAATTGTAAGAAATTATATCAATCAGGGAATGATGTAACTGTCTAGGTATAAAGTCTAACAGAATCAACAAAAAAACTCACGGAATTAATAAGCAATTATAGCAAGGTTTCAGGATACAAGGTTAATATGCAAAAGTCAATCACTTTCTTATGTACCAGAAATTAATAAGTGGAAATTGACATTAAACATATAGTACCACTTACATAAGCACCCTTCAAAAGTAAAATAATTAATTGTAAGTCTAACAAAATATTTTAAAATCTATATGAGGAAAACTACAAATCTGATGAACAAAATCAAAGAAGGACTAAATAAATGGAGAGATATTCCATGTTCATGGATAGGAGAGTCAATATTGTCAAGATGTCAGTTCTTCTCAACTTGATCTATAGATTCAATGCAATCCCAATAAAAATTCCCATCCCTGCACATTATTTTATGGGTACCAATAAATGATTCTAAAGTTTATAGAGAGAGGAAAAAGATCCAGAATAGCCAACACAGTACTGAAGGAAAAGAACAAAGTTGGAGGACTGATACTACCTGACTTCAAGACATACTATAAAGCTATAATAATAAAGACAGTGTGGTATTGGTGAAAGAATAGACACATGAATTAATAGAATAGAATAGAGAGCCCAGAAATAGACTTACATAAATGTAGTCAACTGATCTTTGACAAAGGAACAAAGGCAATACAATGGAGAAAAGATGAACTTTTCAACAAATTGTAGTGAACCAGACATCCACATGTAAAGAACTGAATCTAGACTCAGAATTTACACCCTTCACAAAAATTGACCCAAAATGGATCACAGACCTAAATGTAAATGCATAGCTACAAAAATCCTTGAAGATAACTTAGAGAAAATCTGAATGAATTGGGTACAGTGATGACCTTTTAAATACAATACCTGTGGCATGACCCATGAAAGGAAAGACTCAAACATTGGGCTTCATTAAAATTAAGAACTTCTGCTCTGTGAAAGACAATGTCAAGAAAATGAAAAGACAGACTGGGAGAAAATATCTGCAAAAGACATATCTGACAAAGAACTGTTATCTAAAATATATTTAAAAACTCTTAAACTGAACAAGAAAACAAATTACTCAAATTAAAAAGTGGGCTAAAGGCATTAACAGACACCCTACAAAGAAGATATACAGATGGCAAATAAGCATATGAAAAGATACTCCATATCATATGTCATCAGGGAAATGCAAATTTTAAAAAACAACATGAGGTACCACTGCACACCTACTAGAATGGTCAAAATCTGGAACACTGACAACACCAAATGCTGGCAAGGATGTGAAGCAACAGGAACACTCATTCATTGCTGGAGGGAATACAAAATGGTACAGCCATTTTGGAAGACAGTTTGGTGGTTTCTTACAAAAGTAAACATACTCTTTCAAACGATTCAGCACTTGCAGTGGTTGGTATTTACTCAAAGGAGTTGAAAATTTATGTCTATCAGAAAACCTGCACAGGGATATTTATAGCAGCTTTATTCATAATTACCAAAACTTGGAAGCAACCAAGATGTCTTTCAGTAAGTGAATGGGTAAATGAAGTGTGATATAGCCAGATGATGGAATATTATTCAGTGCTCAAAATCAATGAGTTATGAAGCTAATAAAAGACATGAAAAAATCTTAAATGCGTATTACTAAGTGAAAAAAATGCCAATCTGAAAAAATTACATACTGTATGATTCCAAATATATGACATTTTGGAAAACGTACAACTATGGAGACAGTAAAACAATCAGTGGTTGCCCGGAGTTAGGAGTTAGGGAGGGATAAAATCTGCCGAGCAGAGACGATTTTTAGGGCAGTGAAACCACTCTGTATGATACTATAATGGTGGATATATGTCATTATACGCTTGTCCAAACCCACAGAATGTACAACACGAAGAGTGAATTATAATGTAAACTATAACCTTTGGGTGATTATGATGTGTCCATGTAGGTTCACCAGTTATAACAATTTTACCACTCTAATGGGAGATTTGACATGAGGGAGTCTCTAACAATTGTGAGGGTAGAAACTTCTGTTTCTTCTTCTCAATTTTGCTGTGAACCTAAATCTGTTCTAAAACATAAAATATTTCATAAAAACAAACAAACAAACAAAAAAGGGCTTTCTGATCCAGTTCAAGATGGCAATGTTGAAAGAGTCTGAGTTTACCTCCTTCTCCAGACACACTGAGTCTACAGCTACATATGGAACAATTTCCTCTGAAAAAAACCTAAAGGCTGTCTGAGTGATGTAAAAAGGACTTTCTGATAGTTTGGATATGAGGGTGTAGGAGAGAGGAAGGTATTAAGTGTGACTCTCAGATTTCTACTTTAAAGCAACAGGGTAAATTGTGATAAGATAAATTTACCTGACATAAAGACTCTGAGGGGAGCACATGTGGAGGTGCATAATTGGTGATGGAGGCAGGAGTCAAGAGGTCATATTTAGATATTAGTTTTAAGATATCAAAGAACAAGTAAAATGGAGTAGACGAGGTTGCTGACTTCTAAAACAATGGGGTTGATGAACTCCCCTAGCTAGAGAATGTGGAGTGATTAGAAAATGCAAAGTTAGTAGCAAACAGGGCCCCAATAAGTCAATTATAGAGGAATTTTGGAGAGAAACTTATTTTCCAATTCTGATTAAAAAAAATTCCTAGATTTTCACCCAGATCTACCACTGTATATCTGAATCTAAATTCCTATCGTAGTTTAGGGACCAATATAAACTATTTCAATGTTGTTTCTTTAGCTAGAGAAAATAACTAATGACTAAGCATCTAGTATATTCCGGGCACTGAGCCCATGTCTTAGGAATACCAGAGGAATGAGAAAGAAATTTTAAAAAAGAAGCACAGAGGAACTTCCCTGGAGGTCCAGTGGTTAAGACTCTAATGTTTCCAATGTAGGGAGCGCGGGCTCAATCCCTGGTCAGGGAGCTAAGACCCCACATGCCGCATGAAATAGGGACAGGGTGATTAGAAATTCATTGATCTTATTTAGAACAATTTAGTCATTGCCAAATCAAATAATTCTATTTATTTTCTTTTCCTGGTGTAGAATAAAAGTCTTGTCTCATTTCAATTATTGTCATTCCCAATTATCAACTATGTAATAAGATGTAGAAGACAAATTTCTGACATTTAAGAGCTTATAAAATATATAACGTTGACCTTTCCCTTCAAGTAATGCTCCCTGATGGAGGTGTTGAATTAGGTGTAAACTTGCCTTTACACATGCAAAGTCAACTATGCTGTGAACGTAATTTTGTAGCCAGTTTGTAATAAACATTAGAAGAAAAACACATCCATAAGTACAAATATATACAAAAATGATAACAATGATCCTTTTAGTAGATGCTTTTTGAAAGGTGTCTTCTATACAAAACACACATTTGTTTTATAATTTGAAAAAATATATAGTGATCTTTATAGTGTGTGGGAGAGGAAACATGAATTCTGTTTAAATTCTTTGGTCATTACATGGGAAGAGGTATTTTTCCCTGAATTTTTTTCTTTGTTTGTTTATACAGCTTTTATTTTCAATCCCTGTTACACGCAACAAAATGCATTTCATAAATGATACACTATTGTAAATGGAATGTCTTAAAGATGTATATTATAGCTTGTGATTTTTTTTTTATTGGAGTATAAGTGCTTTACAAGGTTGTGTTAGTTTCTGCTGTAAAACAAAGTGAATCAGCTACATATATCCCCTCCCTCTTGAGCCTCTCTCCCACCCACCCCCCATCCCCCCTCTCTAGGTCATCACAGAGCACCGAGCTAAGCTCCCTGTGCTATGCAGCAGCTTCCCACTAGCTATCTATTTTATACATGGTAGTCTATATATGTCAATGCAGGGCCCTGAATTATTTTGACATGACTTCATTCTTCGTTTTGCTACTATGGTGCTCACAAAAGTATTTAACAGTTGAGCAAAGTATAGAAACTTGATACAATATCAGAGGAAATGCTTCAACGAATAGTGAATTAATACATATCTTATTGGTGCCTGTATCTTTTTGTTGAACAAATTAGAGTTCAATTGTGAACCTATCTATGCAATGGTTATTATCATATAAATCACAATTTACAGTGAACTACAAGAATTTCAGATATTAAAATCTCCATCATTCTTCCACATGACAAGAAATATTTGCCCTGTGAAGTCCTCCATGCTGCCCACTTAAGAGGTTCCTTTAGTGGGTCAGTCTTTTTTGGTGGCTGCTGGTGATACTGTTCTGGAGAGCTCTACTAACAGGATATGAGAAGGACTTACTGTCACCTTCTCTTGACCATATGAGGAAAGCATTTTCTATCACATGGTTGCAAAGTCTATTCTTTTTTTTTTTTTATGCGGTACGCGGGCCTCTCACTGCTGCGGCCTCTCCTGTTGCGGAGCACAGGCTCCGGGCACGCAGGCTCAGCGGACATGGCTCACGGGCCCAGCCGCTCCGCGGCATGTAAGATCCTCCCAGACCGGGGCACAAACCCGTGGCCCCTGCATCGGCAGGCGGACTCTCAACCACTGCCCCATCAGGGAAGCCCGCAAAGTCTATTCTTATACCATATAATGAAAGGACAGCTCATAGACAGATTGTCAAGTGAAAGTCGTGGTCAAATTCATAAGTGTGGTTCCAAGTGTCCTAATAAGTTGCTACTGTAACAGTGTCAATGATATAAGCACTTTCCAAAAATTTTTTTACATAAAAGCTAGAAACACGACTCCTGCCTAAGGCATGTTTTGTCTCCCCCTTCCCATGGTATTTGTGCAGAAAAAGATGAAAAGGTTTCACCTACATATCAATAGCCTAGGTCAGGGCTCCTCTTTTCATTGGGCTTCCCAGGGTGCATCAGGGGATTTTTGTTTCATTGACTTTGGTTAGGGAAGGGCTGGAGAGTAGTACCATGCCTCAGATATGAACCTAAACATTTACATTTTAAGCAGTAGTGGGACAACCCACTTCGTATTTTTTTTTTTGCAAGTTTTCAAGAATAGTTTAATCAGCAGCCAGAGACTTTTCAGAAAACAGTCTAGGAGGGAACAATTCTCAATATATTACTTAGGTTGTCTCGGATGTTAAAGCAGAATGTTATCAAGAGATGGCTTTCTAGAGTGTTTGTACATGTACCAACTGTTATGGACTGAATTGTGTCCCCAGATTCATATGTTGAAGCACTAACCCTCAATACCTCAGAATGTGCCTGTATTTGGAGATAGGGCCTTTAAAAAGGAGATTAAGTTAAAATGAGGCCCTTAGAGTAGGCCTTATTCCATTTTAACTGGTGTCCTTATAAGAAAAGAAAGTTTGGATACACAAAAAAACACCAAACATGCACATGCATGAAGGAAAGACAATGTGAGGACACAGCAAGGAGATGACCATCTGCAAGATAAGGAGAGAGACCTCAGCAGAAACCAAACCTGCTGACACCTTGATCTTGCACTTCCAGCGACCAGGACTGTGAGAAAATAAACTTCTGTTGCTTAAGTCACCCAGACTGTGTTATTTTGTTACAACATCCCTAGCAAACTAACACACTACCTAAGTTTCTCTAGAATAATCTATATCTTAAAATACAGATTTCCAGTCCCCATTCGAGTGCCTGAATCCTGGACCTGGTGTGTAAGCATTCGCATTTCAACATTTATCCCAAGAGTATTCTGATGTCAAGTAAAGTTTGAGAAACTCTGATAGCAATCATCTTTATAGATCAAAACTAATAAACATTTAATCTTTTCTGCTTTAAAATACTGTTTTTTGATTACATTTTGGCAGTAGCAAGGTTCGAAAATTAAGGTAATAGAAAATTCACTGTCATTGTCTTTTCAGTTCTGTATTAATCGACACTTCTTACAGAAACAGACTATTTTATATGGTCCCAAGTCCTGCCTCTTACCTTAGATTGGGATACTTGACAGGTAGAGGACAGGGAACTCTTCATTAACACCATGGCTGATTTCATGCTTAACATTTGCCAACACCTGCATACCCAACCAAGACTTACTCCCTTGACTAATTCTCTCTTTATTCTTAAAATTTAAAAGAACATTAAATTAAAACCCAGTCACTATATATGGACTATATGACATTTTAAAAATATTGCAATACTTGTTAGAAAAATCTTGTGGCCAAATCTTGCCCTCAGTCACACAGATACCTCCCATTAATGTCATATTAGGGCCCTCTCACTATCTTCAACTAATTCAAGACAACAAATCTTACAAAGGTTGAAATGAACATTCTGATCAATTGTAGGGTAGTTTTCTCTCTCCTCTTACAAAAAGAGGAACCCTGTGTATACACATATAAAGAAATGTGAAAAGGGGCAATGATAGGAGAAAACACTACCTAAAGTTTTTGCAAAGCCTTAAAAAGAGCCTTGCTCATTTCCTTAGCTTGCTTTCCTGAAAAGGAAAATTTCACCAATCTGCAGATGTACGCACAGTTCTATCTGATTTACTAGTCTCTGAAATTATGTCAGGTTTTTTAGGTTTGCTTTTTGTCAGTTATTTTATACACTCCATCTTTGATAACAAAATTAACAGCTTGAATATTCCTTATCACTTCAACTCAAGTCCAAAGACATTAATTTAATGTCTGCTGTATGTCAAGCATTGTGCCAAGTTCTGCAATGCTCACCCTTCTGACTCTATAGACATGACACATCTTCTTTAACTGAAAATACAGTATTTCCAAAGCGTGTACATATACACCATACACGCAGGCCCCAAAATACACATGCATGCATATTCCCCCTTCCCTCTCCTCCTTCTTCTCTCCCTCCTCTCCCCCCACCCCGCCCCGACATCTTTTTCTCTCCTCCCTCTCTTCCTCTTTCTCGCTCATATAAATTGTAACCATTCTTCCTAGGGCTGTCAGTTTCTCTCTGACCAACAAACATAAAGTCGGAGAAATTTTTCTTAGTTGCCATGGAGGAAACAGTATAATTTTCATTCCTGTAACCCAACCATATATTTCCATTTTCTACTCTAAAATGAGGAGGAGGATGGGGAGAAGTTATAATATTTACTGGTTGCTTATTTCTGTACTAAAAACTATGCTGTGTGTTGTCTACATGGATTATATACTATCATTATTATTGGTATTTTGTAGATGAGTCTTAGGGTAAATTTTCCTAGGTTGCTGAGCTAGTACCTGGTGGAACAAGGCATCTAACCTGGCTGTTATAGCTCTTGAATCCATCTGTTTAATAAAATATGCCATTTCTAGTGCTGCTGAAACAAAAAGTTTCAATATGGAATAAACATGCTTTTAGATTTCACTAGGGTCATCACTGGAAACAGCCATTTGAGGGTGGATTTGCTATCAAGAATATTATTCATTAAGGTACTTGAAGACTCTCATATTTAATTGTTTTCAAAGCTCACTCCATTTTTTTTTTCACATCTTACGTTGGCATGCTGATTATTTGGATTACATATTTCTTGCACTGTTTTTTATTTCCTGGAATTTTGACTACTGTGTTTATTTTTATCCTCTCTAGTAATTAATATTTTATTAAATATTGTTTTTGCCTTTATTATTTCCTCCTTTATTAGAGTTTTACGTTTATTTTGGTGTAACTCTTCTTGCTTCTTTGGTGGGTATGGATATTATTTATTTTCATTTGTTTTTCTATTTTTAACAAAAGCTTTTGAGGCTGTCAAAAGTACTATTTTAACTGCATAACACAGGATTAGATGCACACATTGATTATTTTCAATTTCCTCAGTTGTAAATATTTTGTCAATTCCATCAAGAGTTTTTGAATAATCTATTACTTATTCAGGACTTCATTATAAAGTCTCTTAATATGAAGAAAATGTCAACTTTTTCAATGTTGATCTTTAATTGCATTATTAGAGAATATGGTATGTTTGATATTAATTATTTAAACTCTTTAAAATTTATTTGCAAACTAGTACCTGGTAAATTTTAGTGTATGTTCCAGAAGGACTGGCAAACTATTTGTTGGAGCAGATTTCTATTAGCAGATTTCTATCGGCTCAAAATTTTTAGTATTGTTGTTCAAAGTGTCTACAAATTACTTGTGACCTTATTATATTTTCACAGATAATACAAAAGTTTATACCTGTGCCTGTTTGGCCAATGGGTTTCTGACAGAGCTGCATTAAAATTCCCTGCTATCATTATGGATTTGTGAATCCCTTACTATCATTTTGTCTGTGGTTGCTCTGTACATTTTTGAGCTAGAATGTTAAGTGCACATAAACTTCTGAATAAAATATCTTTTTGGTGTATTTTTACTTTTATCATATATAATGACCCCCTTTATTCTTTTTAATTGTGGGAGATGCCAACATTTTAATTTTATATGAATTTTGCTAATTTCATTTAAAAAATTTTTATTTGCCTATTACTTTACATTATTTTATTTTTAAATATTCTTTGTAATTTGCTTATGTATATCACTTATACATAGCATATAGCTGGTCTTTGGACTTAAAAAGGTATATTTAATTTGTTAATATGTATTATGGCTACCAATTTATTTAAAATTATCTCCTCCCTATCATTTTGTGTTTCCTGCTTACTATTCATACCGCTTGTCCTATTTCTTTTCCTTCCTTGATTTCACATGGATTGACAAACATTCTGTGCCTTTTTTCATTGTTAATTTTTACAATCTAAGTTATGTTTCTCATCTTTTAGTGTTTATTTTTAATGTATTACAGACTTTCTAAAATCTACATTATCCAGTACTTCTGGTCTCTTTTTGGCCATGACAAGGAAATATCTTCACTGTTCTTTAAACACACTTTCCCTCAAGTCTTATTTTTTGCAACCATTTCTAACTCTTTAAAACTTATCTCTTTGCCTTTACAAAATTCATTAGTTTTAAATGAGGACGTGAACTAAATCTAACCAGCAAATTTTACTAACATTTGTGCTCACCATTCCATTAGCCACAACTTGTCTACTTTTTTCAAGTTTTTTTCTCATTGAAAACAACATTTTTAACAGGTTTTGGTTTTGTCTTTTTTTTTTTTAGATGGGGCTTATGGGTTTACATATCTTAATATCTGGTGATGTTTTAATTTTGCTTTCACTCTTTAATAACACTCTGGTGGGTCATAAAATTCTAAGCTGACAGTTATTTATCTCAACATTTTGAAGTTATAATTTCATAGTTTTCTGGCATCATTATTACCAATGAAAAGTCTAATTATCAGTTAATTTGTATAAAGTCAGATTATTATTAAGCCATAAGAGTTAGGCATTTCCAGTTGCAAAAGATGGTATACAAATAAATGGCTATATTTAAATCCATATAAAAAATAAAGTAAACATCTACTTCACAACATTCAGAAAAAGAATACCAGGTGAATTAAAATCTTACATATAAAAATACAGAAATTATTATAAGAAAATTAAGAAGAATTATATTACATCCTAGAATTTATTTTTAGTACCCCGGACCGGAAGACACTATGAACAAAGTTGAAAGACAAGTCATAGACTGGGAGAGATTCTCTAACACATGCTAGATGAACTGGTATCAAGAGTATATAAATAATTCCGATCAGCTATTATATTATCCTTTCTACTTATGTGTGTACACAGACATATACATATACAGATAAAGATTTAGGTATACAATTTTTTCAACTTTTGACAGGGGAAAAATTAAAACATGCTAAACAGATTTTGAGCTGTTTTCCTATCTCTCAAGTTCAATTTTGAGAAACGTTCTGTTTTACAAATACGCAAATCAGTTCCAGTGAAGCAAGGGGTAAGGTTTTTACTACTCATTTCTAAGCTTCAGTGGGATTATTTGCAAAAGGACACAAGAGACTAATGTAAGGGCCTTTATGCAGTTCATGTAGTCCTATGTGCTTATGTATAGGGCTATAGTGAAAAAACAAAAAGCTGTAGAAGGAAAATACAAATTCAGAGGCAGTTCTACTCTTTATTAATGTGTGATCTTGGGCCAACTGCTCTACTTCTCAGAACCTCTGCTCTCTATCTTTTAAGCAAAAATAATAATACCTAACTCATATGTTTGTTATATTTAATAGGTTAATTACGTAGCATGCCTGGTACAGAATTTAAGAAATATTATTCTCTTTTTTTCCTATAATAGTTATTTGTATAAACTTTTAAAAATAATTTTTAATTTATGATGCTTTGTGTGTTACTTTCATTCTTTAAGTACTTTTCTTTCAACTTTGTATCTTCTTGATTTGAGACTGGCAAGAATCTGTTTTAATAGCAGTTCCTTGGGGACCACTTTCACAGAAAGAATGAAAGATCTACAATTACAAACTGCTAGTCTTTACTCATAAAAGGTCATCTAAAAATCATGTGTTCAGTGTCACACCTATTAAAAAAAACCTTTTTTCCAGAAACAGAATGCAAAATATTAACCTGGGATCACCAGATCTACAACTGCATACCAGTTACAATATATAGTTGACAAAAGCCAGATTATTAGTTTTGAAATTCAGTAATGAAAATGTGGTTCAAGAACAGTTAAAATATTCAAGGCAAGATCTCTCAGTGGGCAATCAATTTATAGGAATAATAGAATATTAGCAGCATAGGTTATTTCCCATCATGTATAAGCCATCTTGAAATTTTATTATAAATTATATAATTTAATTGTTAACACTTTCATTTCTTTGTACTGAAAATTTTCTTTTTCTCTGTACTTTTACTTTTAACTGTATTTGGGCAAACTGTTCTTTCAAAATACATAGCCAATGATAATAAAATTTTAGGAAATCTATTCATATTGAGCTTCTTTTATTCTACTCACATTTAAATTCATTTAATGATGAAAAGATAAATTTTCCTTTTCTCTTTCCCTGAACTGATAAATAATGACAACAAGAAGAACAATAGCAGGGATACCTTATAGAGTTCCTGCTGGATTTCTCTGACAGTGGCCTCACAAACTACTAAAAATGAAGTAGGAATTATCAACAAGTTCTCTTTCTTTCTCACCCTCCAAGTTAAATGATAACCAATTTCTATGAAGTTGATCACTTTTACCCCCTCCTCACCATCCAAACAGCTACCACCTTAATCTGAGCCCTCGTCATTTCTTTCAATGCCACTGCCCTAGGACTCTCTCTCCACAGGGCACTTACATCCTCAAAATACACATCTGATAATGTGACTCTCTAGTTTTAAAATCTGATTTTAATTTTGTGGTTAGTGTATATATTTAGCATTTAGGCAATTTTTTGTTTACATAGATAATTTTAGAACCAGAAGGTTCAGCTTTGAATAATATTACTGATTCTAGATAAGTGTGAGGAATGTGGGAAAAAAGAAGACATTTCTTGGCACTCTAGATGAAAATAGGATGTTTTTTTTATGGGAAGAGGAACTCATAGAACAATGATGCATGTCTTCCAAGTTGAACAGCTAATTTAAGCTTCTTATTGGTCAGGGGATTAGAACAGGGAGGGCACCATTTTAGAATATATGGTCACATAAATTTATTTCAATGAGAGTAAAATTTTGGAAATGTACCATACGCTATTTCCAAGAGCAATCTCTAAGCTGCAGGTAGAATAAAACAGACCAAAGAAATAACTACAACTTCCCAGAAATAGTTTGGAGGGCTTAAGTTACCACAATAAACAACAAAAAATAAAGTCCTTCTGCAAGCAGAAGAGTCACATGCCTTTTTCATTGATTTTGTCACTTCATCACGCACAACAAATCTATGTCAACATGAGTGGCAAATTTCAACGGGAAAAAAATGTACAAGTCAAGGCCATGAAAGCAGAAAATATACTTCGGAAAATGTCTACTGTATAATGAGAGGGCTTGTCCTTTAGGATAGGATCCACAACACACTGTATCCAAAGAGATGTCAAAGATCATTTTATTAATTTAACATAGTTGTCTTTCAGTCAGTATGAATCAGTTTTTTTAAAGAGAGAAAAAATATGACAATGTATGGTAGTCTTACTAATTGGGCATCACTTTCATAAAATATTATTAGTTTTTTTATTGTATCAGTTTGCTAGGGCTGCTGTAACAGAGTACATACACAAACTCAGTAGCTTAAACAACAGAAATTTATTGTCTCACAGTTCTAGAGACTAGAGGTTCAAGATCAAGGTGGCACAGGGCCATGCTCCTTCTGAAGATGCTAGGGAAGTTCTGAGCCTCTCTCCTAGCATCTATGTGTGTTTCATTTCCGTGTTCAAATTTCTCCTTTGTATGAAGACATCAGTCACACGGGATTAGGGACCAAACCAATTCCAGTATGACCTCATCTTAACTAATTACATTTGCAATGACCCTGTTTCCAAATCAGGTCACATTGCGAGGTACTGGGGGTTAGGACTTCAGCACATGAATTTTGGGGGACCCAACTGAACCCTTAACACTTACTCAATATTTTCATTACCCTTAAACATTATGGATAGTGTGAGAAATCACACTTCATTGGTTTTTGTTTTTGTTTTTGTTCGGCGATTTTACATTGTGCAAGACAATTAAAAAATGCAAACACTGTCCTTTTGCTCAAAGCGCTAGGAAGTTTGGAAGGGAGATACATAGCTGTATGAAGAGATGTCTCTTAATACAAGACATAAAGGATGTGGTCAAATAAATATCACTAAGAACAGGAATAATGGAGTTCTAGAAGGATTTTGCAAGTATGATCAATCTTTATAAAAAGAAAGTTGTACAATGAGCAGAATTTTATGTGCAAAAATGTGGAAGTGGTGAGTTGTACACTACCCAGACACACACAGGCACATAAACATTCACACACACAAAATGAAGATTCCTAAAAGGGGAAAAGGGGGCACAAGGCTGAACTCTTTGGAGAGAACCTTAAATGCTAAGCTGAGGAGTTTGGATTTTGTCACATAAGCAATGGGAAGGCACAGAAGCATTTAAGAGTAACATTCTAAAATATTTCAGGGAAATTAATAAAGGCAGAATTAAAAATGACTGAAGGAAGGAAATCATGGAAATAACTTATATTAAATCTCTTTAGAGAATAAACCAAAGGATGGACACTTTCCTTTCACATATGTGAAATCCCCATCCCTCTTCTGAGAGAATTGAGTTTGCCAATCCTCTTCCTTTCCTGACACTGCATCAATTATAAAGCAATGGAAGCCTGGAAAAGCTGTAGAAGTGGACTTACTGCTGTACCTGATTACAGTGTACTGGATCATCATGAAGCAGAGTAACACAGTTATTTGAAAGCCTCAGCCTCAAAGAACTAGAGATCACAATTTACCAATCTACTAAACACCTGTGGTCACAAGATGGGAAGTGAGTTCATATTTCTAAAATATTTTAAATATTACTGGAAGGTAATGATGAGCAGGTTTGTACTGAAACTTATTAAGTGAAGATGGTCATTGTTATTTTGAACTGCCTATGCAAAAAATTATGTTATGGAACAGAGGAAAAAGAGTCCCCTCTTTGTGATTCAGGAGAGACTGAAGCAGGAATATGCACTTAGTTTGGGGATCTCATTATGGGAAAAAGAGAGACATACTGCAGGAAGTTCAGAAGAAATCAACAGGAATAATTAAGGAACCAGAAGTATTTACTCTAGAGGAAATATTAAAAGAATAAATAATGTACATGCAGTTGGCTAACTAAGGGGAAAGTGAGAATTGTCTGCAAATACCCAATGTGTGTAAACATTGAAAACTGAAAGTCAATATAAAGCCTAGAGCAAGAAGGTAAAATTAAAAATAAGGCAATTAAATAAAAAAGAAAATTCTGGCAGAATACAAGAGAAAGCAAGGCACTTTCTGTACAAATAGTAATAGCTGGCCTAAGTTTCCCCAGAATATTTGAAAGTAAACTAGTCAAATAATAACATGTATTATGTGGGGTACAAGCACCCAGGAATAAATGTTTTACCCAATAACACGTTATTTTCCTTCCTTTAAAAATTTTTAAAATATTTCATCACTAATGGAATAAAGATGTGGGGAAAGTATGCTTTGGCTTAACTGGAAAATAAAAGCTCAAGTCAGTCATCTAAGATGTTTGAAGGGACTTCACTGGTGGTCCAGTGGTTAAGAATCCACCTTCCGGGCTTCCCTGGTGGCGGAGTGGTTGAGAGTACACCTGCCGATGCAGGGGACGCGGGTTTGTGCCCCGGTCTGGGAAGATCCCACATGCTGCGTAACGGCTAGGCCCGTGAGCCATGGCCGCTGAGCCTGCGCGTCCGGAGCCTGTGCTCCGCAACGGGAGAGGCCACAACAGTCAGAGGCCCGCGTACCGCAACAACAACAACAACAACAAAAAGAATCCACCTTCCAGTGCAGGGGACTGGGTTCGATCCCTGGTCAGGGAATGTCCCACATACCGAGGGACAACTAAGCCTGCGCACCGCAACTACTGAGCCCACACGCTACAACTACAGAGCCCGCACACCACAACGAAAGATCCCGCGTGCCACAACTAAGACCTAACACAGCCAAAAATCAATCAATAAATAAATATTAAAAAAATAAAAATAAAATGTTTGAAGATAGAATGTTGATTCTGTATGGTAAGAGATTCCAGTCAACGTACTCTCTTATCTGGAATAAATTCTAGTTACCTGCAAATGGGAGAAATGAGCTGAATTTTGTATTGTTTATCCCTTTTTCATTACCACTCTCCCCTTGGAAGAAAGATGAGGGAAAAGGACTTTTTTATGAGGCTATACAGCTTGCTCCCCTCTCCCCCACAGGCTTCTCTTCTCACCTGGGACTGCCTGATAACCCCATCACCACCAAATCACACATCTATAACCCCCTCTTTCATTTACTTAACCCGCCGTCTCTTATTTTAATCAATCTGATTTGAGGGCTCCTATCAGTACCTGTAGAGCATAGGGGAAGACCACTGAGGGGAAGCTGTCATCACCAGAAGCGTGATACCTCTGCTCATTACCGCCAGCGCCCAGCACAGAGCTGGTTCAAATCTCAGAAAACATTTGTGAATTAAATAAATGTGTTGTGCCCTCAGTCCTTTCTTCATAATGAGAAGGAAATGAGTCTTACCTTCTTTAATACTGTATGAATGATAAAAGACTTTCTGATGATTTCATAATCATTGTTATGGATGTGTGTTTTTGTTTTAGTTTTGGTTTTCAAAGAGCATGACTATTATTTCCTCACTGATAGAGGCAGAATATTTCATTCAAAACAGTTTTCAGGAAAAGCACTGTGCAGGTTTCTGTTTTCACACAAAAATCAGGTTGGCCATTTACCCTAAAATCAGACCTCACTATTTACAAGGTGGGTTGAATAGAGTGTCCTGGAACTGGGGATGTACTCTGAGATTTAATTTACTGCATTATTTCAAGTCAAAGTCTCAGTTTGCATATGTGTAAATAGGAGCGACTCCTGCCTGACCTGTGTCACCAGCGATGCTTCACTTTTCCAAAGGAAGTTTGGTTTAGGAAGGCAAATAGCGATATCTTCAGAAGACCAATGCAAATTGAGTAACCACAAGATTTACTGATCACTACTCTTAGAAGGAAAGAGCCATGGAAGACTACCTCCCAAACCATTAACATGCAGAGGGGAGCTTGCATCCACAGTCTCCTTTTAATTTTAATATAGTTCCTCCTGTTACCCCAGTAGTCTAGCATGTTAGTGTTTCAAAATAACACCTTTATTTATAATAAAAATGATTTTCACCCTGTCTGAATTTCATAAACTTTCTAAATAAAAACACCTTAAATTTCAGCTCATTACACAAAACCAACAGACAAATGTTCTGCAGTTTTATACTTCAACCAGTAAAAATTACTCCCTATTCCCTGACCTATACTAGTAAAAAATTAATTCTATTGAAAACTTAAATATAAAAACACATATCCTTATAACTTAAACTTTTATTGCTATGTATGTTCCTTTGCATTTAAATTTTAAGAAAGCAACAGTGAGATCAGGTGGGCAGTAAAGTGATCACAAGCCTATATCTAATGAATTTGAAGACATATGGTGTGACTTGGAGCTGGAGAGCCAATGTTCTCTTGGTCTAACACAGTTCGTGAAGTGAAGTGTAAAACAGGACACAAGTGACTTATGTAGAGTCATTTAGCATCTGTTCCAGTCATGTTAATTCAGGTTGGACATCATATGAAGGCAGGAACATAACATGATGCAGAACCATTTTAAAAAAAAATAATTGCCAGTTTAATAGCGTAGCAAGAAATGAATATTTAAACTTTACAGGCAGGAAACTGGGTTCTTTTTTTGTTTTTTGTGGTTTTTTGGGGGGGGGATTAATTTTATTTTTTAATTGAAGTATAGTTGATTAATAATAATATATTAGTATTAGGTGTATAGCATAGTGATTCAATATTTTTATAGATTATGCTCCATTTAAAGTTATTACAAAATAACAGCTATATTTCCATGTGCTGTAGGGTATACCCTTGTTGCTCATTTATAATATTTAGTTTGTATCTCTTAATCTGATACCATTATCTTCCCCTTCCCCATTTCCCTTTTCCCACTGCTAACCATTACTTTGCTCTCTTTATCAGTGGGTCTGTTTCTGTTTTGTTATATACATGCATATACATTCATGTTATTTTTCAGATTCCACATGTAGGTAATAACAGAGTGTTTGTCCTCTGCCTGGCTTACTCCACTAGGCATACTACCCTTGAGATCCATCCACACTGTTGCAAACAACAGAATTTCATTATTCTTTATGGTTGAGTAATATTCCATCGCATATATACACTTTTGGATTTTTAAGGAAAAGTTAAAATTATTGGGGTGTTGAAATTAATAGCCATCATTGCCTCAGCTACTCCTACCATTTCCTAGATGTTGTAGCTGTGTGGGAAGAAAACAGAAAGCTGGACTTGGAAGGCAGGAAGGGTAGAAATAGATTAATTTTTCTCCTTTAATTTTTCTTTTCAAATAGTGTATGCTTTTTTTTAACATCTTTATTGGAGTATAATTGCTTTACAATGTTGTGTTAGTTTCTGCTGTATAACAAAGTGAATCAGCTATACATATACCTATATCCCCATATATCCTCCCTCTTGTGTCAGCCTGCCAACCTCCCTATCCTACCCCTCTAGGTGGTCACAAAGCACCGAGCTGATCTCCCTGTGCTATGTGGCTGCTTCCCTCTAGCTATCTATTTTACATTTGGTAGTGTGTATATGTCAGTGCAACTCTCTCACTTCATACCATCTTACACTTCCCCATCCCTGCGTCCTAAAGTCCATTCCCTACATCTGCGCCTTTATTCCTGGCCTGCCCCTAGGTTCATCAGTACCATTTTTTTTCAGATTCCATCTATATGTGTTAGCATATATTTTTCTCTTTCTGACTTACTTCACTCTGTATGATAGACTCTAGTTCCATCCACCTCACTACAAATATCTCAATTTCATTTCTTTTTATGGCTGAGTAATATTCCATTGTATATATGTGTCACATCTTCTTTATCCATTCCTCTGTAAATGGACACTTAGGTTGCTTCCATGTCCTGGCTATTGTAAATAGTACTGCAATGAACATGGTGGTACATGTCTCTTTTTGAATTATGGATTTCTCAGGGTATACGCACAGTAGTGGGATTGCTGGGTAATATGGTAGTCTAGTTTTATTTTTGTAAGGAACCTCAATCAATTACACTCCCACCAACCGTGCAAGAGGGTTCCGTTTTCTCCACACCCTCTCCAGCATTTATTGTTTGTAGATTTTTTCACGATGGACATTCTGACAGGTGTGAGGTGATACCTCATTGTAGTTTTGATTTGCATTTCTCTAGTGATTAGTGATGCTGAGAATCCTTTCATGATTTTGTTGGCAATGTGTATATCTTTTTGGAGAAATGTCTATTTAGGTCTTCTGCCCATTTTTGGATTAGGTTGTTTGTTTTTTTGATATTGAGATGCTTGTATATTTCAGAGATTAATCCTCTGTCAGTTGGTTCGTTTGGAAATATTTTCTCTTATTCTGAGGGTTGTCTTTTCATCTTGTTTATGGTTTCCTTTGCTGTGCAAAACCGTTTAGCTTTCATTAGGTCTCATTTGTTTATTTTTGGTTTTATTTCCATTTCTCTAGGAGGGGGGTCAAAAAGGATCTTGCTGTGATTTATGTCACAGAGCGTTCTCCCTATGATTTCCTCTAAGACTTTTAGAGTATCTGGCCTTACATTTAGGTCTTTAATCCATTTTGAGCTTATTTTTGTGTATGCTGTCAGGAAGTATTCTAATTTCATTCTTTTACATGTAGCTCTCCAGTTTTTCCAGCACCACTTACTGAAGTGTCAGTCTTTTCTCCATTGTATATTCTTGCCTACTTTATCAAAGATAAGATGACTGTATGTCTATGGGTTTATCTCTGGGCTTTCTATCCTGTTCCATTGATCAATATTTCTGTTTCTGTGCCGGTACCATACTGCCTTGATTATTGTAGCTTGGTAGTATAGTCTGAAGTCAGGGAGCCCGATTCTTCCAACTCCGTTTTTCTTTCTCAAGATTGCTTTAGCTATTCGGGGTCTTTTGTGTATACATACAAATTGTGACTATTTTGTTCTAGTTCTGTGGAAAAAAAATGGGTAGTTTGAAAGGGATTGCATTGAATCTGTAGATTGCTTTGGGTAGTATAGTCATTTTCACAATATTGATTCTTCCAATGCAAGAACATGGTATATCTCACCATCTGTTTGTATCATCTTTATTTTCTTTCATCAGTGTATTATAGTTTTCTAAGTACAGGTCTGTTGTCTCTTTAGGTAGGTTTATTCCTAGGTATTTTATTCTTTTTGTTGCAATGATAAATGGGAGCGTTTCCTTAATTTCTCTTTCAGATTTTTCATCATTAGTGTATAGGAATGCAAGAGATTTCTGTGCATTAATTTTGTATCCTGCTACTTTACCAGATTCATTAATTAGCTCTAGAAATTTTCTGGTAGCATCTTTAGGATTCTCTATGTATAGTATCATGTAATCTGCAAACAGTGACAGTTTTACTTCTTCTTATCCGATTTGGATTCCTTTTATTTCTTTTTCATCTCCGACTGCTATGGCTAAAACTTCCAAAACTATGTTGAATAATAGCAGTGAGAGCAGACAACTTTGTCTTCTTCCTGATCTTAGAGGAAACGGTTTCACGTTTTCACCATTGAGAACGATGTTGGCTGTGGATTTGTCACATATTGCCTTTATTATGTTGAGGTAACTTCGCTCTATGCCTATTTTCTGGAGAGTTTTTATAATAAATGGGTGTTTAATCTTGTTAAAATCTTTTTCTGCATCTATTGAGATTATCATATGGCTTTTACTGTTCAATTTGTTAATATGGTGTATCACATTGATTGATTTGCATATATTGAAGAATCCTTGAATTCTTGGAATAAACCCCACTTGATCATGGTGTATGATCCTTTTAATGTTCTGTTGGATTCTGTTTGCTATATTTTGTTGAGGATTTTTGCATCTATGTTCATCAGTGATATTGGTCTGTAGGGTTTTTTTTGACATCTTTTCCTGCTTTGGGTATCCGGGTGATGGTGGCCTCGTAGAATAAGTTTGAGAGGGGTCCTCCCTCTTCTATATTTTAGAATATTTTGAGAAGGATAGGTGTTGCTCTTCTCTCAATGTTTGATAGAATTCACCTGTGAAGCCATCTGATTCTGGGCTTTTGTTTGTTGGAAGATTTTTAATCACAGTTTCCATTTCAGTGCTTGTGATTGGTCAGTTTATATTTTCTATTTTTTCCTAGTTCAATCTCAGAAGGTTGTGCTTTTCTAAGAAGTTGTCCATTTCTTCCAAGTTGTCCATTTTATTGGCATATAGTTGTTTGTAGTAATCTCTCATGATCCTTTGTATTTCTGCAGTGTCAGTTGTTACTTCTCCTTTTTCATTTCTAGTTCTGTTGATTTGAGTCTTCTCCCCCACTTTTTTTTTGGATGAGTCTGGCTAATGGTTTATCAATTTTGTTTACCTTCTCAAAGAACCAGCTTTTAGTTTCACTGATCTTTGCTATTGTTTCCTTCATTTGTTTTTCATTTATTTCTTATCTGATTTTTATGATTTCTTTCCTTCTGCTAACTTTGTGGGGGTTTTTGTTCTTCTTTCTCTAATTGCTTTAGGTGTAAGGTTAGGTTGTTTATTTGAGATTTTTCTTGTTTCTTGAGGTAGGAAGGTATTGCTATAAAATTCCCTCTTAGATCTGCTTCTGCTGCATCCCATAGGTTTTGGGTCATTGTGTTTTCAGTGTCATTTGTTTCTAGGTAATTTTTGATGTCCTCTTTGATTTCTTCAGTGATCTCTTTGTTATTTAGTAACGTATTGTTTAGCCTCCACGTGTTTGTATTTTTTACAGTTTTTTTTCCTGTACTTGATATCTAGTTTCATAGCCTTGTGTTCAGTAAAGATACCTGATACAATTTCAATTTTCTTAAATTTACCAAGGCTTGATTTGTGTCCCAAGATATGATCTATCCTTGAGAATGTTCCATAAGCACTTGAGAAAAAAGTGTATTCTGTTGTTTTTGGATGGAATGTCTTACATATATCAATTAAGTCCACCTTTTATAATGTGTCATTTAAATCTTGCATTTCCTTTTTTATTTTCATTTTGGATGATCTGTCCTTTGGTGAAAGTGGGGTGTTCAATAAAGTCCCCTACTATGATGGTGTTACTGTCGATTTCCCCTTTTATGGCTGTTAGCATTTGCCTTATGTATTGAGGTGCTCCTACGTTGCGTGCATAAATATTTACAATTGTTATATCTTCTTCTTGGATTGATCCCTTAATCATTATGTAGTGTCCTTCCTTGTCTCTTGGGATAGTCTTTGTTTTAAAGTCTGTTTTGTCTGATACAAGAATTGGTACTCCAGCTTTCTTTTGATTTCCATTTGCATGGAATATCTTTTTCCATCCCCTCACTTTCAGTCTGTATATGTCCCTAGGTCTGAAGTGGGTCTCTTGTAGACAGCATATATATGGATCTTGTTTTCATATCCATTTAGCCAGTCTATGTCTTTTAGCTGGAGAATTTATTCCATTTACATTTAGGATAATTATTGATATGTATGTTCCTATTACCATTTTCTTAATTGTTTTGGGTTTGTTATTGTCTTTTCCTTCTCTTGTGTTTCCTGCCTAGAGAAGTTCCTTTAGCATGTGTCGTAAAGCTGGTTTGGTGGTGCTGAATTCTCTTAGCTTTTGCTTGTCTCTAACGGTTTTAATTTCTCCGTTGAATCTGAATGAGATCCTTGCTGGCTAGAGTAATCTTGGTTGTAGGTTCTTCTCTTTCATCACTTTAAATATGTCCTTCCACTCCTTTCTGGCTTGCAGAGTTTCTGCTGAAAGATCAGCTGTTAACCTTATGGGGATTCCCTTGTAGGTTATTTGTTGCTTTTCCCTTGCTGCTATTAATATTTTTTGTTTGTATTTAAATTTTGATAGTTTGATTAATATCTTGGCACATTTCTCCTTGGATTTATCTGGTACAGGACTCACTGCGCATCCTGGACTTTATTGATCATTTCCTTTCCCATATTAGGGAAGTTTTCAAGTATAATCTCTTCAAATATTTTCTCAGACCCTTTCTTTTTCTCTTATTCTTCTGGGACCCCCTATAATTCAAATGTTGGTGTGTTTAATGTTGTTCGAGAGGTCTCTGAGACTGTCCTCAATTCTTCTCATTCTTTTATCTTTATTCTACTCTCCAGTAGTTATTTCCACTATTTTATCTTTCAGATCACATATCCGTTCTTCTACCTGTTATTCTGCTATTGATTCCTTCCAGAGAATTTTTTATTTAATTTATTGTGTTGTTCATCATTGTTTGTTTGCTCTTTAGTTCTTCTAGGTCCTTGTTAAATGTTTCTTGTATTTTCTCCATTCTATTTCTAAGATTTTAGATCATCTTTACTAACATTACTCTGAACTCCTTTTCTGGTAGGCTGCCCATTTCCTCTTCATTTGTTTTGTCTGGTGGGTTTTTACCTTGTTCCTTCATCTGCTGTGTATTTCTCTGTCTTCTGATTTTGTTTTACTTACTGTGTTTGAGGTCTCGTTTTCGCAGGCTGCAAGTTCGTAGTTCCCATTGCTTTTGGTGTCTGCCCCTAGTGGGTAAGGTTGGTTCAGGGGCTCGTGTAGGCTTCCTGGTAGAGGGGACTGGTGCCTGTGTTCTGGTGGATGGGGCTGGATCGTGTCTTTCTGGTGGGCAGGACCATGTTTGGTGGTGTGTTTTGAGTTGTCTATGAACTTAGTATGATTTGAGGCAGCCTCTCTGCTAATGGGTGGGGTTGTGTTCCTGTCTTGCTAGTTGTTTAGTGTTGTGTGTCCAGCACTGGAGAATGCTAGCCACTGAGTGGAGCTGGGTCTTATCATTGAGATGGAGATCTCTGCGAGAGCTCTCGCTGATTAATATAACATGGGGCTGGGAGGTCTCTGGTGGTCCCATGTCCTGAACTTGGCTCTCCTACCTCAGAGGCTCAGGCCTAACACCAGGCTGGAGCACCAAAACCCTGTCAGCCACATGGCTAAGAAGACGGAGAAAAAAAGAAATAAAAAAGAAAGAAGGACGGAAGGAAGGAAGGAAGGAAAGAAAGAAAGAGAAAGAAAGAAATTAAAGTAAATAAAATTTTAAAAATTATTAAAATAAAAAAATTTTTTTAAAGTAATTAAAATAAAAGAAGCAAGCAACCAAACCAGTAAACATATCCACCAATGATATCAGGAGCTAAAAACTATAGTAAGATAAACATAAAAATCAGAAACAAGTCAGTCGCATATAGCAAAACCCAATTCTACAGTTGCTTCCAAAGTCCACCAGCTCAATTTTGGGATGATTCGTTGTCTATTCAGGTATTCCACAGATGTATGGTACATCAAGTTAACTGCAAGGATTTAATCCACTGCTCCTGAGGCTGCACAGAGAAATTTCCCTTTCTCTTCTTTGTTCGCACAGCTCCTGGGGTTCAACTTTGGATTTCGCCCTGCCCTTGCATGTAGGTCACCTGAGGGTGTCTGTTCCCTGCCCAACAGGAGGGGATTAAGGTAGCAACTGACTAGGGGGCTGTGGCTCACTCAGGCTGGTGGGAGGGAGGGGTACTGAATTCAGGGCAAGCCTGTGACGGCAGAGGCTGATGTGACATTGCAACAGCCTGGGGTGTGCCATGTGTTCTCCCGGGGAAGTTGTCCCTGGATCGTGGGACCCTGGCAGTGGTAGGCTGCACAGGCTGCCAGAAGGGGGCAGGCAAGGAGGTGTGGATAGTGACCTGTGCTTGCACACAGGATTGTTGGTGGCTGCAGCAGCAGCCTTAGCGTTTCATGCCTGTCTCTGGTGTCTGCACTGATAGCCATGACTTGCACCTGTCTCTGAAGGTCGTTTAGGCGGTTCTCTGAATTCTCTCTCCTTGCACACCTGAAACAATGGTCTCTTGCCGCTTCGGCAGGTCCAGACTTTTTCCCGGACTCCCTCCCAGATAGCCGTGGCACACTAGCCCCCTTCAGGCTGTGTTCACGCCGCCAACCCCAGTCTTCTCCCTGCGCTCCGACGGAAGCCCGAGCCTCATCTCCCAGCCCCGCCCACCCGGCGGGTGAGCAGACAAGCCTCTCGTGCTGGTGAGTGCTGGTTGGCACCGATCCTCTGTGCGGGAATCTCTCTGCTTTGCCCTCTGCATCCCTGCTGCTGCGCTCTCGTTCGTGGCTCCGAAGCTCCCTGCTCCGCCACCCACAGTCTCCGCCCACGAAGGGGCTTCCTAGTGTGTGGAAACCTTTCCTCCTTCACGGCTCCCTCCCAGAGGTGCAGGTCCCATTCCTATTCTTTTGTCTCTGTTTTTTCTTTTTTCTTTTGCCCTACCCAGGTACGTGGGGATTTTCTTGCCTTTTGGGAAGTCTGAGGTCTTCTGCCAGCATTCAGTAGATGTTCTGCAGGAGTTGTTCCACGTGTAGATGTATTTTTGACATATTTGTGGGGAGGAAGGTGACCTCCACGTCTTACTCTTCCACCATGTTGAAGCACTGCTCAGTATATTCTTTTTGAACTCAAGCTCTTAGAGCTAAGGAGATGAATAGTCTCAGACTGACACTGGATTGGCTGTACTTTATTTCATCAAATGTCAGGAGATAAGCTTCCACATGGTGGTTAAGAGACCAAGGCTTTTTTCCATCTTGTGATCCACCATTTCTCCAAGTCCTCTTCTGAATGGTCTGCAACTGAAGAAGCGTCATGCAGCTGCTGCTGTCGGGCCTCCAGCTGAAACTGGGCTCGTTTTAACAGTAAGAGTCTCCACTCCCTTGAAACCATGACAACATACCATGAAATGAACATGACCTTCCTCTAATAAAGGCAATGATGATCACTATTCAATCATTTATTCATTCACTCATTCTTTAAATCTCAGCTCATATATAAGCCCCTTCATGAAGAGCTATTAACAGTTTTAAAGGTCTGTATATTAGCAGAAGAGATGAGAGTAAGTGTGAATGAGTGCCCAGAATCAAAAGTAGGGAATTCAAAAATTTGGGTATTAGTTTCATACTAGAAAAAACACACAAGACAGTAGGTGGAATAAAAACAAATTAAGTGATATGAGGCACCTTGATTAAGGACTTGAAGAATATCATATATTTTAGCCAACTCTTTATTTATTGTACTAGTGTTAAGATAAATTTCTTACACATGGTTTTGCCGGGAAAGGGGGAAATAGACTACAATTCCTCAACTTTATGATATTTATTCTGAGGATACAGTCACAATTTCAGTTACTTTAAATGTAACAAATGTAGCCAAAAGAGTATTAGTCAATATGCTTTGTTAATTAACATCAGGGTCCAACGGAAATTCAATAGTTTCATAACACAGTTTTAGAAAACAATTGCTAAATCTGTGGATGAGGATTTTATATCATTTATATATAAAGCTTGGCAATAGGAAGGCAATAGGAATGATATAAGGGGAAAGAGGACACAGAACTGAGAGTCAGGAAATGTGGCTTCTACTCATGGACATTAATTAATTGCAAATGAATCAATCGCTATGAGCTTCAGTTTCTCCACCGGATGAGACGGTCTCTAAGATCCCTTCCATCTCTACAGTCTATTTTAAATTTGTGATTATCGTTAACAAAAAATTGTAAAACTGGACTTAAATTTCTAAATAAAGTTGATGTTACTTAATAGACTTTACTTTGCCATGACTTATATGTACTGTTAATGAATCTCCATTAGCACTAGTACCATCTATTTCCAAAATGGCTTATTGGAAAGCAGCCTAAGGATAGAAAATAGAATGTTTCTGGGAAATATGCTTCTGAGTATTTTTGAAAATTAGACTCACAACTTTAGTCTCATTTACTTATTTGTTAAAAAAAATGTTATCGACTGCCTACTATGTGCTAGGAAATAAGCTGGTTATTGGAAAATAAAGCAAGTGCAAAAGTATTTGCAATTATGTTTGCTGTTACTAGTATTCTCATGTCTTATAAAACTTTTCTGGATTATTTTTTACTCATAATGATATTCCTAAAGCCCATTTTCTTTCTGAACTGAAAATGTAAAAGTAAAATTTTCAAATTGCAACATAGAGAGAAAAATTTTTAAAAACCTAAACAATTTTCATGAAATGAAAAATAAGTAAATATAAAACAGAGTACATGGGGGCTTCCCTGGTGGCGCAGTGGTTGAGAGTCCGCCTGCTGATGCAGGGGACACGGGTTCGTGCCCCGGTCCGGGAGGATCCCACATGCTGCGGAGCGGCTAGGCCCGTGGGCCATGGCCGCTGGGCCTGCGCGTCCGGAGCCTGTGCTCCGCAACGGGAAGGGCCAGAACAGTGAGAGGCCCGCGTACCGCAAAAAAAAACGCAAAAAAAACAGAGTACATGAACTTATTGTTTTGAAACCAAATAATTACTCAGAAGCTCTTTCCATGTTGGTATATCTTAAAGAAAAACTGAAAATTTTAGCTAAACATTGTTATATAAGGCAACTCGTAATATACAAAGTTTATCATATAATTTTTTTCAGTACATTCTACTATGCAATATATAGGCATAAACCAAATTAGCATGGTGGTTTTAAGTAGTTTCTAGTTGTAAAAAGTGAAAAAGCATAAAATAAAAGTATATATAGTAGCTTTACATATTATATAATTTTTTAAAAAAAATTCTTTATGTGTTTGTAACAGTCCAGAGGGTCCAAACAGGTTTCCAACTTCATTATTTATTACCCATGCCCACAGCCCCTACTCTAACCAAAGGTACACTACCCACTTTTTTTCCTCCACAACCTGGCTTAGTAGGCTCTCTCCTCCTCAACTGTTTTATCAACCCATTCTCACCTGCAGAAAGTACAATATTGTTCTGAAGCACAATAACATAGTTCACATGATAGACAGATAATAATCACTTTGATAGATTGTATGACTATCCCTAATTTTATTGTTCCTAATTTTTTAGGTCATCACCTTGTAAGAAGATCTTACATCCCTACCCATTGCCTTGTAAGGCCTTCCTGGGGGAGGAACTGTATCCTTGAAAACATCCCACACATTACTTCCCACAAAGTTAAGTACTCAGTGATGGTTATTTCAGTAACAAATAGGTTATTGGAGAAAATGAGAAAGATGTTATGATGTAAAAATATATAATGATCTTCCATAAAAAGGAAATTAGAGGCTCACCGTTATTTAGAAGACCTTAATCTTTGAAAAAAAATCATTTTCAGTTTCCTTGGAAATCAGTAATTCTTCTCAAAGATACCAAGAATATTGGAATCTCCCTTCAGAACAAAGCATTTTGCATTTAGCTCTGTACACAAAATGCACTCATGATCAGAATGAATAAACTATGAATTGAAAAAACTAAATATTCTAAATAAAATATTGAGAATGTATTAACCAAAATTATAGACACTGGAATGAGTTTATGTTTGCAATTTTAATCATGAATATAGAAAACAACTGGATGATTTTGCCACAAAAAAGCAAGCAAATAGCATATCTTGAGCACCTACTATGAATTAAGTAAGACTAACACTAATAACTATTAATAATACTGATGGGGATAGTAGCAAACCTACAGTAATTTCTATATTCCAGACACTGTTCTAAGCCCCTTAGATATATTAACTCATTTAATTTCCCCCAACAACACAACGAGAAAAATGTTATTATTACCTCTATTTTACAAATCAGGAAACTGAGAATTAGTGAGCTTAAGAAATTTTCCCCCCAGTAGCTTACTATGTGCCAGGAACTATGCTAAGCTCTGTACACATTAAATTATCATATTGAATTGCCATAACGACACATCAAGGTAGGAATCATTTTGCTGAAGAGGAAACAGGATTTGGCAAAGTTAACTCATTTGCCAAAGGTCACAAGCTAGTAAGTGGTAGAGCTAGAATTTGAATCAGATTTGTTTGATTTCAGAGATGGAGCTCTCAATCACTACCCCAGTCTGAAGAAACACACACGTGCATACAATAACGCACAAATACACGTGTCCACATATACAATTAATTTGTGAGTTACACAAAGCTTGGAGTGATATAAAATATGTTGAATGATAAAGTTTAGATTCAAAAAGATCCCCACAGATGGGAAAGGACATACATAATTATAAGAAGAGTTGATAAAAATAAATACCATGCCCAAAATTTGAAACCAGTGAACCATCAGCACAAGTAGAATATAAAAAGGTTTAACTTTTTAGGAGGAACACGTATAAAAATAAAAAGGATTGGTGGAGTTATACTTAATTATTTTAACAGGAGTCAATGTTGTAGGGTGGTCATTGAATTTCAGATTGATCTGAAATTGCTTCAGTATAAATAATGGCCCTCTCTACTCCATACTTATCAGACCACCTGAAACACCATAATCAGTGATGAAGGTCCTGGGAATTTTTAACCTTTAGAATTGAAGAAGATGTGATAGTTGTCTAGATATATTACTATATCAGGGAGAAAGAACACGATTGGCTTAGTATGGACTTAAATGAAAGAACAAGATATGGTAATTACAAGGAGACAGATTTTTGGTTCAGTCTAACAGTCAAAGACCTTCAAACATGCACCCAGTTGTCTTGATAAGAATACCATCATTCAAGAAGTAACTGGAGTACAGCACGTTGGAGATATTGTCCAATGGATTCAAGCATCTGCCAATAGGTCATATTTAATGTCTTTTCCAAACCTCACTTTCTATGACTCCTTAGAATCTCACGTATGTAGAAGAAAAACAAAACAAACCTAAATGTTTGAGTAAAATTCAAGCTAAAAATGTAAATAAGGTGGCAAGTTATTTAATGGAGTCCCTCAATTCCTCCCACCAATTTTGGACTAGTTTGACCCCTACGAACATTTCAGCAAGTAAAAGAGCAAGGAGCCTGTTTGATTGTTTCATTTTCTGATAAATATGTTTCTGTTATTTTTCCACTGTAATATACTGGAAACAAACTTTTAAAAATGGCTCCTATTTCAACACACTCCAGCTATTCTTTTCTCTTATATGTAGAATTTCCTGGCCCTAAACATGAAATATGACATTATAAGTAAAAATTAGCATTCTATTAAATCACATTTCAAAATAACTTCAAGGATTCAGGGCAGGGAGAAACTCACATATTCTTTTTCTTTCTTATAAGGAGTAGAGTATATGAAAAACATAAAGAAAATGTATATTGTTTCTTTAGTTACAGAACATTCCCTGTCAAAAGGTCTCTCCATGCCTCCTCCCCACCTGACTGTTGTTTCCTGCATTCTCTGTCTCTCCATTATCCTTTGCTTGCTAAAGTAGCTTAGTCTATAATAAAGGCAACTGAGTGTCGGCTTGAGACTGCCATGAAAACTCACATCCACATAAAGCGTTTTTTCACTTTTGTTAAGCTTCTTATCACATACACACAAAAGAAAGAACTCTCTCTCCTTCCCTCTCTAGCCTCTCTCTCTCTCTGCCCTTTTTAAACGATTGTTCTAATTTTATTGAGACTCTTTGCTAGGGTACCACACTACAGTTCACTCACTATAGGAAAGTGAACCCCAAAGAGCCAGCTTGCAACTATGACAAACCATTTCCACTTCTTATGTTAACATTTCATCTCAGAGGACTCTTTTCTCTCTCCGGCAGTTGCAAGGCACCTCTTTGTCTCTATTGCGCTTACTGTGTGAAGGTGCGTCATTGACGTTACTGAAGTGAACTCGAAATTGCCAACCTGAAGCTGGCACACGTTTTAACAATTTTGTTGAAGTTGACGCCCCCACGGGACTTGTGCTGCCCTAAGCAGCAGTTTATACTTTCATGACATTTCCCTTCTGAGACAGCCTTAGGTAGAGCCAACATGTCAACGTCTATATTTGGGGGGTTGGGAGAGTTGGTGATTTGATGGAGCTCATTTGATCAAACCTGCACCCCCCTCCTGTGTTCATCACAGGTGTCCTTTCTCATTGTTCTCTCTTCCCTCTTCTGAACTCACTTGGTTCTTTAAAGTAGAACAAGTTCTAAAATGGTAACGGTGGTGGCCCTCTCAACAGGAGGATTTCCCAGCAAGAGAAAATGCAAGGCACTAAGGCAGTTCGCTTGCCAAAGCTATAGGCAAAATTCTCTTCTTCTCAAAGTTTGTTTCTACATCCTTTGCTAGGACATACTTCATAAGAAAAATTATGCAAAGAAGCAGCTGCTCTTTCTTTCCAAGGGGACACTAAGTGTGCTGAATATCATTTATTCTAGTGGTTCTCAAAATGTGGTCAGAAGGCCAGCAGCATCAGTACCACCTGGGAACATGTTAGAAATGCAAATTCTTGGACCCCACCTCAGGCCTATAGAATCAGAAACTCTGGGGGCAGAGACTATTCCTCTCTTTGAACAAGTCCTCTTTATGATTCTTATACATAGTAAAGTTTAAACTGTCTAACTAAACTAAGCTAATAGCTCAAGTACTATTGCATTTGATGAAAGTCTGTAATTGGACTAGAATCAAGTGTACAATGATAATTGAAAATGAGGAAGAAATATGACAATATATAATTCATGATGCAGTAAAATGGATTTTAGCAAATTAAACTCATCAACGCAGCATCATTTCAAAAACTGATACTTTATTTGAAAACTATCCTAAAGAATATGCATAAAAATAACACCCAAATCATAAGTCGCTCTACACTAGTATCTGCTAAACTAAATATGAGGATCAGTTATTGACTCAACTAACACATCTTAATTACTCACTTCATGTGTTACATTGTGCTAGTATCCAGGAAAAGAGACAAAGATTCCAACCTCACATCTATGAGAACTACGAAATTTATTACGCAATGCTACAAGGAAGACTATAAATCCATAAAGCAAAAATAAAATACTCTGGAAGTTCAGAAAAGGATGAAAAACTTTCACCTAGTGAATCAAGAAAAGCTTTATGAAAAATGTACCAGTTCAATTCATACAAAAAAGAAATATAAAGGCCAATAAGTGGAAAATGTATTAATCTCATTAAACACAGTCAGTAAAAAACTACAAGATATGATTTTTACCTCTTAAAGTTGAAGTGCTTTTTAAAGTGAGGGTACAGTGAGTCAGAAACTTCAACCACTGACTGGGAGTGCCAATTGGTGTATTTTTAGAGGAAATTTACACATTGGAAGCCCTAAAAGTGTTTATACTATTTGACCTAATATTTCCATGTTATGAATTTATTCTGAAAGAATAATCAGAAATGTGTAAAATGTTTTAAATACAAGAATAATCCCTGAAGCAAGGGAGAAAAAAGAGATAAGAAAGTGAGTGCTCTGGACTTCCCTGGTGGTGCAGTGGTTAAGAATCCGCCTGCCACTGCAGGGGACACAGGTTCGAGCCCTGATCTGGGAAGATCCCACATGCCGCGGAGCAACTAAGCCCATGCACCACAACTACTGAGCCTGCGCTCTAGAGCCCACGAGCCACAACTACTGAGGCGGCATGCCACAACTACTGAAGACCATGCGCCTAGAGCCCGTGCTCCGCAACGAGAAGCCACCGCAATTAAGAAGCCCATGCACCTCAACAAAGAGTAGCCCCCGCTCGCTGCAACTAGAGAAAGCCCACTCGCAGCAACGAAGACCCAATGCAGCCAAAAATAAATAAATATTTTTTTAAAAAGTGAATGTTCAAAAATAGTAGATTGAATACATAAATATGGCACATCCATATAAAAGAATATGTGCTGCCATTAACATCACATTGTAAAACAGTATGTACAGACATGAAAAAGTGCCCATAGCATATTATTTGGTGAAAAGAAGGCAAGTCACAAAACTATATCTTCACCCCCGATCTTTTTTTTATGTGTACTTCTATATATGCAGTAAAAAAATACTGAAGAGAAATGAGTTGGTATTTTGTCCACAGTTAGTGTTTCTATTGGGCTATGGATTATTTTTTCTTATATTTCTGTAGTTTTTATATTTTATAGTAAAATCAGAATAAAATCTATCCCTTACCATGGCCCTGGTTTCTACCTTCTTCTGTGACTTCATTTAACATCTGTCTCCCCTTCACTTTCTGAAAGTTACGCTGTGCTTTTTTGTTCCTCAGCTACACTGAGTGCAGTCTGGTCTTAGAGCCTTTGCATCTACTGTTCCCTCTGCCTGGAGCACTGTGCCCCCAGGTCACTGTAGGACTGACTCCTTCATATCATTCTGCTCAATATATCACATCTTCAGAGGAGATCACCCAAACTGAAGCTACATATTCTTCCTGCCCCACATATTCTTCGTCTCTTGTCATATCATCACCCATCACTATCTGAAATTATCTTGTGCCATGTGCTTGTTTACTTGTTATCTCTCTCCTCTAATATGCATTGTCCCTGGGAGCTCACTTACCTTGAATATTATTGCATCTAAGAAACATGACCAGTGCCAAACATGAGCAGAACCTCATGTCCCTAGAATTTGTATAAAAAATGAAAACATGGGTTATTTGGTACTTTCTAGGGATCAAAACCCTCCTGTATCTAGAATCTTCCTTTATGTCTAACCAACTTTCATTCTCTACATCCCAATTTCTTCTCCAGTTTTTCTTAGTTGTCAGAACCCAAATGTCCATAGAAATGCATAAGCAGCTAAATGATAATACACATACACTGACACATTTCACTGTAAAGGTAGAACTGTGGAAAAGAAAACCACTAGCACAAAGTGCACTAAAGAAAAAAGGCTTCTTGGAAGAGGTGGACCTTGAGGTTGTTAAGAAAGGGATGAGATACAGCTTCACAGAGGAGTGGTAGAAAGATATTCACGTGTAGGGACAGCATGAGCTGGAATTAAGCAAGCCACATTTGATTTACCCCACTAAGATTCTTCACAGTGTTCCCAAGAGTAGGATGCCACACATGTATTTTGTTATATATATTTGCATATTTAAGTACACAAAAAACCTCACAATCTCCGAAACTTTATAACTGTATAATAAAGAATTTGTCTGGTCTTTGTCCCCTTGTACCTGAGAGAGAGAGAGAGAGAGAGAGAGAGAGAGAGAGATCCTCAATCTTTAAAATTTCCCACTGATAGGAGGGTCTTGTTATTCACAGCAGGCATCTCAAAGGACACCTGAGTTTATGCTAATGAGGTGGCTCACAAGGTGGGCCCCTAGACAGTTTCTGGATGGGGGTTGGCTATACCAAATGATCAGCCAGGTGATTTAGAGGGTTGGGACTGAGCCACATGATTATTAGCCCAGCCTCAGGGAGGGGATGGGGGCTGGAAATTGAATTCAACCAAGTGACCAATGATTCAATCAGTCATGCCTACCTAATAAAATTCCAATAAAAGCTCTAGATACTAAAGCTCAGGTGAGCTTCCTGGCTAGTGATACCCATAGATTTACTAGAAGGGCCCTGGGGACACAGAGGCTTCATATTTGAGACTCTCCCAGACATCTCCTTATACATCTCTTCATTTGGCTGACCTGTGTCCTTTATAATAAAAGTATAATTGTTAGGTATTTAGTCAGACATTAGCAGCAAGAAGGTGACAGCAGTGAAAGGACAAAAGGGGAATAATCAAGTCACCCCCCAAACACTTGGGGACCCTCTCCTGACGTTAGCAGCAAGGAGTCACGTTACACCCCAACCATCTGGGGAACATCCCCTGACCCCACCCAGAACGGGCGAAACTATGGTCGTGTGGTGGGCAAAAATCCTGGTGAAGAGGGGACACAGTAACACTATAGAACTTCCCCGGGCTGCGCATGCCCAGACCAGACAGGTGTATAACCTATAGTAAACCCAAACTCATTATACTCTCATTATAATAAAATCTACAGGTGGTTTTGACACCCCCCCACACACACACCGTGGGCGTTTCTTAGCGAATCTAGGGTGAAAGCATGCGCAATAGTGAACTTGTTACATAGCTCGGGACTGTCAATCAAATAATGATCCCCTGTCACTCACCCCTCCTGCCCACACAATGCTCCTTAAAAACACCATTAAGCCTGTACAGGAATGCTGCTTTCGCCTCGCAGAAACAGCCCGTTCTCTCTCTCTGAGAGTGTAACTATGCTTTACACAAACTTTGCTTTGTGCTTAAGCCCGAAGTGGTAGTCTGCAATTCTTCGCTTGCTATCAGGAGGACCAAGATTGCTGGTCCGGGTCTTCCGCTCACCTCCTTGGCTGAAGCCATTTGACACAATGCACGCCAACCTGGTAACATAATCATAAGTATAGCACTTTCCTGAGTTCTGTGAATTATTCCAGTGAATAACTGAAGGTGAAAGGTAATGGGAACCCCTTGCTTATGTAGCCAGTTGTTCAGAAGCAAAGGTAACCTGTGCACCCGGGAGAGTATGACTGATGTCTAAACTGAGGTGTCTTGTGGAGGATAGTGCCCTCAAGCTGTGAAGTCTATGCTAATTTCAGGTAATTAGCGTGAGAACTGCATTGCATTCAATAGAAAAACTTGATTCTCCATGAGCTTAAAGCAGTTTTTCTTACATTTGGCTATAAGAATTTTAATAATATTCCCATTTCTCAGACTATTAATCAGCCAAAATCATACAAAGTTTCATTACTAACAGGATAATATTATATCCATAAACTGAAGTTTAACCACAAGTAGATTCAACTTAGTCTTTCATCATTCAGAAGCAGATAAAATAAGTATAATATACTCCTGGGATCTTCCAAATGAAATTCAGCAATGGAAGTTCTAACTCTACAAAGGCTCTACATGAACTGGAGTCTTACTTTTATAAAAGTATACATTTTCCCTGAAAAGTAATTTCTTCTCAGTAGTTGTAGAAACTGAATAATATCACCTACATCATTCCTACCGGTACTGAACCATAGAAAAGATTAGAGAAAATTTGAAGCTATGTGTAGCATACTATTCTTGCTTTTTATATTTTAATGCAAAAAATTTTAATTTATTTGTGCACTCAAACAATAATTGTAAGATCAAATCTTGGAGAAAAGAGAAGAAAAGAAGAAAAGCTTTAAAAATGACATCAATTGACTATAAAATTGTTCTTTATTCTTCAAGTTGCTTATGTCAGGGAAGTAATTGTAAATAGTTCCCTGAGATAGTAAAATTCAGAAACTGGCCTGAATCTTCTAAAGAGGGAAACTTTTCATGTTCATATCAAAAGCACCTGCCTTTCTTGAAAATGCCACAGGTGCACCTTTAAAAAAAAAAGCACAACCCCCCCTCAATTTATTACTTTATTTTTTTTTTGCTTTGTAAAATGCCAAAGTTGAGAAATACCTAGTTCAAAACACAATTATGGAATTAAATTATAACATGACAGAGATAGTAGATACGCATACTGAGATCAAGGCTGAAGTTTCTGATCCTTAGAAAAAACCCCTAAGGGAAATGAATCAATCAATATAGTCGCCATTTTTCATTTAATAATGTGGAATGTTTATTTTATATAGAGTAAAAATAGGGAACAAGCAAATCTTCAAAACACCCTGTCCTCTATAAACTACTATCGCATTTTACTATGGTGATGCAAAGAAACCGAACAATTGGAAATGAGCTGGGGTCCTCTGAAATAGAACACTATTCTCATTAACAGCCAAGGTGCAAGGCAGGTTCTGTAGTGTAAAAAGGGAACAGGACCAGGACTTCCCCCTAGCAGTTTCAGTAGCCAGAGAAGAATTACTGCTCCTTTCACTTAAGACTTCTGTGAGTCTTTAGAAGTGCAACATGCTCACTGACCCCATCATCTCAATTTTTGTGACAAAGACCTTGTCTTATCTCTATATCTCATAACAATAAAAATTAAAACAATTGATATTTAAGTGCCAAAAACTGTATGATAAGCATATTTATACCATATTTCATTTAATCTTAATAATAGCTCTATTTGGCAAGTAGCATTAGTCCTATTTCCAAACACGGTAATTGAGGAAAGATATTAAGCTACTTGCTCAGGATTGCTTAGCATTAATGGCTTAGCAGCTAGTAGGTAGTAGGGCAAGGATTTGAACTTAGGTCTCTGTATTTTAAAGCCCCAAATCTTATTCACTACAAGACACAGAAAAGAATGGCCCTGTGAGGGAAAAGTAGTGGAAATAGACATTTGGCAATTATTATTTAGTAGAGATCTTAATAAGCTTTCAGATATAATTGGCTGGCAAACACCACCACGACAAAATTTGGTGACCAAAATGTGGTTTTGAGAAATCAATAGAGATTATACACAATTGTGGACTAAGTGAATATACAAAAGTCAAGGGGAGAAATATATAAAAGTTAAAGCAGAATTTTTTTTAAATAGATCTTTATTGGAGTATAATTGCTTCACAGGACTGTGTTAGTTTCTGTTGTACAACAAAGAAAATCGGCCATATGCATACACATCCCCATATCCCCTCCCTCTTGAGCCTCCCTCCCATCCTCCTTATCCCACCCCTCAAGTTCATCCCAAAGCACTGAGCCGATCTACCTGTGCTATGCTGCTGCTTCCCACCAGACAACTATTTTATATTTCGTAGTGTATATATGTGGATGCTACTCTCACTTTGCCCCAGCATCACCCTCCTACCCAATGTCATCAAGTCCATTCTCTAAGTCTACCTCTTTATTCCTGCCCTGCAATGAGGTTCATCAGTAGCATTTTTTTTTCTTTTTTAGGTTTCATATATATGTGTTAGCATACGGTATATGTTTTTCTCTTTCTGACTTACTTCACTCTGTATGACAGACTCTACATCCATCCACCTCACTACAAATATCTCAATTTCGTTTCTTTTTATGGCTGAGTAATATTCCATTGTATACATGTGCCACATCTTCTTTATCCATTCATCTGTCCATGGACATTTAGGTTGGTTCCATGTCCTGGCTATTGTAAATATTGCTGCTATGAACATTGTGGTGCATGTCTCTTTTTAAATTATGGTTTTCTCAGGGTATATACCCAGTAGTGGGATTGCTAGGTCATATGGTAGTTCTATTTTTAGTTTTTTAAGGAACCTCCATACTGTTTTCCATAGTGGTTGTATCAATTTACATTCCCAGCAACAGTGTAGGAGGGTTCCCTTTTCACTACACCCTCTCCAGGATTTACGGTTTCTAGATTTTTTGATAATGGCCATTCTGACCAGTGTGAGGTGATACCTCACTGTAGTTCTGATTTGCATTCTCTAATAATTAGTGATGTTGAGCATCTTTTTTCATGTGCCTCTTGGGCATCTGTATGTCTTCCTTGGTGAAATGTCTATTTAGGTCTGCCACCCATTTTTTTTTTTTTTTTTTTTTTGCGGTATGCGGGCCTCTCACTGTTGTGGCCTCTCCCGTTGCGGAGCACAGGTCCCGGACGCGCAGGCTCAGTGGCCATGGCTCATGGGCCCAGCGGCTCCGCGGCATGTGGGATCCTCCCAGACCGGGGCATGAACCCATGTCCCCTGCATCGGCAGGTGGACCCTCAACCACTGCGCCACCAGGGAAGCCCTGCCACCCATTTTTTAACTGGATTGTTTGTTGTTTTGATATTGAGCTCCGTGAGCTGTTTGTATATTTTGGAGATTAATCCATTGTCTGTTGTTTCATTTGCAAATATTTTCTCCCATTCTGAGGGTTGTCTTTTTGTCTTGCTTATGGTTTCCTTTGCTGTGCAAAAGCTTTTAAGTTTAATTAAGTCCCATTTGTTTTTGTTTTTATTTCTGTTACTCAAGGAAGTGGGTCAAAAAGTATCTTGCTGGGCTTCCCTGGTGGCACAGTGGTTGGGAGTCCGCCTGCCGATGCAGGGGACATGGGTTCGTGCCCTGGTCTGGGAGGATCCCACATGGCGCGGAGAGGCTGGGCCCGTGAGCCATGGCTGCTGAGCCTGGACGTCCGGAGCCTGTGCTCCGCAACGGGAGAGGCCACAGCAGTGAGAGGCCCGCATACCGCAAAAAAAAAAAAAAAAAAAAAAAAGTATCTTGCTGTGGTTTATGTCAAGGAGTGTTTTTCCTATGTTTTCCTCTAAAAGTTTTATAGTGTCTGGTCTTACATTTAAGTCCTGAATCCATTTTGAGTTTATTTCTGTGTATGGTGTTAGGGAGTGTTCTAATTTCATTCTTTTACATGTAGCTGTCCAGTTTTCCCAGCACCACTTATTGAAGAGGCTGTCTTTTCTCCATTGTATGTTCTTGCCTCCTCTGTCATAAATTAGGGGCCTATATGTGTGTGGGTTTATCTCTGGGCATTCTATCCTGTACCATTGATCTATATTTCTGTTTTTGTGCCAGTACCATACTGTCTTGATTACTGTAGCTTTGTGGTATAGTTTGAAGTCAGGGAGCCTGATTCCTCCAACTCCATTTTTCTTTCTCAAGATTGCTTTGGCTATTCGTGGTCTTCTGTGTTTCCATACGAATTGTAAGATTTTTTGTTCTAGCTCTGTGAAGAATGCCATTGGTAGTTTGATAGAGATCGCACTGTGAATCTGTAGATTGCTTTGGGTAGTATAGTCGTTTTCACAATATTGATTCTTCCAATCCAAGAACATGGTATATTTCTCCATCTGTTTACGTCATCTTTGATTTCTTTCATCAGTGTTTTATAGTCTTCTGAGTACAAGTCTTTTCCTCCTTAGGCAGGTTTACTCCTGGGTATTTTATTCTTTTTGTTGCAACGGCAAATGGGAGTGTTGTTTCCTTAACTTCTCTGATTTTTTGTTGTTGGTGTATAGGAACGCCAGAGATTTCTGTGCATTAATTTTGTATCCTGAAACCTTACCAAATTCATTGATTAGTTCTAGTAGTTTTCTGGTGGCATCTTTAGGATTTTCTGTGTGTAGTGTCACGTCATCAGCATACAGTGACAGTTTACTTCTTCTTTTCCAATTTGGATTCCTTCTTTTTCCTCTCTGATTGCCGTGGCTAGGACTTCCAAAACTATGTTGAATTAAGAGTGGCGAGAGTGGACATCCTTGTCTTGTTCCTGATCTTAGTGGAAATGCTTTCAGTTTTTCATCAGTGAGCATGATGCTTGCTGTGGGTTTGTCATATATGGCCTTTATTATGTTGAGGTCAGTTCCTTCTATGCCCATTTTCTGAAGAGTTTTTATCAAAAATGGGTGTCGAATTTTGTCAAAAGCTTTTTCTGCATCTATTGAGATGATCATATGGTTTTTATTCCTTAATTTGTTAATGTGGTATATCATACTGATTGATTTGTGTACATTGAAGAATCCTTGCATCCTTGGGATAAATCCCACTTGATCATGGTGTATGATCCTTTTAATGTGCGTTGGAGTCTGTTTGCTAGTATTTTGTTCAGGATTTTTGCATCTATCTTCAATAGTGATATTGGTCTATAAGCTTCTATTTTTGTGATATCATTTTCTGGTTTTGGTATCAGGGTGATGGTGGCTTCATAGAATCAATTTGGGAGTGTTTCTTCCTCTGCAATTTTTTGGAAGAGTTTGAGAAGGATGGGTGTTAGCTCTTCTCTAAATGTTTGACAGAATTTGCCTGTGAAATCTGGTCCTGGACTTCTGTTTGTTGGAAGATTTTTAATTATGGTTTCAATTCCATTACTTGTGATAGGTCTGTTTATATTTTCTAATTCTTCCTGGTTCAGTCTTGGAAAATTGTACCTTTCCGGGAATTTGTCCATTTCTTCGTGGTTGTCCATTTTATAAACGTATAGTTGTTTGTAGTAGTCTCTTATAATCCTTTGTATTTCTGCGGTGTCAGTTGTGATTTCTCCTTTTTATTTCTAATTTTATTGATTTGCGTCCTCTGCCTTTTTTTCTTGATGAGTCTGGCTAAGGGTTTATCAATTTTGTTTATCTTCTCAAAGAACCAGCTTTTAGTTTTATTGATCTTTGCTATTGTTTTCTTCTTTTCCTTTCCTTCTTTGTCTCGTCTTTCAAGTCTATTTTATCAGATACAAGTATTGCGACTTCAGCTTTCTTTTGATTTCCATTTGCATGGAATATCTTTTTCCATCCCTCACCTTCAGTCTGTATGTGTCCCTCGGTCTGAAGTGGGTCTCTTTTAGACAGCATATATATGGGTCTTGTTTTTGTATCCATTCAGCCAGTCTGTGTCTTTTGGTTGGGGCATTTAATCCATTTACATTCAAGGTTATTACTGATATGTATGTTCCTATTACCATTTTCTTAATTGTTTTAGGTTTGTTTTGTGGGTCTTTTTCTTCTCTTGTGTTTCCCGCTTAGAGAAGTTTCTTTAGCATTTGTTGTAAAGCCAGTTTGGTGGTGCTGAATTCTCTTAGCTTTTGCTTGTCTGTAAAGCTTTTGACTTCTCCATCGAATCTGAATGAGATCCTTGTTGGGTAGGGTTATCTTGGTTGTAGGTTTTTCTCTTTCATCACTTTAAGTATATCCTGCCACTCCTTTCTGGCCTGCAGAGTTCCCACTGAAAAATCAGCTGATAACTTTATGGGGATTCCTTTGTATGTTATTTTTTGTTTTTCCCTTGCTGCTTTTAATATTTTTTCTTTGAATTTAATTTTTGTTAGTTTGATTAATACGTGTCTTGGTGAGTTTTTCCTAGGGTTTATCCTGTATGGGACTCTCTGTGCTTCCTGGACTTGGGTGACTATTTCCTTTCCCATGTTAGGGAAATTTTCAACTATAACCTCTTAAAGTATTTTCTCAGACCCTTTCTTTTTCTCTCTTCTTCTGGGACCCCTATAATTAGAATGTTGGTGCGTTTAGTGTTGTACAGAAGTCTCTGAGATTGTCTTCAATTCTTTTCATTCTTTTTTCTTTATTCTGCTCCTTGGCAGTTATTTCCACCATTTTTTCTTCCAGCTCACTTATTCGTTCTTCTGCCTTAGTTATTGTTATTGATTCCTTCTAGTGTATTTTTCATTTCACGTATTGTGTTGCTCATCTCTGTTTGTTCTTTAGTTCTTCTAGATCTTGTTAAACATTTCTTGTATTTTCTCAATCCATGCTTCCATTCTATTTCCAAGATTCTGGATCATCTTTACTATCATTACTCTGAATTCTTTTTCGGGTAGATTGCCTATTTCCTCTTCATTTATTTGGTCTTGTAGGTTTTTACCTTGCTCCTTCATCTGTGACATATTTTTTTGGTGTTTCATTTTTCTTTTTTTTTTATGAGTGGGTTTGTGTTCCTATTTTACTGGTTGTTTGGCCTGAAGTTTCCAACACTGGAGTCTGTAGGCTATTGGGTAGAGTTGGGTCTTGGTGCTGAGATGAGGACCTCTGTGAGGTCTCACTCCAATGAATATTCCCTGAGGTCTGAAGTTCTCTGTTAGTCCAGTGGTTCGGACTCAGAGCTTCCACTGCAGGAGCTTCTGCTCGACCCTGGGCTTGCGAACCAAGATCCTGCCAGCCGCATGGGGTGGCAAAAAAATAAATAAATAAATAAATAAAAATAAAATTAGACTAGGCAACTAACAGACGTTAGAAAGAATGTAAAAATAAAATACAGATGAATCAACAAGCAGAAGGTGTATCAGTACCACAATAGTAAAAAAGAGGAGGGACAAGAAAAAATAACAAGATGGGGGGGGAGGCCTTGGCTCTGCAGAGTTGGGCCTAAGCAAGGGTGAGGTTTGGGGGGTGGGCAGGGCCAATGCTGAGGACCCACAGGGCTGGAAAATGCCCTGTGGCCTGTGGGGGGGTGGGGCTTAGGCTCAAGGGACAGAAGGGGCCCAGGCATGCCCCCCATCCCTGGTCTCAGAGGGCACGGGACCTCATCTGGGAGCTCAGCAGGCTTCCTGGCCTCGAGTGGGCAGGGCAAATGCTCTCCTCTCCTCTCCTGTTCCTCCGGTTTGGGGTCTGGGAGGGCCCCTCCTGCCTGCCTCTCCTCATCTCCCCGGCCTCCCTCCTATGCCCCCAAGGATCCACGCAACCTGAAGGGGGCGTGGAGGGCAGGGGATTGGCCTGGGAGCTCAGCAGGCTCCCGGTGCATGAGTGGGTGGGGCAATCACCCTCCACTCCCCTCCTGCCTGCCTCTCCTGTTCTCCCCTTGGCCTCCTTCCTATGCCCCACAAGGACCCACGTGACCTGGAGGGGGGCTTTGGAGGGCAGGGGATCGGCCTGGGAGCTCAGCAGGCTCCCTGGGCCCCAGTGGTCAGGGAAATTGCCCTCCGCTCCTCTCCCCCTTCTCCTGGATGGCCCCTCCCACCTGCCTCTCCTGATCTCCCCGGCCTCAGGGGTGCTGATCCTGTCTGGTCTCCACTTCTCTTCCACCCTCAGTCCCCCTACATCCTACCAGTTCATTCTGGGGTTCCTCCCATCTCTTTGGGCACCAGAGTCCCCCACCAGTGGCCAGCAGGTGCCCTAGCTGTAGGGAGATGCTAACTCTGCACCTTCCCACACCGCCATCTTGACTCAGCCTCTCCCCAAATCTTTTACTCTTAGCCCCAAACCTGGTATGTGGTGTGGAAAGCACCCCTGCCCGTCCTGACTGGGTTTGTGCCCTCACCCCATTCAGTCACCCAGCCTCGGACACCCCTGAGTCACTCTGTGGGAAGCCAGAGCCAACTTGGGGATCAGAGACTCTGCAGAAGAGGACCAGTCAGCATTTCGGGAAGGGGACAGTGAGGGCAGAGAGAGGATGCGGAGCCCTTAGAATCAGGAAGGGGGTGTCTGTACACAAGGTCCCCCCTTTCCCAGGTGTAGAGAGCTTTCCTGGTCTCCCCCACCGCCTCCCCAGGCATGTGTCAGCAGGGGTTACCCAACATATTTTGGCAGCAAAATCATTCTTGTCATCAAAAACATATGCACAGCCCCATTTGTAAACCAGGTAAAAGGAGAGATGCTCTGATTGGTGCAGACGACGGAACCGTGAACCTTCTTACCTGCTGGTCTCTCCCTGACCCCCTGAGAGCAGCTCCTGGGGTCCTGAGACTCCAGGAGTTCAGCATGGAAACCCAGAATGGTTTTTAAAGTGGAATCTAGAGACATTTAGATTAGAATTTAAATCCCAGTTCTGAGCATGTTTAGTATTATATGGTGTCCTTAACCATAAAATAGAAATGATATTTATACCTGTCTCAGTCAGTTTGGGCTGCTATAACAAATAACCATAGATTGGGTGGCTTAAACAACAAATATTTATTTCTCACTGATCTGAGGACTTCAAGTCCATGTTCCAGCATAATCAGGTTCTGGTGAGGGCCTTCTTCTGGGTTGCAGACTGACAGCTTTTCTTGGGATCCTCATATGGTGATAAGGGAGCAAACTAGCTTCTTGGCCTCTTCATATAAGGGGACTAATACTAGTCTCCACCCTCACGACCTAATTACCTCCTAAAAGCCCGGCCTCAAACACCATCACTTTGGGGATTAGATTTCCACACACGAATTTTGGGGATCACAGATATTCAGTCCATAGCAATACCTATCCCACATGTTGATCTTCAGGATCAAATGACATGGTACATGTAAGGCACAAAGTCTGATTGATATACAGTATGGAATCAATAAATCTTAGCTATTCTCATTGTTGTTATAATTTTAATTATTATAAGTACTATACTTTAGCATACAGAACTCAACAGGATCTATAGCACTAAAATTAACTCCATACTAACCCTTGGCACTTATATTAGGCATGCAACAGTAATTGATTTGAGCCCAGATCACATAGTTAGACAGAGCTACTAGGTACTTTAGACTAACAGTGACATTCTTCCACACTAATGGTGGAATCAAAAGTTGCCCAGTTTAAGAATGAGAAATCTTTTGTGACTTCCAGTAAAATATCACTCAGGTCTCTCTTCAAAATAAAAGGTTCTTCCTTTACATATACCTGGTTCAAATTGATTGATTTGCCTCAGGTCACAGATGAATCAATGTTTAGTTTAGAAAAAATCATCAGTCTCCTGAATCACTTATTATTTCCTATTAATTTTAATTATAAGGCACTGGTCAAAATTCAATACATTAATAACAGTTAATGAAGAATCTTGTAAGTTAGTAAGTTAGTCATTGCACAGCTTCTTACTAACAACCAAAGTGAATGCTTTGAAAACAAGTATGCACTATTTCTATCCACTTGGACACCATTTGGTATGGCCAAGAGCAATTTTCTGAATACTATGAGAAGACTCTAGATGAATAAGTATAAAAAGGTATGCTAGCAAAATTGAGGGGAAATCATATTCCATCATGTAAACTTACAGCAGTATGTCCCTGTTAATATTAATAAATGTGATTTTCCCCCCAAGAAGAAGAGAATTATGCTCCTGTTAATCAAAATTTTAAACTGGAATGGAATGATCTGATAAGGGAGAGGCACAGTATGTAGAATTTAGTTCTGTACTCTTGCTAAGAAAAGCAAAATCGACAGCTGCCTTCAAATGAGAGGAAACTGAGAGTAGTTTTGATCATAAATTTTAATTTTGTCAATGTAACCCCAATGCTAAATCAGCTTTAGAAACCAAAGGGACCAGAATCGGATAGCTCTGGGTGGCAAGTTACTGATATCACTACAAGACACCTGTCTTACATCCAAGAACGTTTATAGAGAGAAGAATATGGACATTTTAAATGAGAACTCTGTTAAAAACAATCAGTCAAAATTTAAAATAAATTGCCCAGAGCCTTAAATACATCTTTAGCAAATTGGAAGAGAAATACAACCAGATAACTCAATGAAATTTCTTTGGCAATATTTCAAAGAAACGAAGAAGCATAATGTGAACATTTTCTCAGGCCTCAGGAGTCTTGGTGAATATTCTATAAACAATGGTATTTCAACATTATCACCAGTCACAATCATACCAGATGTTATACCTCCAATCCTTATTCCCTGGTTCATAGTAAAAAGAAAGGGAAAAAAATAATCATTCTATTTATGGCAATAGGAAAAAACTATTTTATAGACTATCAGTTCAAAGATGGTAGGCTGGATAGTTTTGTCTTGAAGAGAACTATATTATAATGGTAAATAATGGCAGTGTAGATTTATGATATCCTGTTTTCTCAAAACTCAGCTAAACTTGAATTTTACTCCATTTACAGTCTTTCAGAGGAAAACTGAAAGAGACATAACCTCTGCAATAGTTAGCGGCAACTTTCTATGAGATTGGAAATGTATTCACTGTGAAAATATTGAGTCACTAAGCCTTCAGACTGCATTCCAAAAGTCTACTAGGGACATTTCAATCAAGGGTGTGAGAATGTGACAGCCAGGCCATTTGGGCTAAAAAGCATTGTGCAGAATTATGTTGGTGAATCTAGTGCCCTCCAAATGACCTCATGTGTGGCTGTGGTATTAAGTCATGGAGAAACCTATTCATAAGTTGAATATTTTTTTTCCAGAAGAGGGAGAAAAAGAAAAGAGTCTTGAGTTCCCAGTAAGAATGCTAAATTACCCTATCTCCCAATGGAATGATTCACTTTCATTTCCAATAGCAGTAAAGCCTATTGACCCCCGTGGTGTTATCCTTCTCGCTGCTCATGCAGTACTTTCTTTAATCTCTCGGATCAAAGATTGGTCAATAAAAATCATCTCTGCTTTTGTGGGAAGCAAACAAACCCCACTCAGTCCTATGATAATTGTAAGTTTTCACAAAATTCTAGAGAAAGAAATTCCCATGTGTTGTTATTAAATTGGCAAAGGAAAAATACTGTCTTCTATTTGGTAAGCCCATTTAAAATGCACTAGGTCTTCCAAGTAAGGTACATATTACTTCTCTCGGGGAGTTTTTGTTCTGTTTTTTTTCCCCCCTTCTTCCTAAAATTTTAAATGAATTTTGAATCACTGAAAGACCTCTTACCAATGACCCTGAACACTGAAGTCTAATTTTTCTGTAGAAAAAAATTACATGGAGGTGTCATTTTGAAAAAAGAACATCAATATAAATGACAGCCTCAATATGAAATGCCCTTTGCAATAAAGGAAACATGCCTCAATCCCAAACGAAAAGGACAACTTCTTTGGTGAAAGAGTAGACCAGTTGTTTTCTCCATTAAAGTTTGGTCCACTTTGCTAAGTAGTAGCAAGTTTCAGGAGAAGATAGGGATAATATCTAGTTTTTGTTAGATCTGTCATTAGTCAATTGAAAGTAGACTCAGTTCACTGACATTTCATAATAGATCATTTAACAGTCACTCATGGGATATTCATGGTTCTACTAAATTATTTTGAAGTTGACAAACTGCTAATTATTAGGGAACAGTCTGCCATTTCCAATTACAATAAGCTGTAAAAATTTTATTTCAGTTTCATAATTGCTGGTCATAAGAATACATACTGCCTTCTGAACTGTTTCTTCCACCCTTGTTTAAATTAAAAAGTGACGAGAAATTAACACTTTGCATAAGTGAACTCTGTAGGGGGTATTCTGATAACTTTGCCATCAAAAGGAAATAAAGATCAATTTCAATGATATGGCGTGAAATACCAATTATGGGAAATGGTTATTCTATATATTACTAGGTATTTTATGCAATGCACCAGGAGAAAAGAAGTAACTGAAAATATGAAAATCTATAAGGACTATGAAATACAAAGCAGAAAAATTGATTGTCAGGGAGACAGAACACATTCTACATTGAGGTTTACATTCTGACATATTTTGCTCTGCATTAATATGGGTATTACTACTAACCTTTTCTGTATAAACATGTGCTTAATAACTTTTTGGTGTCGTAGGGAATTATGTTTACCTATTCCATATCTTATAAGGCTATTATATAAACAAATGGAAGCATATACTTTAGAATCAGAGGAATAAGATTAACTGAATCCAAGAATTATTGTTACTCACTGTTTTTTTGAGAAAATAATTCAATGAAACTTTTATCATTTTAAAAGCCAGTTACCGTTGATTTTTTTTTTTTTTAAATAATTAAGAGCATTGGTTTTCGAGTTAGAGAGATTTGGACCAAAATTCCAGAATCATGACCTATCCTTACAGAGTTCTTATACTTGTTGAGTTTTTGGTTTTTCTTTCATAAAATTAGAATTTAAAACAAAACATATATCATTCCTTTGTGGTAAAGATTAAATATAAATAGTACATATAAAATGCCTAGTGTCATTCTTGGCTACTCTAAGGACTCTAATTAGCTAAAGTTTATTGAGCACTTACTATTGGTAGACTTTGTTCTGAGTGCTTTTCTTATATAAATTTATTTAAACGCCAAACTAATCTAAAAGAAGAACATTATGATGACCACATTTCACAGACAAGGAAACAAGGGCACAGAGAAATCTGGTCACCTGCCTAAGGTCATAGTGAGCAGCAGAGGCAGGACTTGAGCTCAGGGGTCTAATTTAAGAGCTTGAACTTTTGGGTACCACCTTATACTGCCTCTTTAGTTAACAATAACTACTAACTTGTCAGCTATTTATGTTAATGAGTACAGCACCGTCTTGCATTGAAAGTACTTGAGGTTTGCATTCTTTCAGCTTGGGATCAAAGCCTGGCTTCGGTGTTCAAGGGGAATGTCAACTTGGGCAGTACACTGGATGTCTCTAACTTTCTTCTTCACTAGTAGTAAGAGGAACTAACTCTCAGTGCTACAGAGAAATCACAAAAATGATGGATATAGATATGGTAAATAAACATGAAATTTTAGTGGACCACGTTTTATCCTGGGGGAAAAAATATTCTACTTTAACCCAGTATCCAAATGCTTTGTAAGTTCATGGTTTTCAGACTGTACTTCCCAAATCTGCTTCTAGGGACCCTCATTAAGAGTCAGACAGGAACTCGAACTCGCCCTACCCCAAACAACCAGAACTTCTGTAATTTTCATGCTCCCACTAAGAATACATTGAATAAAGAATCCCAGACCTAAAAATATTTAAAATCTCTGAATTCAGTACTCTATACCTACCGGCCAAAATTCAATGACTCTATCAACATTACCACCTATATCACATGCTAAAGAGATCTGCAATTGCTAATTAATTTAAATGTAAATGCTTTTTAAGGAACTATATATCGAACAGTATGTTTCTAAAGTTTGTGAAAGTTTAGTTAAGCCATTCATTTACAAAATGCCATGATGTTTGGGAGAAAAGAAACAGGAAGTGGGCATTGAAAACTGTACTTTTCTATTACTAATCTGACTTGACTGTATATGTACAAATTAACCATCATAATTCAATCCTTATGGGTGATACCATCTAAAAATTTATAATGCAAATACTTCACAGTTAACATTAGTGAAGGAGTAAATTCTACATCCATGCATTTATTCATCCAAAATTGTACATCCACATTTATTCATTCATAGACATTTATTGAAACTGTTGTGGCAGACACTACAGAAGAAATACATATTCTATATATTGATAAAAAACTAAAAATACAAAAAAGTATAGATAGTATTTTGGTGTACTTCCAGACTTTCTGCTGGTTTTACATAGTTTCAATTTCTTGCATGAACAAAACTGCATGAATTAAGTTTTAAGTAATATAATTTGACTGTAGGGTAATGCATACTTATTATAACAATATTGGGATATACAGAAAATTTAAATGAAAAAACGCATCCAGAATCCTAATGAAGATCATCATTAGCAATTGGTATATTTTAATATATATATTTTTTTCTCTCCTATGCATTTTTAAATATTTGAGATTATTTTGTATGTTCTGATTTTTAAGTCTACTAACAATCAGAGGTCTCAGATAGAAAGGAATTTAAGATGGAATCAGTGACTGATATCTGCTACTGCACAGTTTCTGTCAAATTACAGCAAAATATCATGTCTCACATCATTCAAAATGCTTAAATATGCATAAATTAATTACTCAATTACCCTGGAAATTTTAAAAAGTAAAAGAAGCCATTTTAGTGTTCTATGCAACTCTGTTGTGGGTAAAGAGAAAAAAAGATATTTTTTACCAGGTTTCCTAACTTGAAAATTGTTAGCATGAGCTGAAATAGAACACCATCATATTTGGTTAAAATTCTCATTCTCAACTTCTATAATCTTCCTTCTCAACATGTTTATTTCTTAATACTGCATATTGGGAGGGAGTCTCAACATTTGAAACAGTGCTTTCCCAAACTTTGACGAGTACACAAATCACCTGCAGAACTCATTCAAATGCAGATTCTGATTGAGTAGGTCTGGGCAGGATCTGAGATCCCTCATTTCTCACAAGCTCCCAGGGGATGGAGATGCGGCTAGTCTCTCTCCAGCTCCTACAACTCACCAATGCAGAGGTGAGATGGCCCCTACTCTGCTGGATATAGATGGTAGGCTTCTGAGTCAGGGGATGCACTTTGAAAGAAGAAAGAATCCACCCACCTTCTTTCAGGTGATTGAGACTGTTCTGTTTCTTGTTTAAAAATTATTTGCAAGCTACAGATTGGTTTTGTGTCTTGATTTGCTTTATCTCTTATGTCTTCATAAGCATGTTAGTGGGAAATTAGGAGAAAAAGTATCAGGGACAACTAACTCTTAATTATTTAAATCAGAAGTTAGTTTTAGATCATCTTTAAAAATAAAAATTAAAAAACAGTGTAATGTGACATGAGTTATGTCAACAGCCAGCCTTGAAGAAGCTGGAATGGAGGAGCTGCCCGGCAAGTTGTAAGAATAATGACTCTCCCACAGGACACAAAACTACCTTTTTATTCCTATTTCTTTCAATGCAAAGTGTTCAAATGATATTAGCAGCCTAAACCTGCAGTGCCGACAGGTGAGCATAGACATATCCTAGGAGAGTCCATGCCTGGGGCCAGGCACAGATGGCTGTCAGTGATCCTGTTTGGCATTAAAAACCTCCTGCAGCATGAGAACCAGAGCAGAATATAACTTAGACCACATTGTGAACAAAATCAAGTGGGAGAGAATTTCACTTTTAAATGTTCATTTGCCAAAAACACAAACAAAAACAATCTATCTACATAGCATCGTGTTCCCCCGAGGCAAATGATTACTTCTATGCATCAACTGGTTTCAGAGAGAGATTTGTCAGCCGAGCTAATTAAGTACTGTCCTGCCCAGAAGCAGGGGGATGGGTAAAATGACCTCTTGAAGTCCCAATCCTATAATTTAGGAGATGGTTACTGACTCCTTCAGCATAACCACAGAAGTGGTGGTAAAGGGGTTAGCAGGCACTGGTAGCCAAAAGGCAACACACTTTAACCTTCTGTTAAGACATGCCAGAATGTTAGCAGGGAAAAATAGCTTTGCTTCCAATACCTGGAAACTTCCAAATTCCTGTGGCCCTCTAATCCTGGTGGAAATCATCATTTAATTTCCTACTGGCATTAGGACATTCCCCAGAGAATCTCAGAAACTTTATGGGTAACTACACTGTTTGGTGAACAAGCATAGATTTTTTCAACTTGTAGATTTTGCAGGAAAGGTATAGAATCAAAGGCCTTAAAGCATCTTGAGAGATCATCTTGCCTTAATGATTCCAGACATTATTAATTATTATTAATCTTAATTAAGATTAATTTTGAATAATCCTCAATTACACAGGATAATATTGGCTGAGAAATTATTTTAAACATATATGTTGTAACATGAAAAGATGCTGAACATCATTAATCATCAGAGAAATGCAAATTAAAACCACAATGAGATATCACTTCAAACCTGTCAGAATGGCTATCATCAAATCCACAAATAACAAATATTGGCAAGGATGTGGAGAAAAAGTAACCCTCATATACTGTTGGTGGGATTGTAAATTGGTGTAGCCATTATGGAAAACAGTATGGAAGTTTCTTGAAAAACTAAAACTAGAACGACCATATGATCCACCAATCCCACTCCTGGATATATATCCAAAAAAACCCAAAAACACTAAGTTGAAAAGATACATGCACCCCAATGTTCATAGCAGCATTATTCACAATTGCCAAGATATGGAAGTAACCTAAGTGTCCATCACAGATGAATGGATAAAGAAGATGTGATACACACACACACACACACACACACACACACACACACACACACACAAATGGAATACTACTCAGCAATAAAAAAGAATGAAATTTTGCTACTTGCAACAACATAGATGGATGTGGAGGGTATTACACTAAGTGAAGTAAGTCAGACGGAGAAAGACAAATACTGTGTGATATCACTTATATATGGAATCTGAAATATAAAACTAGTGAATATAACAAAAAATATAAAAAAATAACAAAATATTTAAAAATATAACAAAGAAGAAACAGATTCACAGATATAAAAAACAAACTAGTGTTACCAGTGGGGAGAGTGAAGGAGGGAAGGGCACGATAGGGGTAGGGGATTAAGAGGTACTAACTGCTGTGTATAAAATATATAAGCTATGAGGATATACAGTACAACACGGAAATATAGCCAATATTTTATAACAACTCTGAATGGAATATAATCTTTCAAAATTGTGAATCACAATGTTGCACACCTGAAACATATAATACTATACATCAACTATACCTCAATAAAAAAAATTTTTAAGGAGGAACACACACACGTTGTAAGATTTGATAAATTATCCTCTATGTGGATGACAGAATTCCAAAGAATTAGAATAGCTGATTCTGAACTCTACTGCTAAACCTAGCCGGCTGTCTTTGTAAGTTGTAGAGCTAGTTAAGAGGGAAATTTGGACAAGAGATTGAATGACTTTGCAAATCTATTACTAACTACTAAAAACAAAACCAAACAAAAAAACCAAGCTCACCTACTGATGGAAGTTCAGAAGAATTTTCACTTTTGAAAGAGAAGTATTATTATGGGACATTTTGGGTGTTAAGATGTATTTCTCTGTGGTTTGGACCAGGCTGTCAATCTCCCCCTTGGAATCTGTAATACAGAAATGCAGCAGCAACCAGGCGTCCCTGTGATATCCTTTCACAGGCTCCTCAGCTTTTTCTTCATGGGATGAAGCTTATGATTTTTTACTTGTGGATCAGTTGAATCCTCCTGCCTTTCCCCACTAGACTGTAATTCCATGTTGACAGAGACCTTCTGTTCTTTCCTTCTTGAATCCACAGCACTTCCTGAGCCCAGTACCTTGCACGAAGTAGACCCTCACTAACTAGACATAGAATAAATTTTAAAGTAATTTTGGATTTTTTTATATGTAAATTTTCCTTGAGCTGACTCTTTGGTAAAGACATTTTTTAGGTAGCGTTCATTTTAATCATGGAAATGGTATATTTAAATATTAATACTTTTCACAGGACTATTGGCTTTATCTGTGGAACTGATTTCTCATTGTCCTAGTATCTTAAACTAAACAAGTAAACTGGTCCCATGTTATGGATGATGAGAGAGAAGGAGAGAGAGTCCCGATTAGCAAAATTAATATCCCAGATAAACAGGGAATTAAAAGCCAGATATGTAATCAGGTTCTTAAAATATTCTGTTACCTGTTCAACCACGAAGTGCAACCCCCTCCATTCCTAATAGAGTTCATCCATTAGCTCAACAATTATATTAATGGAAGCACTATTTAAATCACATGAATGCCTAATGACTTACTTTAAAATTTACATGTATTTAAGAAATATGCAGTATATAAATGTATCTGCATGCAATTAATAAATAGCACGTAAAATTCTTATTTTCTTTTTTCATACTTTGTAACATAACATTTTTGCTATAAGAAATAGAAGCAAATTATCGGAAAATATCAGGGTTTATTTTTTAAACAAAGCACTCAGATACTAAAAAACTGAATACTTCATAAAGAAAATAGGTTGCTCTCCCCTAAAATTGCCTCTAATGTTAGCTGAATATTAATAAAATCCATAAACCATTAGTACATTATAGCTGCTTTGTTCTGAATTACATAGACCTTTTATGTTTATTCCTCAGTGAAAATGCATAAAAAAATGAAATCTGCTCTAATTGTACTCTCTGAAGATAGCTGGTAAAATCATTTCTAGCAGCTATAAATCAATTGTAGTATTAAAATGACCTGCCAGGTGCATCTTCTGGGTATCAGACTAATTAAGGGAATGTATTAATTGCAACTATTCATCAACACCACCAACGTTGTTAGGTAACCCTTACAATGAATCGTTTTTACCGTATTATCTAGCAGTAAAACTGCAGTTTTATAAAATGTGAAGAAAAAAGAGAAAGAGGAAGCTGGGCGAATGGTTTGTGCTTCTGCTTCTACATTTCAAAAAGGTTTTACACAGTGTTGTAAGATGGCTAGAATAGAATTTTTTCCTACACAAAAATCTTTAACTCACCTTCATGCTTGGTTTCCATTATATTTTACTTTGTAAAACACCTTTAATATGTTCTATAAGTCAATTCTAGAGTTTAAAAACCAGTTATGTTATTGCTTTTATTTTACCATTGATGGATATATATGTATACATGTGTATACATGTATACGTATATACACATACACACATGTAGGTTATAAAACAGCATTGGTTATGTGCGTGTGTGTGTGCGTATGTTTTATATATATATGTATATATACATATATGTATGTGTATATATATATATCCTTTCCCAAATGGAAGTCAATTAAGCTATAATGGTAATTAGTAACAAAAGAATGTCAGAAAAACGTACTTTGATCTTAAATAGTAAACTGAGTAGGCTTTCGAAATTAATTTCAAATGACTGCCATATCAGTTTCACATTTTCCATTCCTCAAAGGAGAAAAGAAATGTAAAATCTAAAAAATTGTTACAAAACAAGAAGTGGTTTTTCTTTCTTAATGAGCCAAATTCTTAGAGAGCATTAAGTGTTTCATGATTTCCGAGACCAACGTTAATTCACTTTGTCATTATGGTAACATTTTTTGAGATTGGCTCTCTTTAGTACCATAAATTTAAAAATTCCAAGTGAAATAGACTGCTATTTCCCATTCTTCCAGTGTAAACCACTTGGAGACCCTGAATTGACCATGAATATCTCTGAAAAACCAGTTCTAGAAGCTGATTCCAAGATTCTGAAAATGTGATTCCTTTCAGATCAGGTCTGTGCAACTTGCTACTTTTTTGGATTTCTCTGCAAGAAATCTGTTTCATATTTAGAGTGTTCTGTGTCCATGGATCCAGAGTAGATAGGTTCTGGGGTGACATTGTGTTAAACGAGCACTGATCCCTCTATAGCACAAAGGGAGAGAGACTAAGTCACAGGAATCGCTAGTTCCACATAGCAATGATCTCAACAGCACTGAGAGGAGCAGTCACTAATGTCAGTTGCTTCAATACAAGGTGCATATTGGTATTTGTCTGTGATCAAATAGCCTCAGGTAATGCTGCCCTGTAAGGCTTGTGCTGGGGAAAAGGAATTCCCCTTCTCCTGCATGGTTGGAATTTTAAAGTGAAACAAGAAATGTGTTTACCTAAATCTAAAGAAGGATCTACCAGTCCCCTGCAAGGAGCATACTGGAGGTAAGAAATTGACAGGCACTGTTTAGAACTTCTTTTGGATGAGTAAACTCTTCAACTTACCCATGGAAAGGCAAAGTCAATAGCCCCATTTCGGGGATTAGAGCTGTAAATTCACTCTTGTTCTCCGCTTCCCAAGGAGCTAAGATAGAAGAGAAACGGAAAAAGGACTGAAAGCTAAAGGAGCAGACAAAGGCCCCCATGTAAGGGCAACAGGACCAGGGCCTCAGGCTAGCATGCCCAACAACTACAGTTGGCCCTCCATATCCACAGGTTCCACATCCACGGACATAACCAACCGCAGAGAGAAAATATATTTTTTTAATTTCAGAAAGTTCCAAAAAGCAAAACTTAAATATGCCCTGCACCAGCACCTATTTACATAGCATTTACATTGTACTGCGTATTGTAACTAATCTAGAGATGCTTTAAAGTATATGGGAGGATATGCTTACGTTATATGCAAATACTACACCATTTTATATAAGGGACTTGAGCATCCACAGGAGTCCTGAAACCAATCCCCACAGATGCCAAGGGAGACGTGTATAGGAAAGCCCTGGCAACAGGAAGTCATTCATTTAAGCAGCCTCTGCCTTCAGTGAGCACTGGGCATCTGGGCAGTTGAAACCAGCTTGTAAAGATCAGGAGAAAACTGATTTGAGCTTGTCACAGAAAATGTTCACTCTGCTATACTTCTCTAGCGGTGTACCAAAAGAGGAGAGTTGAGAAGCAACTAAATTCTGTGCCCAGGAATACCTGAAAGTGTCTCATTTGGTTTTAACTCTCAAAGCTAGCTCTAGAGAAAGAGCTATAAAAGTCTAAAATTAGTACCATTTATTGATCATTCACTGTGTCAGGCACTGTGCTGAGCCCTTTGCAAACATCATCTATTTATCCTCTTTTTGTTCTCATCACCATCCTAGATGAGGGAACTGAGATTCAGGGAAGATAAATAACTCTGCACAAAATTCCATAATTAAAGGGAAACAAGAATTTGAATCTAGTTCCGTTGGATGATAAGCCCATGCTCTTAATCGGTAAATTATACCAGTCCAATACCTCATGGAATTTGGAATCATCTCAATGTACAAGTAACAAATTTGTACATTTCCCAAGGTTCTCTTTCAGCACTCTGACTTTTCTCAAATAATTGGTGGGCATAAGCCCACCAAATAATGCCCAATCGGCCTATGTCTTCCAAATGTCCTATACATTCCTGGGAGTGCACACTCGATCTCCACAGTTTTACATTTTGATATCTCCCATGAAGTCAAGACTGCCAAGACATGCTTGCATTAAATTGAAAGTTATAATCTTCTGTGCATGCCATATTCCTCCACTGAAAAAATTAATGCAGATTTTCAGATCTTTGTTTACTTACCTGGGTTTTCACTTCATGTTATTTCAGGAAGATTTATTCTTCCAAGTAACAAGGAATTTAAAAGTTGATATATTAACAATTACCCTATGTAGAGCCTAAGAAAGTCCGCATGACACAGAAAAGCAAATGTGACATGCTTCTCTTTATTCAAAAGTCAGATTAAACCTAGCAGAGAAGCACATATCAGACCACAGCTATGAAATCTATACTGTCAGGACTAGAGTGACAATAACTGTGACTGTGGTGAATGACTAAAGTATTTTCCATATAATTAAAACAGCTGTAGCCTCTTTTCATATGTTCTTACTTAAAGAAACAAAGAAATATGTTATTTTGAAGGTCTCATCCACAAACAGGATTAGTTCACTTAACTGATACTAATCAGGAGAGTAGAAAGGAATAATCCCAAAGTCACTTTGGGCTCTGAAATAAGTGTGTTTGGATATTTCCTTTTTGATATAGGGATGCTGTATTAGACTGCTTTTATTTTTATTTCTCTACTCTTGACAAGCTCAAAAAGGGAAAAAAATCAGTTTCATCATCTCTCAGATTTATCTGTTGCAGTGGTTTGTGGACACTAGAAAAAGATGAAATAGACTTAATTCAGAAAATGCTTGTAAGCGATTCAATTTTCCCAGTCAGTCCCATTGGTCGACACCTTCTTGAAATTCTCTCCATGCTGGGAATAATTAACTCCCACTCAAGCTGACATTTTGTATGGCTGTTCATCTTTCTGTGTATATATCAAAGGCATGATTATCTCTGACAACATTCAAGCTTATAAATATAATATCAGATTTTCCACGTCTCTTCTTTTACTTTTGACACAGAGTCCATCATCCATTAATTCTTTCAAATCCATCCATTGTCGGGACCTATGCTTTACCTATATGATGCAAAACAGCATTTTTCGGATACTTCTGCATCCCCAGTCTCCCCTCCATCCTATAGGTAAAGTAATTTCTTTGGCACACATTTTGATCATGTTAGTTCACTTCTCTGGTCAGCTCTTGGGCCACATATCTTCTGAAATTTAAACTACAATTCCAAAGGCAAGTGCTATTTTAAGCATCAACCTTTAGAAAAACTTTCTCAGTCTTCTCAAGAAAACCAGCTTCCTCTTGCTCATTGCCACCACTGTACAGGTACACAGCTCTATTTTACACTTTCCACTCTAAACAGTAGTGGTTCATTATTTGATGGCTCATTGAACAGTGAACTCCTCGAATGCAGAAATCATGGTTTATATATCTTACAAATCCAGTAGCTAGTATTTTGCTTGGCATAAAGTGGTACTCATTAAATGTTTGTTGAATAAATGAATGAAGACTCTATTAATTGCCATCACCAACATTGCCTTGCCACACATATGCCACTCCTCTCGACCCTATCCAATGAGTCCTGCTTAAAAGATTCTCTATAAAATTAAATTAAAATTATTTCACTTCCAAGTTATGGCACAGACATTCCCTCTAAACTTGAATGACCTTTCCTCTTCTCTGTCAAGTCAGGCCCTTTCAAAGTGCTGATCAATATTAACCTCTTCCAGGGACTTCCCTGGTGGCGCAGTGGTTGAGAATCCGCCTGCCAGTGCAGGGGACACGGGTTCAATCCCTGGTCCTGGAAGATCCCACATGCACAGAGCAACTAAGCCCATGCACCACAACTACCGAGGCCCGCGCGCCTAGAGCCCGTGCTCCGCAACAAGAGAAGCCACCACAGTGAGAAGCCCGCACACCACAACTAAGAGTAGCCCCCGCTCGCTGCAACTAGAGAAAGCCCGCGTCCAGCAATGAAGACCCAACACAGCCAAAAAATTAAAAAATATTAATCTTATCCCTTTAAGAAGAGTCATTATCACAACTAACTTTGCAATTTGGTTGAGGATGATGATGGAGAATACCATTAACTAGAAACCTACTATATTAATTTCTGCATATCAATTTTCTCTTATTTACAAAAGTTTTGAAATGCATGGAATGAATACAACAGTATCCCCATTTCACAGATCAATAACCGAAGGTGAAACAGAATAAATAACCTGTTAGCTCTACTTTCTTGTCATTGACTAGGACACAGTCTTGTATGAAAGAATGAAAAAGGTCTTTGGAGTCTGGGAGATCTCCTTCCAAATTCTACCTTGACCATTTATGGCCTACAGGACTACTTAAGGAGCTAGTCTGACCTCCAGTTTGCTAACTGACTAAAAGAAGGATAAGAAGTCCAAGAACTGAGTTTCCTTTTCCTTATTCCCAGTCATACTGTATTCTACATGCAGCCTCGATAAATGGCATTGATGACGGTGATGTTTGTAAAAGTTGATGTCTTCTGCTCTCTACATGCATAATACAAAGGAAGAGAGTGGGTTTTGTGTTCTTCATCACCCAAAAATACTTACCAAGTTCTCTCATATTTAGCAGTATTCTGGACAAGCATTTTAAAAGCTAATAAACTGTTGGAATTACTGGTTAATCATGCAACAACTGTCTATATGAGTACACCTATTACTGCTACTAAATTAAATAATAAGCTAAGAAAAATATAACTGTACTATATTGCAAGATGATATACTTTCCTGATAGAAAAGTAAAAAAAAAAAAATAGTTTAGAAATCATAACATTATTTCCATTTCATTGGGGAGGCTTTACCAGGGTAATAGCATTTAAAATAGTTTTCTAATGGAACCTTTTAGTACATACCTAGATGATCATTTCTCATCCTTAAAATCACAAGGGGAGGTCTGACAACCTCAGCTTCTTAATGTAGCTGTTTGAAACACTCCTTTGTGACACTCATATCTTTGTGCTTAGTTAAAGCCTTCTGCAGCCTTAAAATGGGAACCAAATGTCTCCTGTCAAGAAAGAGCCTTAGCACATAGTAATATAACCAAATGTTACAATTTATCCTTTGACTGCCCTGGAATTTTCCTGTCAGGGTGCTATTTCTAACTGGTCTAGTCACATTCCTTGGGTTTTGCTTCTGACACAATCAAAAGGGGCTCCTGGAAATTATTGATCAGCCGTGGCCCTGCCGTGTGAGTCTGAATGCCATTCAATGACATTGCTTGCCAAGAAAGCACAATGTGCTGGAAGTTGTCGTGAAATTCCCATCATGCTGGTTTCCTTTAGGTTCATTGATGCCTCAAAAAGAAGCCTGAAAAGCAGAGAGGCGACTGATGTCAACGGCGAGAGAAGAAATCGCAGGTGGGATTTAAGGGTAACATCAAGAAAACATTTGTTAAAAAACATAAAACTCTCTCGGGTGCTTGCAGGCACCCTCTCTAGCACTGCCATTTCGATAGCACCCGCTCTCTGCAGTCCTTTATTCTCCGGTCTTCTCAAAGGGCTACTGAGCCAGAAGCAATAACACAACAGGGAGTACTTATGTCAACCCCTACACACATTTCTGTGAACTGAAATATGAGGTGTGGCTAAGTAGACCTCACTGTTGCCGGGGTCTACATATTTTATCTGTGCACTCACTCCCTAGAATTGCTCTCCTATTACTGCCCTGATTGTAGCTAAAAACAATAAATGAAAATATGCTGAAAGATGACAGTCTAAAGTCATAATGGAAATTACAGGCACATAAAGTAGCACTGAGGTGCCTGGATGGCCATTTGACTAGGAGTACAGATGTCCTGTCCAGATGCAACAGAGCAGCCCACATCTCCCCCTCTCTGTGGCTACAAAATGCACACTCTCAGCTCACTGAAACCCTGAAACCTTGAGGGTTGGTTTTCCTGGCAGCAGCTCCATGGCCCCTCTTTAACTTGTACACCTAAAGTTACTGGGGCACTACTGTCCAGCACAAATAGAAGTCACAGCAAGCTGAAGGTGCTGCCCAAGCTAGCATGACATAAAGAGCTAAATACTCCTTGTGTCAAACCAATACCATCAAATCATACTGGTGGCATTGGGAATGCAGAATTCTGTCCTGTCTCTGAATAGACTGTAGGTCAGTTATTTCTGAGAATGTTCATGAAAACTTGGTGAAACAGTGACTATACTATTCTTAAGAAGAAATAGCTGTGTTCTAAAATGTAAGGATTGGTATTATGTGAAGAAAATGACTCCCTAGTCAACATGTTTGGAAAGTTCTTTACCACATCCTGGAGATGTACAATAATGAAGTCTTTTCTTTTTCCTATTTATTTGTTTATTATTTTTGAAAATTTTTATTGGAGTATAGTTGATTTACAATGTTGTGTTAGTTTCAGGTGTACAGCAAAGTGAATCAGTTATACGTATACATATATCCACTCTTTTTTATATTCTTTTCCCAAATAGGTCATTACGGAGTATTGAGTAGAGTTCCCTGTGCTATACAGTAGGTCCTTATCAGTTATCTGTTTTATACATAGTAGTGTATATATGTCAATCCCAATCTCCCAATTTATCCCTGCCCCCCTCCTTCCCCCCTTGGTAACCATAAGTTTTTTTACATCTGTGACTCTATTTCTGTTTTGTAAATAAGTTCATTGAAAATACCTTTCTCATGGAGTGCCATTCCATGTAATGTTCCATGAAACACAGTGGAAATCATTGTTTCATTCATCCGAGAGAGTAGAAATTTTCATGCCCCTCTTTTTTCAATTTGAATTTCCCCTACTTAACTTTCATTATTTAACAAAAATGCTAAGGCCAATCAAGCTCAGGTGTACCAAGTAATATTGAGAAGCATTATGTTCAAGGAAGGCATTTAGAGTTTCTATATAGTGCTGCCCTTGGAGTTTATTATCTAGACACCAGTTTAAAGATTCCTTAGAACTTGAAAAATGAAGTCCTTATGCTGGAGAAGAAGACAAATGCACCTCACACTAGCTGTTGTTTTTATTAGGAAACATATACACTTTGGATGGTGGGAAAAAAAATTTAACTTTCCTCCACTGAAAAAGGAAACATGTGGTTAACACTACTATGCAAATTTGTACCCTCAAATTCTGCCCAAACTTCACCAATAATGGTATCTCTGCTTGGATTATCTGAAGCAAAACAATCATGCATCCAGCAAACTGCTTTGGTATAGGAGGAAAGTTCAACCTTACCAGCTAATTCATCAAAACTCTTTTTTCACTATGGTTACTTTTCAGTGCATTGCTTCCTGGCTACCCAGATTCAAAACTTTCTTAGGGCCTTTTAACATCAATTGGTGAGTTTAAAATGCCTTGAGTTTAGTTTCTATCCTGAAACTAAATAAGAAATCCTTCACTCTTTAACTCTCTTGTACTTTTTTTTTTTTTTTACCTTCCTTTTGTCCTCTATCTCCTACTTATCCCTTTCACCTTCTCTCCACTTGCCTCATTCTCTTGATCCATCAGACACAGCACAGCCATCTGATAGCTATACCTTTAAGTAATTTTGGACAGAAGCAAAAGGCCCTGGAATCCTTAGTAATCCGCTTCAGATCCAGCTACTGAGTGCTGGTTAGGCTCCTGAGCAGCCAACAGTCTTTTCAGGCAACTACCTTGGAAATTGAAAACCTGTTAGAGCATCTGTGGAATAACGTGAGCCCTCAGACAAAATCATACAAATAGAAAAGAAAATGTCCTTTCAGTGTTAAGGCACTGCTGAAACAATTGAAAGGAAGACAGGCTCTCGGTGATCCCTATTGATGAGCCTCAAAGCAGCTGGGCCTTAGGAGCAGACTGGTTATTTTGCCTGCATTTCAGGTGTCATTAAGGCCTCTGCCCTGAAGGCCGAGCCGCTTACTCTACTGCACACAGCTTCCTGTCTGAGAGGAATAGCAAACCTGAGACAATGCGCATATGAAAGTTACTCATAGGGTAAGCAATACATGCACAGAGCATTCCAGCCCAGCAATGCTGGATACCTGGTTGAAGGGAAAGATAACTGCAAATGTACCTGCTGCAGCTGCTTCTGTTTTTTGCTTTCTGTCCCCAACCTCCACAAATGTGCTCCCCCTCCTGCCGCGGAAAAGACCACTGTGCTCTCCCCCTGCCTCTCCTTGGACTCCCTGGTCCCTGAATTACTTTCCTTCTCCACTCCTCCCACCCCTTTACTCTCTTCCCTTCTAACTTACTAAACTGCTCTGAACCATAATGTTTGACAAGGATCTACAAATATGTCTAATAAATGTTTTTGCTGAGCCAAATTTAAAGTAACTTCCCTCTCTTTGTTGAGATCAACTTTGAAATTATTCTTATGGTTCAACATTTTCATTTCTGCCTAATGCACAGGGTATTTTTAAGCAGGTGATTTTATTTCTGTGTGCCAGACTGCCACTATTAAAAGCTTCTGATGTGCTGAAAGTAACGCGTTTCCAAGAAATTCAAGTCACTTCACCCATTGCCTCCTCTTAATATACTCCTCTCTTTCATGTCTCATCCTGTCTCTGTTCCTCACTTCCCCCTTCCCCATGACCCCCTTGCTTTGCCTTTTATTTATCAAACTCCCCCCACCACCTTGTTCTTTTCTAGTCTTCCCCAACTAAAACAGATTCTTCATCTGGCCATTTCTGGTCACCCTGTTACCCTCCTAACAATGCATGGCATCTTTCCTCTCCCGTTTCTACTCTCTTCTTCACCCTGACTCATCCCCTGGTCCCAGGACAACGGAGTGCTGCGAGATTGGGACAAGGATGTTGAGCAGGAAATTTAACAATGGCAGAGCTGTGACAAGTTAATTCAACTCCTGCTGTTAAATTAACCACCGTTCCAGCCGAGTTAACGCGTCACCCAGTTTCAAAAGGTTAAGCTCCAAGCTTAATCTTATTCATCATTATGAACTCTTCAAATTGGCTGAAATATTTAAAATTCAGTGAAATGAAAGGACCACAGGAAACATTTAAGAGCCAACTGCCCGGTCTTCAAAAAATGGAGAAATAATCTACGAAGATTAGGAAAAGGCGGCTTCAAAATGGGTGAATGGAGACACGCGAGAACCAGGTTAGAGTGAATAATAAAAGGACATGGAGGACAAGGACATCTTATCTTCCTACCATCATAAAGAGATTCAGGCGTTAGGAAGAAATTTAATGGAGCACCCTGAAACTGCTTGTCCTATCTCATCATAAGCAACAGACCAAAACTGAATGCTAATGAAAAGGGCATGTACAATAATACCTCCTGAGCTCTCGGTTTCTCTTTGGACTTCAGACACAGATGGGAGGTGGGCCACAGTGTGCCCCCCACTTATCACTGACTGGAAGGGAGATCACAGTCCCCTGAGTGCTCTCCACTCAGGCTTCTGTGACAGCAGAGAGCCCATATGAATTTTGAGAGAGTAACCATGCAGCAGGAAAGAACACTGGAGGTGCTGAGGCTAGCATTTCTTACTTAGCACAATGTTTAGTAAACAGTAGGGCTTATAAAGGTTAACTCCATTATTACTAGTATTTCTGTTATTGTACACTTTCAATTACAAACCTCTGTAGACTTGAACAGTGTAACAACTGAGATGGAGGGAAATGATATCCCACATGCACCCCTTTCCCTTCCTTAATCTCTCACCCCAAGCTGAAGTGTGTGGACTTGTTTAAAATGTTATTTCATATGTGCATGAGCTCCTGCTACCAACCCAGCAACCCAGGGCTTTTGACACTAATAGCCACATCTTGCCCAAGCTGGTCCTCATGCTTCATTTTCCTCCCTGCTCCTGTTTGCCACTTGTACACGCTGTCACAAATTCCTTCATGATCTACCTCTTCTCAGAAATTTTTTGTATTAGGATTATCCATCCTTAATTTGCCAACATAATCATGATTCAACTTCTCGTGAGAGGTAGTCTTTGAATTTATAATGATACTGCTTTGTTGATGGTATGTTTGATCTGTTTGTATATTTTATTGCCTCATAGGTACCTAGAGGGCAAAAACCTGTCTATTTTTAATACACACTCTCTATGGCTAGTACATCTATGTTGTCCATCTCTTGAGTTCCTAATAAACAATAAGCCTAAAAGCATCAGTATGCCTTCCATTTTAATTTTGTGCCATATTTGTTTTAACTCTCTCTCTCTCTCTCTCTCACACACACACACACACACACACACACACACACAAGACCGTCCTTACCGATTCATAGGCTGCTTTTAACTGGTTTCTCTATTCTAATTACATTGGTAAAAACCTCAATACAAGGCATATATGCTAAACTGTTAAACAGTAGTGAAGATGGTGAGTATTCTGATTTATGATTTTAGCATATATGCCTCTAATAACTCCCCATTCAATAAGATGCTGAATGTGACATGATATTTTCCCCTAATTGTCACAATATTACCTCCTATCCTAAACGCCCTTATGCAATGTGAACTTGCCACTTCCCCGTCAAGGGATGAAGTTGAATTCACCTCTCTTTGAGTTTGGGTCAGCCTTAGTGATGCAACAGAAGCCAACAGGATGTGACGAAAGTGAAGCTTCGTTTGAGCCTAGGTCATACGAAGCCTTCTGACTCCTGGAAAGCTAGTTCTCCAGATGCTGTCTGTCAGGACATACTCTCTCACAACCCAGCCACCAAGCTCTGAGAGTCCATACCAAATGATGAGACCATACATAACCACTCTGATCAATAGACAAGTGAGCCAGGCTTTGAGTCATCTCAACCCAAATGCCAAGCATGTTAAGTGAAAACCCACAAGATGATTCCAGTACCCAGCCTCTGACACATCCCCATATATCGAAGTCCTCAACTGAGGCCCAGACATCAAGGAACAGAGGCAGTACATCCCCAGCCTGCCTGGTCAGAATCTCGATCCACAGGATCTTTGAGCAGAATAAAATGGTTACTTTACACAACTAATATTGATGCCTATTGGATTAAATGTTTTTATGAGGGATCATTAAATTTTTAAAATATCTTTATTGGAGTATAATTGCTTTACAATGTTGTGTTAGTTTCTGCTGTGTAACAAAGTGAATCAGCTATATGTATACATATATCCCCATACCCTTCTCTCTTGCATCTACCTCCCACACTCGCTGTGCCATGCCTCTAGGCGGTCACAAAGCCCCGAGTTGACCTCTCTGTGAGATGCAGCTGCTTCCCACTAGCTATCTATTTTACATTTAGTAGTGTATATATGTCAATGCTACTCTCTCACTTCATCCCAGCTTACCTTTCCCCCTCCCCATGTCCTCAAGTCCATTCTCTACACCTGTGTCTTTATTCCTGTCCTGCCCCTAGGTTCTTCAGACCATTTTTTTTTTAGACTCCATATATATGTGTTAGCATATGGTATTTGTTATTCACTTTCTGACTTACTTCACTCTGTATGACAGACTAGGTCCATCCACCTCACTACAAGTAACTCAATTTTGTTTCTTTTTATGGCTGAGCAACATTCCATTGTATATATGTGCCACAACTTCTTTATCCATTCATCTGTCGATGGACACTTAGGTGGCTTCCATGTCCTGGCTATTGTAAATAGTGCTGCAATGAACATGGGTAGTACATGTCTCTTTGTGGATTATGGTTTTCTCAGAGTATATGCTCAGTAGTGGGACTGCTGGGTTATATGGTAGTTCTATTTTTAGATTTTTAAGGAACCTCCATACTGTTCTCCATAGTGGCTGTATCAATTTACATTCCCAGCAACAGTGCAAGAGGGTTCCCTTTTCTCCACACCCTCTCCAGCATTTATTGTTTCTAGATTTTTTGATGATGGCCATTCTGACTGGTGTGAGATGATATCTCATTGTAGTTTTGATTTGCATTTCTCTAATGATTAATGATGTTGAGCATTCTTTCACGTGTTTGTTGGCAATCTGTATATCTTCTTTGGAGAAATGTCTATTTAGGTCTTCTGCCGATTTTTGGATTGGGTTGTTTTTTTGATATTGAGCTGCATGAGCTGCTTGCATATTTTGGAGATTAATCCTTTGTCAGTTGCTTCATTTGCAAATATTTTCTCCCATTCTGAGGGTTGTCTTTTCGTCTTGTCTATGGTTTCCTTTGCTGTGCAAAAACTTTTAAGTTTAATTAGATCCCATTCATTTATTTTTCTTTTTATTTCCATTTCTCTAGGAAGTGGATCAAAAAGGATCTTGCTGTGATGAATGCCACAGAGTGTTCTACCTATGTCTTCCTCTAAGAGTTTTATAGTGTCCGGCCTTACATTTAGGTCTTTAATCCATCTTGAGTTTACTTTTGTATACGGTGTTTGGGAGTGTTCTAATTTCATTCTTTTACATGTAGCTGTCCAATTTTCCTAACACCACTTACTGAAGAGGCTGTCTTTCTCCAGAGCTTTTATCATAAATGGGTATTGAATTTTGTCGAAAGCTTTTTCTGCATTTACTGAGATTATTATATGGTTTTTATCCTTGATTTGTTAATATGGTGTATCACATTGATTGATTTGCGTATATTGAAGAATTCTTGCATTCCTGGGATAAACCCCACTTGATCATGGTGTATGATCCTTTTAATGTGCTGTTGGATTCTGTTTGCTAGTATTTTGTTGAGGATTTTCACATCTATGCTCATCAGTGACATTGGCCTGTAGTTTTCTTGTTTTGTGACATCTTTTCTGGCTTTGGTATCAGGGTGGTGGTGCCCTTGTAGAATGAGTTTGGGAGTGTTCCTCACTCTGCTATATTTTGGAAGAGTTTGAGAATGATAGGTGTTAGCTCTTCTCTAAATGTTTGTTAGAATTCTCTTGTGAAGCCACCTGGTCCTGGGCTTTTGTTTGTTGGAAGATTTTAAATCGCAGTTTCAATTTCAGTGCTTGTAATTAGTCTGGTGGGTTTTTACCTTGCTCCTTCATCTGCTGCATATTTCTCTGTCTTCTCATTTTGTTTAACTTACTGTGTTTCAGGTCTCCTTTTCACAGGCTGCAGGTTCATAGTTCCCATTGCTTTTGGTTTCTGCGCCCAGTGAGTGAGGTTTGTTCAATGGCTTGTGTAGGCTTCCTAGTGGAGGGGCCTGGTGCCTGTGTTCTGGTGGGTGGGGCTGGGTCTTGTCTTTCTGGTGGGCAGGGCCATGTCTGGCGGTGTGTTTTTGGGTGTCTGTGAACTTTGTATGGTTTGAGGCAGCCTCTCTCCTAATGGGTGGGGTTGTATTCCTGTCTTGTTAGTTGTTTTTCATGGGGCATCCAGCACTGGACCTTGCTGGCCATTGGGTGGAGCTGGGTCTTAGCGTTGAGACAGAGATCTCTGGGAGAGCTCCTGCCGATTGATATTACATGGGCTTGGGAGGTCTCTGGTGGTCCAATGTCCTGAACTCGGCTCTCCCACCTCAGAGGCTCAGGCCTGACACCAGGCCGGAGCACCAAGACCCTGTCAGTCACATGGCTCACAAGGGAGAAATAAAGAAAAAAACTTAAAATAAATAATAATAAATTTTAAAAGTATTAAAATAAAATAAATTAAAAAAGAAGAAAGCAACCAAACCAATAAACAAATCCACCAGTGATAACAAGAGCTAAAAACTACAGTAAGATAAACATAAAAATCAGAAACAAGTCAGTCACAGACAGCAAAACCCAAGTCTACAGTTGCTCCCAAAGTCCACTGCTTCCATTTTGGGATAATTCGTTGTCTGCTAAGGTATTCCACAGATGCAGGGTACATCAGGTTGATTGTGGAGATTTAATTTGCTGCTCCTGAGGCTGCTGGGAGAAATTTCCCTTTCTCTTCTTTGTTTGCACAGCTCTGGGGTTCAGATTTGGATTTGGCCCCGCCTCTGCATGTAGGTCACCCTCAGGCATCTGTTCCCGCCCAGACAGGACGGGGTTAAAGCAGTGGCTGATTAGGCGGCTTTGGCTCACTCAGGCTGGAGGGAGGGAGGGGTACGGTCGTTATACTTGGAATGCAGGGCGAGCCTGCAGCGGCAGAGGCCAGCATGACGTTGCAACAGCCTGAGGTGCGCAGTGTGTTCTCCCGGGGAAGCTGTCCCTGGACCACAGGATCACAGGACCCTGGCAGTGGCAGTTGCACAGGCTCCCAGGGGGGTGTGGATAGTGATCTGTTTGCACGTAGGATCCTTGGTGGCTGCAGCAGCAGCGTTAGCATTTCATGCCCATCTCTGGGGTCTGAGCTGAGAGCCACAGCTCATGCCCGTCTCTGGAGCTCATTTAGGTGTTGCCTGCCTTCTGTGGGCAGACAGGGAAGAAATTCCCTCTCCTCGCGCACCCCGAAACGATGGTCTCTTGCCTCTTCGGCAGGTCCAGACTTTTTCCCGGACTCCCTCCTGGCTAGCTGTGGCGCACTAGCCGCCTCAGGCTGTGTTCACGCAGCCAACCCCAGTCCTCTCCCTGGGATCTGATCTCCGAAGTGCTAGCCTCAGCTCCCAGCCCCCACCTGCCCCAGCAGGTGAGCAGACAAGCCTCTCGGGCTGGTGAGTGCTGCTCAGCACTGATCCTCTGAGCGGGAATCTCTCTGCTTTGCCCTCCGCACCCCTGTTGCTGTGCTCTCCTCCATGGCTCCAAAGGTTCCCCTGGCCCACACCCCATCCCCGCCAGTGATGGGACTTTCTAATGTGTGGAAACCTTTCCTCCTTCACAGCTCTCTCCCAGAGGTGCAGGTCCCGTCCCTATTCTTTTATCTCTGTTTTTTCTTTTTTCTTTTGCCCTACACAGGTATGTGGGTACTTTCTTGCCTTTTGGGAAGTGTGAGGTGTTCTGTAGGAGCTGTTCCACATGTAGATGTATTTTTGATGTATTCGTGGGGAGGAAGGTGACCTCCACGTCTTACTCCTCCGCCATCTTGAAGGTCTCCCTGATCATTAAATTTTGTGGGAAGAGTCCCAGCATATGCGGAGATGATCGTATTTTTTTGTGTGTGTGTGTGTGGTACGCAGGCCTCTCACTGTTGTGGCCTCTCCCGTTGCGGAGCACAGGCTCCGGACGCGCAGGCTCAGCAGCCATGGCTCACGGGCCCAGCCGCTCCGTGGCATGTGGGATCTTCCCAGACCGGGGCACGAACCCTTGTCCCCTGCATCGGCAGGCGGATTCTCAACCACTGCGCCACCAGGGAAGCCCCGATGATCGTACTTTTGTCCTGCTTGGATCTATTACTATGTTGAACTATATTGATAGATTTCTTAATATAAATCCAGATTTACATTTATGAAATAAATCTTATTAGTTACAATGTATTATTTTAAATATACTTTTGGACACTATTTGCTATTATTTAAGATATTTATATAAATATTCATAAGTAATATTGGTCTTTGGTTTCTTTCTCTTTTACAGTTTTCTATCAGGTATAAGTATCAATGTTATACTTGCTTCACATAAAGAATTTGGAAGTTTTTCTCCTTTTCTATGATCTGGAACAATTTAAGTAGAACTGGGATTATCTTGTCTTTGAAGGTTTTACAAATATATAAGCTTGATGTTTTTCTGTGGAGGGGTTCATTGATAAATTACCTGTTTCTTTTATGGAAATCATTATTTTAAAACTTCCTATCTCCATGGGATCAATTTTAGTAAATTATATTTTCCTAGAAAATAAGTCATTTTACCAAGGTTGTCAAATTTATATACATAGGATAGGGCAACATTATCTCCCTTTCAAAAGTGTACCTTTTGTTTTAATGGTGATTCATGCTCGCTTTTTTTCTTTATTGTGGTAAAATACTTAATATGAGATTTACCCTCTTTACGAATTTTTAAGTGTACAATGAACTAATATAAACCATAGACACAATGCTGTACAGCAGATCCCTAGAACTTACTTAATCATCATGCATAACTGAAGCATGATACCCATTGAATAGTAAATCCCTATTTCTCCTTCCCCACAGTCCCTGGCAATCATCATTCAACTCTCTAAGTATTTGACTATTTTATATATGTAATATAAGTGGCATCATGCAGTACTTGTTTTTCTGTGACTAGCTTATTTCACTCAGCATAATTTCCTCAAGATTGACTCATCCAAGTTTTCACATATAGCAAAATTCATTTTTTAAGGCTGAATTATATTCTATTATATATATATGCTACATTTTCTTTATGCATTCATTCACTGATGGACATTTAGGTTGTTTCTGCATCTTGGCTATTGTAAATAATGCTGCTATGAACATGGGAGTGCAAATATCTCTTTGAGATCCTGACCACAAAGCTTTTGGATAAATACTCAGAAGTCAGATTACTCTCATATGGTAGTCCTATTTTTTATATTTTGAGGAATCTCCATACTGTTTTCCATAGTGGCTGAATGATTTTACATTCTCACCAACAGTGTACAAAAGTTCCAGTTTCTCCGAATTCTCACCAACACTTAACTTTTTTTGGTTTGGTTTTTGTTTTGATAATGCCCATCCTAACAGATGTGAGATGATATATCATTGGGTTTTGATTTGCGTTTCCCTGAGGATTAAAGATGTTGAGCATTTTTTCACATACATGTTGGCCATGTGTATGTCTTTTTAAAAGAAATGCTTATTAAAGTCTTTAATCCATTCTAAAATAAGGTTATTTGGTTTTTTGCTATTAACTTGTATTTCCTACATATTTTACATATTTGGAGTCAACTTTTGTGAAGGTGTAAAGTCTGTGTGTAGATTCAGTTATTCACACGTGGATGTCCCACTGGCCCAGCACTATTTGTTTAAAAGATTATCTTTGCCCCATTATGTTGCCTTTGTTCCTTTTCAAAGATCAGTTAGATTCATCTATGTGGGTCTATTTTTCTTTTTAAAAAATATTTTATTTATTTATTTTTGGCTGCGTTGGATCATTGGGTCTTCGTTGCTGCACGTGGGCTTTCTCTAGTTGTGGCGAGCGGGGGCTACTCTTTGTTGTGGTGCACAGGCTTCTCATTGCAGTGGCTTGCCTTTGTTGCAGGGCACGTATTCTAGGGCGTGCAGGCTTTAGTAGTTGTGGCACGTGGGCTCCACAGTTGTGGCTCACAGGCTTTGGAGCGCAGGCTCAGTAGTTGTGCCACACAGGCTAAGTTGCTCCACGGCATGTGGGATCTTCTCGGACCAGGGATTGAACCCATGTCTCCTGTATTGGCAGGAAGATTCTTAACCACTGTGCCACCAGGGAAGTCCCATGGGTCTATTTCTGGGCTCTCTATTCTGTACCACTGATCTATTTGTTCATTCATTCACCTATACTACACTGACTTAATTACCATGACTTGAATTCTTGAAGTGTTAGTCCTCCAACTTTGCTCTTCTTCTGCAATAGTGTATTGGCTATTCTCTGTCTTTGCCTCTTCACACAAACTTTAGAATAAGTTTGTCAATGTCTGCAAAATAATTTGCTGGGATTTTAATTGGAATTGCATTGAATCTATAGATCAAGTTGGGAAGAACTCTTGACAATATTGAGTCTTCCTCTCTGTGAATATGAAATATATCTCAGTGTATTTAGTTATTCTGCGATTTCATTCATCAGAGTCTTATAGTTTTCCTCATATAGATCTTGTACATATTTGATTTATACCTATGTATTTCATTTCTGTGGGTGCTAATGTAAATGGTATTGTGTTTTTAATTTCAAATTCCACTTGTGCATTGTTGGTATACAGGATATATTTGGATTACTATCTACCATATTTATTACTACATTTGTTGCCCTTGTTCTTTGTTCCAATTTTTGTCTTCCAACTTTTTATGCCTTTTGTTGTAATAATTTAGCTTTTCATATGATTTTTTCTCTTTTCTTAGTATGTCATATTTTTTCTTTTTTACTTTTTTTAGTGGTTTCCCTAGAGTTTGTAATACATGAGTCCACTTTCAAATAACACTATACCACTTCATAGGTAGTGTGAGTCCCTTATAATAACAAGATAATCCTAATCCCTGCCTTCTGTCCCTTGTATTTTTGCTGTCCCTCATTTCATTTATGCATAAGCATACATAGGCACATATTAAGAGTAAGAAAACTAAAAGTTTGTATTTTACCTTCACTTATTCCTTCTTCATGTGCTTCCTTATTTATGTATATCCAGGTTTCTGACCTATATTATTTTCCTTCTCTCTAACTTCTTTTAACATGTCTTGCAAGGCAGGGCTACTAACAACAGATTCTCTTAATTTTGCTTGTCTGTGGAAGTCTTTATTTCATATTCACTTTTGAAGGATAATTTTGCAAGTACAGAACTCTAGGTTAGTAGGGCATTTTCTCACAACACTTTAATATTTCACTCCATTCTTTTTGCTTGTACAGTTTCTGAGAAGGCAGATATTCTTATCTTTGTTCTTCCATAGGGAAGGTATTCTTTTCCTCTGGACTTTTCCTTTATCTCTGATTTTCTATAGTTAAAAATGATATGGCTAGGTTGGTTTGATTTTTTTGTTTGTTTTTGTTTTGACATTTATCCTGCTTGGAGCTCTCTGAGCTTCCTAGATCTGTGGTTTGGTGTCTGATATTAATTCGGGGGAAATTCTCAGTCCTTACAGTTTCAAATATTTTATCTGTTCCTTTCACTCTTCTCCTTCTAATATTCCCATTATGTATATGTTACACCTTTTGCAGAACTTGGTTATTGTTTTTCAGCCTTTGTTCTCTTTGCTTTTTGGTTTTTGAGGATTCTATTGATATACTCTCTAGCTCAAAGATTCTTTGCTCAGACATGTCCAGTCTACTAATAAGCCCATTAAAGGCATTCTTCATTTTTATTAGGGTTTATCTCTAGCGTTTCTTTTTGGTTCTTACATGCTGTCTACTTTATCCATTAGAGCCCTTAGCATATTAATCATGGCTGTTTTAAATTCCAGGTCAGAAAATTCCAAAATCCTTGCCATGTCTGGTTCTGATGCTTGCTCTGTCTCTTTAAATTGAGCTTTGTAATTTTTTTCCACAGCCAGACATGATGTACTGGGTAAAAAGAACTGGTATAAATAGGACTTTAGTAATGTAGTGGTGAGTTATGGGGGGAGGGGAAGCATTCCACAGTCCTAAGATTAGGTCTCAGTCTTTCACTGAGACTTATGCCTCTGGATGGTGAACTTCTCATGTGTTTCTCAGTTCCTCTTCCCCTCCCCAACTTTTAGATGGTACAGGATGGCTAAAGGAGGCTAGAGTTGGCTATTTCCCTTCTGGTTGGTTCTTTCCAAGTCTGTAAGGCTCTGATCATACCCTCAAAGTTTAGACTCTAGTTAACTAGTTTCCCCAGAGGGCAGGTCTTGTTAAGAAGAGAGTGCTCTGTTATATTTCAAAATGGTTTTTTCCCCTCCTGCCTGAAGTATAAGGGGGTTTTCTCTTGATATTTACTGTGGGAACTTAGTCTAATGGAGGTAAATTTCACAATGCCCTCCCCCACCACTCCTCCAATGACTGGGTCCTCCTGGAGTTTTTAAGTCTCAGAGTTCACACTGACCCTCCAGCAATTTATCAATTACAGTTCAGGTTTTCCTATCCCAGCCCTGGGTGCTATGTAGGCTTTCACACAGGAGTCTCTACTCCGGTAATCCATGACTCCCTGTATTCACCTGTCTTTCCCACTTGGGGGCAGCAGTTGTTCCTGTGCCCTCCCTTCTCTTACAGATCCAAAGAGAGTTACTGATTTTTCAGTCTATACAGCTTTTTATTTGTTTTGAGGACAGAGAAGCCACTTTCAAGCTCCTTACATGCAAACAGGGAACCAGAAGTCCTACACTTTCATTTTTATTGGCCTAATTATAGAATTCACCTGATCATTGTTTCAATTATAGAGAATCTGTTACATACTGTTTCCATTATCATTATTTTTGGATGTTTGTGTTTCCCCTTTGACCAAGTATTGTTTAATAAGAAGCTCTGTAGATTTCTAAATAACGGCTTTTTAAAAAATTTTATCATTAAATGTCTAATTTTACTGTATTTGACCATAGAACAGTGTTCATATTATTTTTGTGGAATTCAGTGAGTTGTCGTTGTTTAACAATTGGTATGTAGTTAGACTTGATATGTAATCAAGATTATTGTGCACTTGGAAAATGGTGTTTTCTCAATTTTCAGGTTTTCAACCTTAACATATATTCATAAAATTAACTACATTAATTTTGTACTTTAAGCCTTCTATAGGCCTATGTATTTTTTACATTTAAATGGACTGTGAGTGTCACATATAAAGACTGATATTGTTAAAGGGTCCCTGTTTGCATCTTCTGCAGGGGCTGTGTTATTTGGCACATATATATTCATAACGTTTATATATGTATTGTGAATTGTAACTTCTAGTTTTATCAAATTCCTTTCATGCCTTGTTTAATACTTTGAGTCTTGAGCTCAAGCTTATCAAATACAAAGAATGTGATCCCTGTTTTGTTTTGCTTCGGTTTGGTTTGAATTTGACTGGTGGCTCAGACCAAAACCATAGCCTGGGGCAAACACTCCCAAAGGGCTAAAGCAAGGGATGGGGAGGGTGAAATAAGAAAGGAAATAAAGCAAACACAATCAAATTATATTGGCTTATCAAACTGGCTACAGTTTCAGATACCTGGTTCTCAACACTGCAGGACTGAGGAGGCTTGTGAAATGCATCTCATAACCATTCACCCAGGGGATAAAAGACAGAATCATTTATCTGTACTTGCCCACTCTCCCTTATTCAAGGGTGGCTCCACAGGTGTTAATTCCCCTACAATTCTAGGTTGTACAGGATTGTTGAGCAGGTTGTCTTAGGTGTTTCCTGCCATGACATCACAGAATTCCTTGTGCCAGAAATGAGGTAGATGGCATAGGTTCAGAGTAAGGCACTATCAGGTTCACACAGATGCAAAGCCTATTTGGAACCAATAGCCCCAGCAGTGTCTGGAGTTAGAAGAGGACCTAAAAGGATTAGAAATGGTGCACAGAAGTGTCTAATACACAAGGTATAGCTTTACCAATACTATTTATTTTTAGTCTTTACGGGTCACTTTGTTTCCGGTATGTAACTTGCACGTAGCAGAGTTAGGTTTTGCTTTGTAAGCCAATCAGAAAAACTTCTTTTTTAATAACTGATTAATCTCACTTAGATACATTAATATAATTGATATATTTGGTCTCAGCTCTGTCAGATAAGATAGGTCAACTTATATATGTACAATTAACTATATTATGATACGTTTATTGTGTTTTTCACTATGTTTTCTGTTTTCCTTGCTTTTTATATTTTGATAGGAAGATTTGCATTTTTTTTAGCGATTACTTTTATACTAATACTTCTGTATAGTCTTCATAGTCTTCCTTCTTACGTAAGCTTGTCCTATGCAGTTTCTCAGCCTGAAATAATAATTTTGAACCCCAAAATGAAAATTACTTGACATTTCATGGGTTTTTCCTATTTGACACTTTCTCTCTTCTCATTTTCTTTTTTTGTCTTTTTTTTTTTTTTTTTTTTGCGGTATGCGGTCCTCTCACTGTTGTGGCCTCTCCCGTTGCGGAGCACGGGCTCCGGATGCGCAGGCCCAGCGGCCATGGCTCATGGGCCCAGCCGCTCCGCGGCATGTGGGATCTTCTCGGACCGTGGCACGAACCCACGTCCCCTGCATCGGCAGGCGGACTCTCAACCACTGCGCCACCAGGGAAGCCCCTCATTTTCTTTTTATTTGCATTATTTCTACTTTGTCAAGCACATACCAAAATTACATGCTGTCTTCCACACTTATACCCATCTAAATGTTTCCAATCCTCATTGTTAGTCTATTTGCCAAAAAGTCCCTAGCATTTAGAAGTTGGATAAAATTTGCTCCATATTAGATTCCTTGAGAAGGGCTTGAGGGCATAATATTCCTTGCAGTTTTACAGTGTTAATCTGCTTTGTTTTAATCTAATTCTTACAAGACAGCTTGAATGGATGTAAAATCCTTGTCATTCTATCCTTAAGTTTCTTGAAAACGTTGCCCCACTGTGGTTTTGCTTTATATGTTGCCAATGAGAATTCTGATGCCAAGTTAGTTATGTTTCTTTTGTAAGTGGCTTGCTTTTTTTTTCAATCTGAAAGCCTGAAGGAATTTTTTTTATCTTTAAAGCCCAGCATTTTTATTAGAATATATTTCAAAGTAAATTTCTGCCAGCTCATAGAAGGCCTTTTCAATATGTATAACCAAGCCTTTTTTTATTTCAGAAAAGTTTTCTCAGATTGTCATTTTAAAGATTAGTTCTATTTCATTGTTTTTTGTTCTTCTTGGGCTCCAATCTTCTTGGGCTCTTTGATCTTTACCCATCTTTATTATTTTTCTTCTTTTGGTTTTTTTCATTCTTATTTTCTGTATCTTTTACTATTATCAAACATATCTACTTTCCCTTGTGATTAATTTTTATTACCGGAATGACTTTTTCTTCGACTATTTCTTTAATTCAGTCAGCTCTTATATTACATCATTTTGATATGTATCTATTTTGAATTTCATAGTTTTCTTTTACATCTGCAATTCAGACTAATTCATATTGAAGCATTTCCTTGTTTTCATTAGCTCTTTATCTTCAAATGCTTTTTGTTCTTCCATAACCAAGCTTCTAATTGATACATCCCTCTTCTACACTGCTGCCCTCGCTCTTAGATGTAGTATATTCCCACGATTGCCACCTCCTCTGGTCTCATACACTTTCCAAGCCCCTTCTTTTAATCTAATCCACCAGTTATCAGAATTCTTCACAATATTTCTCCACTGGGAGTAGGACTCTTCTACCAAGGTTAAACCCTAGTTGATGTGATCTGAATTTTGTCCCCAATAGGATTCCTCCTCACTCTTCTTTCTTCTCTTCTAATCTTGTTGATTTTTTATTTCTTTGGAAGTTTCAGAGTTTGCTTCTGCTTATTACGAATGTGTACTTATTCACTGTGAATTGTAGTTTGAAGTCATCTCTGTCTCCTAGTTATGACTAGCCATGAGCTATGGGCAATGCTATTTATTCTCTTTATCTGTATGGATTTAGAGGCTTTGTGGAAAGATGTGACTACAGGATGCAGCCATTAACTTACAAGAATTATGACATACTGAGTAACATCATATAAATATTGAACTAGATTATAAATCATTAAAAATCCTTTATTGGGAGAAGAAGTGTTTGACAATAAATTGATTTACATTTGGACTATAAGAGGGTGTGAAAATAATATTTTAATAATCTAATATTCTAATAATAATCTAATATTTGAGGGCATTTTAAAAAATGTAAGCACCAAATTAGCTTAAAATGGTCACCTTTTTTTCATGAGTCAACAGATAAATTCATAAGTAAAAATGTGTGAAATTTGGAAATGCCAATACTTTAACTTCTTAAAAGCCAATAGATTAAAACAGTGCATAGTGTTGCTATCATTTAATGGATTATGCACACTTTCTATTGATACATTTGCCATGAGGTGTGATACTAATTTCCCTGAATTCATATTTTAAAAAAAATTTCTTTGGCTCATATATAACACAAATTCATTCAAGTGTTGGCTGCATAAACCACAGATTCACCTGTAAAAAATTCTATTTACCACATATAAAATTTGATAATTAGTAAATGTACTATATATTTATTGACTATAAATTACATTTTAGATATCTAAATGTAAAATATATAATATCTAATTATATATATTATTTAAATATATAATATCTAAATTTCTATTTAGATAAGAAATTTAAATAAAAAATAAATTAATATCTAAGATTATACTAAAGACAAGATACACTATTTTATTCTCCTCATATTTTCTAAAACATTGGCTAAACAGTGATGGATTACTGACATTTCCTAACTAGTGTTGCTAATTTCTAAACCCATGATTTCTCCTTTTCCGCCTCTCCAACTTTACAACACAATATACCTTGACCACACCCTGCTCTCTCATTTCCAAACTTTTGTACATGCAATTCCTTCTTCCCTGGAATGTCATCTCATTCTTATTTTCCTGATAAGCCTCATTAGTTCACATAATTTTATTTAAATTTCTTCTTATATGATGTGCTCCATGTCTAATACCTCAATTCTAAGGTTTTGTTTTTGTTGGAACTAATCGAAGTATTGTAAAATTTTATTGAATATAGTTGTCTACTCGCAATATGCACTTTATTGAGAATTCTTATTTAGGCAAAATATTATATGTAAACATAACATGTAAAGTACAGTTGATGTATTTATCCAAAATATGCCAAATATCAGTGCTAGAACCGTTTAACAATACTCAGTCATTTTTTGTTAAGCAACATTGAGCCAAAAAAAAAAAAAAAATAGAGAAAAATTGATGGTTATATGGGTGTCCATGAGACTCTCTTAAAATTTTCACAAGTCTAAAGTACAGTTGGTGGGAGGTCACAGAGGTGCCATCAGTGGTTAACTATGAACTTACAGGGCACTAAAATACTCAAGGAAACAGTGTAAAGGATGAGAGGTGGATCCCAATTTAAGATAACTCTTTGTCTGACAAATCATAGAGCTAACATGCTTTCAAACCTCCTCATTCAATATGTGTCTCATAGACTCTTCTCTTTGAATGCTTTGACCATCCTCTCACACTTGCTCACACTTGGTTCCTTTATCAAAGTGGTTCTGACCACATTCCAACAATTTTCAATTAAATGTTACGTAAACATGCAATGAAGTATGGTAAAAATCCATAGAGGATAATGACTGAAGTTTTCTAGAAATCAGCTACCAAGAGACTTATAGGCATAATCCTGAGTCTGTCAATAAACATTTAAAATTCAAATGCTCCACAGAAGGAACCTAAATGTCCAATGACAGATGAATGGATAAAGAAGATGTGGAACATATATACAATGGAATATTACTCAGCCATGAAAAGGAACGAAACTGGGTCATTTGTAGAGATGTGGATGAACCTAGAGTCTGTCATACAGAGTGAAGTAAGCCAGAAAGAGAAAAACAAATATCGTATACTAATGCATAAATATGCAATCTAGAAAAATGGTACAGATGAACCTATATGCAGGGCAGCAATAGAGATGTAGACGTAGAGAATGGACATGTGGACATGTGGGAGGGTGGGACAAACTGGGAGATTAAGATTGACATATATACACTACCATGCATAAAATAGCTAGTGGGAACATGCTATAAAGCACAGGAAGCTCAGCTCAGTGCTCTGTGACAACCTAGATGGGTGGGATTGGGGGGGGAAATGTAGGTCCAAGAGGTAGGGGATATAGGTATACATATAGCTGATTCACTTCATTGCACAGCAGAAACTAACACAACATTGTAAAGCAATTATGCTACAATAAATAAATAAATAAATAAAATCCAAATGCTCCAGACCAAAAAGGAAATCAATGATCAGGGAATCTAAGATCTTAGAACAAGAATGTAGCTCAGGAGAGTCTTCTGCTTTCAAACAGATAAGTATTAGTTTTCCCATTTTACAGATGTGTTCACTGAACCTCCGACATAGCAAATAAAATGCCCAAAGCCCCATTTATTATCAGTAGTGGAGAAGAAAAATGGTCCTTTGTCTCCCATGTACTTTTATAACACTGTAACCACACAATCCCAATGGCCATCTTAGTTTAAGCATTAGTTTTGCACCAATAATCTTTAAAAAAAATTATAAAAGAGTAGCATTAACTCTGCCTTGTGAGTGATGTGATGGGCAAAATTAAAATTGAGCACATGTCATTTATCAAAACATACTAAAGATATATAGGTCATAATAATTTTTAAAAATTAAATAGAAACTGGTTAAATAAAAAGCAAAAATATTATATAAGAATATGGACTATAAAGTTCATCAAAGGAGAGCAAAGAGTAGACAAAATTCAAAGTATGGACAAAAAGCAAATATTTGATCTAAAATATTATTGAGATATATGATAACTAACATCATTAAAGTTAAAATTAATGTAACAAATGATTCAGTACTTAAAATGTAAAGCATTTTCACCCATAGTATAAATATTTTAAAAACTAAGTTAGGACTTCCTTATTTTGAGGCATTTTAAGAAAATTTTCAAGGAAAGATAAGAAACCAAGAAGGAACATCTATCCTTCTCAAACTCTTCCAAAATATAGCAGAGGGAGGAACACTCCCAAACTCATTCTATGAGGCCACCATCACCTTGATACCAAAACCAGACAAGGCTGTAACAAAGAAAGAAAACTACAGGCCAATATCACTGATGAACATAGAGGCAAAAATCCTCAACAGAATACTAGCAAACAGAATCCAACAGCACATTAAAAGGATCATACACCATGATCAAGTGGGGTTTATTCCAGGAATGCAAGGATTCTTCAATATACGCAAATCAATCAATGTGATAAACCACATTAAGAAATTGAAGGAGAAAAACCATATGATCATCTCAATAGATGCAGAAAAAGCTTTCGACAAAAGTCAACACCCATTTATAATAAAACCCCTACAGAAAGTAGGCATAGAGGGAACTTTCCTCAACATAATAAAGGCCATATATGACAAACACACAGCCAACATCGTCCTCAATGGTGAAAAACTGGAAGCATTTCCACTAAGATCAGGAACAAGACAAGGTTGCCCACTCTCACCACTCTTATTCAACATAGTTTTGGAAGTTTTAGCCACAGCAATCAGAGAAGAAAAGGAAATAAAAGGAATCCAAATCGGAAATGAAGAGGTAAAGCTGTCACTGTTTGCTGATGACATGATACATGACATGATACATGACATGATACATAGAGAATCCTAAAGATGCTACCAGAAAACTACTAGAGCTAATCAATGAATCTGGTAAAGTAGCAGGATACAAAATTAATGCACAGAAATCTCTGGCATTCCTATACACTAATGATGAAAAATCTGAAAGTGAAATCAAGAAAACACTCCCACTTACCACTGCAACAAAAAGAATAAAGTATCTAGGAATAAACCTACCTAAGGAGACAAAAGACCTCTATGCAGAAAATTATAAGACACTGATGAAAAAAATTAAAGATGATACAAATAGATGGAGAGGTATACCATGTTCTTGGATTGGAAGAATAAACATTGTGAAAATGACTCCACTAACCAAAGCAATCTACAGATTCAATGCAATCCCTATCAAACTACCAATGGCATTTTTCACAGAACTAGAACAAAAAAGTTCACAATTTGTATGGAAACACAAAAGACCCCGAATGGCCAAAGCAATCTTGAGGACGAAAAACGGAGCTGGAGGAATCAGGCTCCCTGAATTCAGACTATACTACAAAGCTACAGTAATCAAGACAGTATGGTACTGGCACAAAAACAGAAATACAGATCAATGGAACAGGATAGAAAGCCCAGAGATAAACCCACACACATATGGTCACCTTACTTTTGATAAAGGAGGCAGGAATGTACAGCCTCTTCAATAAGTGGTGCTGGGAAAACTGGACAGGTACATGTAAAAGTATGAGATTAGATCACTCTCTAACACCATACACAAAAATAAGCTCAAAATGGATTAAAGACCTAAATGTAAGGCCAGAAACTATCAAACTCTTAGAGGAAAACATAGGCAGAACACTCTATAACATAAGTCACAGCGAGATCCTTTTTGACCCACCTCCTAGAGAAATGGAAACAAAAATAAACAAATGGGGCCTAATGAAACTTCAAAGCTTTTGCACAGCAAAGGAAACCATAAACAAGACCAAAAGACAACCCTCAGAATGGGAGAAAGTATTTGCAAATGAAGCAACTGACAAAGGGTTAATCTCCAAAATTTATAAGCAGCTCATGCAGCTCAATAACAAAAAACCAAACAACCCAATCCAAAAATGGGCAGAAGACCTAAATAGACATTTCTCCAAAGAAGATATACAGACTGCCAACAAACACATGAAAGAATGCTCAACATCATTAATCATTAGGGAAATGCAAATCAAAACTACAATGAGATATCATCTCACACCAGTCAGAATGGCCATCATCAAAAAATCTAGAAATAAATGCTGAAGAGGGTGTGGAGAAAAGGGAACACTCTTGCACTGCTGGTGGGAATGTGAATTGGTTCAGCCACTATGGAGAACAGTATGGAGGTTCCTTAAAAAACTACAAATAGAACTACCATATGACCCAGCAATCCCACTACTGGGCATATACCCTGAGAAAACCATAATTCAAAAAGAGTCATGTTCCAAAATGTTCATTGCAGCTCTATTTACAATAGCCAGGACATGGAAACAACCTAAGTGTCCATCATCGGATGAATGGATAAAGAAGATGTGGTACATATATACAATGGAATATTACTCAGCCATAAAAAGAAACGAAATTGAGCTATTTGTAATGAGGTGGATAGACCCAGAGTCTGTCATACAGAGTGAAGTAAGTCAGAAAGAGAAAGACAAATACCGTATGCTAACACATATATATGGAATTTAAGAAAAAAAATGTCATGAAGAAACTAGGGGTAAGACAAGAATAAAGACACAGACCTACTAGAGAATGGACTTGAGGGTATGGGGAGGGGGAAGGGTAAGCTGTGACAAAGTGAGAGAGAGGCATGGATATATATACACTACCAAATGTAAGGTAGATAGCTAGTGGGAAGCAGCCATATAGCACAGGGAGATCAGCTCGGTGCTTTGTGACCACCTGGAGGGGTGGGATAGGGAGGGTGGGAGGGAGGGAGATGCAAAAGGGAAGAGATATGGGAACATATGTATATGTAAAACTGATTCACTTAGTTATAAAGCAGAAACTAACACACCATTGTAAAGCAATTATACTCCAATAAAGATGTAAAAAAATAACAAAAAAAAGAAACCAATAAGGAAGACTAACAGGTCTAAAGGCAGTTGGAACAGTAGTTGGTCAAGTTAAGACATGATGAGTCCAAATGTAGTTAGAAAATAATATTTTTACTTATAATAATTTAAAATTTGCAAGAAGCACAAAGCCTCCTATAATTAGCAATAATTCAACTATTATATATAAGTTCAATAAGGAAAGGATTGTTATTGCAATAACATTTGCTTTATTGTCTCAGGACTAAATGTTAAATGGCATTATGTTTACAGAACAAAATATATTTAACTCACAGTTGAATTGTATCAACAAATACTATTGTTTTGGATTGTGTTCTTAATGTCAAAGAGCAACAGCTAGAATTTTTAAGTATTATTTTTAAAACTTCTGAAGACTTTGAATTTTTCTTTTAGCATCTTTGAATAGCTTATATAATAAAAACATTTACATACAATTATATTACAGACATAAAATAATCTAAAGACAAGGAAATTCAGAAAGAGAAAGGTCTATTTCATTCCCCATAATGCAGCCTCTACAAAATGAAAATAATGAATTCTGTCTTGTGACTATTACAATCACGCTTAAATAAGTGATTCTTGTATTCAGAATCATTGGTAAAGAATTTATCAAAACAAAAGTCTCTCTACTGAATACAGCCATGAAACCATGCACTGTGAAGTTTTCTTTAATTGTTGTTTCTTTGGGGAATACTTAAAAAAGAGAGGAAAAGAGAGTGCTTATAATTTTGATTCTTAATACAACACTGGAAGCTCACAATTCACAGCATAATTAAGTCTACTATGTGCAAGGCTGGCACTTCTTCCATTCAGACTGATGTCACTTAATCAAGCACCACTGATACTTTGTAATAATCTGCAAGAAAACATTCAAGATCTACAGCAATATAAAAGCCCAGTACAGAAGAAGGGGAAATATGCACTAAAATTATATTTCCAAGCATAATCCAAAGGATGCTCAACTAACATAGCATTAAATTAAAAATGACATGAGTGTATCAAATCCTGAAAGGATGGTGCTTATGTTATGATTTTTAAATATCATCTTAAAGCAGTTTTTTAGTATCATCTAAATTTTGTACTTGTAGATGAAAGCATTTCCCAAGCTTCCATTAATACTACCTCAGTGAGACTCCTCCATCCATGTACAAACATTAAGCACTCTGATAGACATGTTCCCTGCTCTAGACTTGAACCTAACTCTTCCCAACCTACTAACTCACCCTTTCTCCTCAGTGTTCTTAACTTTGTAAGTATTCATTTTTCTTTATTGCACATTTGGCAAATCTGACCATGCTTCCTATTATACTGTATAGCTTTTGAACACAGAGACTGCAACTCCTTTTTTCATGTGATAAAGCTCTCTATAAATCCAAACCAAGGTCTGATTCTGGACCTATGATAGAAGAGTATAAAAAGTTATGGATTAATCATCACTTTCTTAAATGACTGATTCAATCAAAAGTGTTGCCAGGAATGTTCTGACCTCATTCCTCAGGTCTCCCATAAATGAGTTCTAGCCAATGATTGGGCTCTTATCTGGTATTTCCAATTCCCACAAGGAAGAAATTTCCTGTCCTTGAAGACCAGTTTTATTTTGGAGAAAATTTTATTTCAGACTTTGTTCAGGGCTCTTCTTCCAGGTTTCTGCTACTCTAGAATTACCAAGGACAGTGCTGCTTGAATGCTGTTTCTTTTTTATCAGAATCAAAAAGCAAGACCAGCAACCTATAACTAGATCTAGAGTTAGGCAAGAATTCATGAGACATAAAGCCAGAGAGTTGGATTTAATATTTTGGTCCTGGAAAATCAGAGTGAATATTGATATTGTATAAGACAAACCACTCTGAATTAGTGTGTTTTAGAATGGTTTTTATTCGTATGTGCTAAGCTAAAGATTTTCATTATATTCAAGTAAAAGGTTAACTTTACTTAATAGGTGATCAGGTTTCTTTTCACCAGGGATCGAACCCACTCCCCCTGCAGTGGAAGTATGGAGTCTTAACCACTGGACCACCAGGGAAGTCCCAATAGGTAATCAGCTTGGAAACTACGCTGAGATTTATAATTTAAAACTACTGAGGAGTTACTACAATGAATGTCAAACTGTATTAAGATAAAACACGGAACGTAAAGGATATATTACTTAGCCTTAAAAATGACACAAGAGTGTCACTGTATCAACTAAAAAGACACAAGAGTAGCTGCAATAGGTGGGAAGCTTATTGTGCAAAAGTGAGTAGTGATCAACTCTCATCAGAATTCCCTGGGAATAGAATAAGTAGAAATTATCTTCAAATATATCATGCCAGTTCTACAATTAAGGAAGAGCAGCATATATTTAGCATTATCCAATACTGAAGGTAATTCAAATAGATTTAGAAACTGTTTTAGAAGTATCTAAATTGAGGACATAAATAATATCCCCAAAAGTATTTGAATACCACTATCTTGCCTCTATTACACATTTTATAATTTTGACTGTTCATTGATATACATAGCCTCATTTGATCATCACAAAAACCTTGAGAAACAGAAAGGCAAATTGGTCTTCATTTACCCAACATAGCCTCAGTTTTAGGTTTTTACCAAGCAGATGTAGCCACTTCATTTTTAGCATTTCCCAAAGTGTTCCAGTTTAGGTCAAATTATATGGATACCATAGGTATAACACTCCTTTCTTCATTTTACAATTGAAAAAATGAAGATGCTCTGCTGGAATTGTATCAGCACAACCAATAAATAACAGGACTGATATTTAATGGGAGGCCTCTGATTTTTCAATATTAAAGGCATGTTCTTCCAAGGAACAGAATTAGGTCATTTTCAGGGTGTATTTTAATTCTTAAAAGGAGGGGTTTTCCCTAATAAAATGTTTACTAATTGGCAACCAAATTTCAATTTTTCCGAACATGTGCTACAAGTAAAATATGCCCAAACCTCATGAATCACAGTTTGTTATAGTTCATTTAAAACAGAAGTAGGAGGGGTGGCAGATTAGGAACAACCAAAAATTCTTTGCAACTGCTCCCATGGAGAAGTGACTCTATGATCATTGACTTAGAAATCTGAGTGAGGTCTGTGACTGTTTTGACTAATAGAATATAGCAAATATATACCCAAGTCAGTATTTATTCCAGGGTTTTAAAAGACTCCATCTTGCACTTCTTGTCTCTTGGAACACTTTCTTTGTCTGTGAGCTTTGACCTGGTATGCAAATAGTCCATCTCCCTTGAGACTGCCATGCCAAAGAGGCCGGATACAGGTGCTGTTTTCAAAAATTCCAGATGAGTTTAGCCATCCTGCCTCCTCTGGTTAGGCATCAGAAATGTGTGTGAAGTCGTCTTGACCCTCCATACCATGCCAACCACTGGCTGAGTACTACCAAGTGGTATCATTGAACACTGTAGAGAGCAGTAGTTATGAGCTGGCTGAGCCCTGCCCAAATCACTGACTCTCAAAATCATGAGATATAATAAATCATTTCTTGCTTTAAGCTTCCAGGTTTTGGGGTGATTTGTTATGTAGTAATAGATAACTGGGGCAGAATTTGGTGCCTGGAAGTATGGTGTTATGATAACAAAAAAATCATAAAACATGTAGCATTGGTTGGGACAGGGTGGTGGGCAGGAGCTGGTAGGAACTAGTGGTAAAAGCTTGAATGGCCTTGGGAGACCATTAGGGCTTCAAAGACAGAGAGGAAAATCTTATTGGAGTCCAGTGAAAAGGTCAGCTGAGTTATATACAGACAGAAAAGTTAGCAAAACTGTTGCCTGCAGCAATATGGAAAACAGAAAAGCAACCTAATGATTTCAGAAATCTCGCTAAAGAGATTTGCAGGCAAAAGTTTTCCTAGCCACCAATAACAAAATGAAAGCTGAGGGAGACAAACTAAGAAAGAAATCCTTAAGTTTTCTAACATAGTTGCAGAATATACTAAAAGCTCAGGAAACTCTTTCCAAGCCAAAGCAAACAAACAAACGAAGCAAAAAAAAAACCCCAAAACAAAACAGAAACAAAAACTAAGAAAAGAAATAACTTCAGAGAAAAGATCAAATTCAGGTCCCTAGTAAAGCATGGTCTGAGAGTAAAGATTAAGTCAGGTTGAAAGTGTAAAACCTTTTTAAAGACCTCACAGAGACTTAAGGTGGTGTTTTGTAGACCCTTTCAGCGACAAAATGCCTTTTAAGGACAAAAGCTTTCTAGGGAAAGTCCTATAGACTCTCTCTTTTTAAATACTGGGCTTCTAAGAATCTTGAGGGCATTGTCTCAGCCTAGCAGAGTGTCCAAGAAATAGAAGAGCTTACTCTGAAGATATTTACGGGTGTGGTGTTGTCTATTGAAATGGACAGTAAATTGATTCACATGAAGTCTACAGAGCTTTTAAAAAAATTATACCACTTGGACTGGAAAAACATCACAGAATGAAAAAAGGTATTAGGACCCCTAATTTCCAGCAGGCAAAAAGATGGTTGAGAAAACTACTCAGCTGTAAACATAGGTTATTTCTTATAGGAAGGAAGGGTGAATCTAATGTCAGAACCAAGAGCTCAAAGGGAGAAGCCAATAGGCACAGATAATCATTTCTATGGAGCAGTTCTGGGTTCTTTTTTTTTTTTAATGGCAACACATGACTGACTGGATTTCAGAATTGCTATGGACCAGAGATTGCCATATGCCCTCTGTCTGAAGGAGTGCCTTTTTGAAAGTGCCTATTGCTAGTATCCTGTGCCTATCTCATCATTGTATGTTTGCTGTGGGAAATAGGTAACTCACATCTTATCCAAAGGTTAAGATGAAGAGAAACCATACAGGAAGAACTGCACACACACTTGGGCTTGATTTAGAGAGATGAGGTCTTACAGTCTGAGATAACATTGCAATAGGGCAAGAATCTGTGGGATTTAGAGAAAGTGAGTTTACTTTCCATGTGGAAGAAATATAAACAATTTGTAGATCAGGGCAGACCATGGTGAATTTAAGATGACTGTATATTCTTTGAAACTCTTCTCATTAAGAGTCAGCCTATCATTCTTCTCTTTGAATTAAGTGCGCTCTATTATCACTTTGATTTATATAATTCAGAAGTAACACTATCCCTATTTTAACTCAGTAAATTTTTTCAAATAAATAAAGACCATTTACAACACATTACCAGCCTACAGCTAGCATCATACTTAATGGTGAATGACTAAACACTTGCTCTCTAAGATTAGGAACAAAGTAACAATGTCTATCTTACTATTTCTATTCAAAATTATACTGAAAATTCTAACTAGTGCAGTAAGACAAGAAAAAAGAAACAAAAGGTATATAGACTGGAAAGGAAGAAGTAAATTGATGGCATGATTTATGCAGAAAACCAAAAGAAGAAAAAGAAAAACCTGAAACTAATAAGTATAGCAAGTTTATAGGATACAAGGTCGATAATATAAAGCAATTACATTCGTATATACCAACAATGAACAAGTGGAATTTGAAGTTATAAAATAGTACCATTTACAATAGCATAAAAAAATGCAATACTTAGGTACAAATCAAAAAACTATATACAGGGTTTGTATGTGGAAAAGAAAAAACACTGATGGAAGAAATAAAAGATTTTTTTAATGGAATGGTATTGCATGTTTATAGATTAGAAGACTCAATATTGTTAAGATGTCTTTGTAACTTGACCTATAGGTTCAATGAAATCCTCGTCAAAAGCCCAGGAAGCTATATTGTTGATATCAAAGAACTGATTCTAAATTTGATATGGAAAGGCAGAAGACCTAGAATGGTCAATAAAATATTTTAAAAAAAACAAAAACCAGAAATCTATTTAAAGACTTATTATAAAGATAAAGTAATTAACACAGCATGGTACTGGCAAAAAATAGATCTATAGAGTAATATATCAGAGCATAGGACCTAGAAATAGACCCTCACAAATACAGTTAATTCATTTTTCACAAAGTTTCAAAGGCAATTCAATGAGAAATGATAGACTTTTTAACAAATGGTGCTGAAAAAAATTAGACATCCATATGCAAATAAAATAAATTTAGATACAGACCTTATACCTTATACTAAATTAGAATTAATTCATAATAGATTATAGACTTAAGTGTAATATGAAAAACTAACAACAGCAACAACAACAAACTACTAGAAGAAAGCATAGGAGGAAATCTATGTGACCTTGGGTTTGGTGACTAGTTCACAGATACAACATTAAAATTATGATCCACAGAAGAAAAAAATGATAAATTAAGCATAATTAAAATTAAAACTTCTGCTCTGAGAAAGACAGTGTTAGGAGACAAGTCACAGACTGGGAGAAAATATTTGCAAAACACATATCTGATAAGGGAATTATATCAAAATATTCAAAGAACTCATAAAATTCAAAAAGAGATATGAACAGATATTTCACCAAAGAAGTTATACAGATGACAAATAAGTATATGAAAAGATATTCAATATTATTTGTCCTTAGGAAAATGCAAATACCACTACATGCCTAATATTGCAGAATGGTTAAAATCCAAAAATCTGAAAATAGCAACTCCTGGTTAGGACACAGACCAACAGGAACTCTTATTCATTGATGACAGAAATGCAAAATGGCACAGTCAGATTGGAAAAGAGTCCTACCATATCATATAATCCAGTAATCACACTCCTAGATATTTACCTGACTGATCTGAAAACCTATGTCTACACAAAAACATACATGCGAACATTTGTACCAGGTTTATTTATAATCACCCAAAACTGAAAGTAATCAAGATGACCTCCAACAGGTGAATGGATAAACAACTATGGGACATCCATACAATGGAACGTTATCCAATGATAAAAAGCTCTCAAGTTACACAAAGACACAAATGAATCTTAAATGTATATTGCTAAGGAAGCCAGACTGAAAAGGCTGTATACTGTATAATTCCAACTATATGACATCTAGTAAAGACAAAACTGATAGAAGTGATAGTGTTGGAAAACTGACTCACTGTTAAGTTTACTAGGTGTGTGTGTGTATGGTGGGTGAAGTCCAGGGATTTTTTAGGGTAGTGAACCCATTCTGTATGACACTGTAATAATGGATATTTGATACAATGCATTTGTTAAAACCAACAGAGCTTTCTAAAACAAAGTGTGAAGCTTAACATTTGCACATTAAAAAAATAATTCAGGTTTTAGGGCTCCAGGATGGAATGCAGAATGTGACAAAACAATCTAACTGTATTACACTTGTATGAAATAACCTCACCGAAAGGTGCTAACCTTAGTAATTCTGGAAATGAGTAGAGCCTGTAAGACTAAAGGCAAAAGGAACTGTAGGTAAGCACTGTACTATAGCTGAAAAGGTTGTTTCCCTAGGGATACAGGTTAATAATTCTAAAACTACTATACATTAATACTGAAATTGAAAAACAAGTAAATGGATGGCAGACAGTGGTAGTTAGGTTTCTCACTGTTGGAGTAAAAGATTACAGATAGATAGCAAGAAGAGGAGGCTAGAATAAATTGTGTGCTAAGGGATCAGAGTTGGAGATATCAGCATATGAATTCATGTTTAGCTTAAGAAAGATACAGAACGTTAGTACAGAAATATTTATAGATATGTGTATATAGATATTATCTCCTTGTCCTGTTAGCTGAGAGGACCCTAAAGCACTAACACCATTATGGCAATAAGCACACTAGGCACACATATCTTGAGTTCCAATACTATTCTCCAATTTAAAAAAACAAACAAACCTGGGTTCCTTAGAGAACTGGCTGATTTTAGGACACAGCAGAAAACATATAAGATGATTCTGGAGCATCCTGTAGTGAAAGAAAGGAAGTGCTCCAAAAAAAAAAAAAAAATCAACAATGGGGTATGTCAAAAGGTATAGAGCCAACAAAAAGAGTTCACGATGGCCAAAGCTGGAACAATTTGAGCAACAAAATAAATAGATTAGTATTTGATTATTATCCAAAGTATAAAATAAATATCCATGAGTTCATACTGATATTAAATGATTTCATAAATAAATAAACGGATTAGAATCTCCTGTGTAGAAAAATTCCACATAATTTATATAAATACTCTGTTCTTACGAAAGGGGAGCAAAATTCAATCCAGGCGGATTGAGAATAGACAGATAAAGAATAGATATATGTGTATGTATAACTGAATCACTTTGCTGTACACCTGAAACTAACACAACATTGTTAATCAACTATACTCCAATACAAAATAAAAAGTTTTTAATAAAAACACATTAGCCCAATATAATCATGAGAAAAACAGACAATTCTCCAGAAGCATATCCTAAAAAACACCTAACTAGCAATCCTCAAAACTGTCAAGGTCATCAAAAAAAGAAAACACTGAGAAACTGTCATAGCCAGGAAGAGGCTAAGGATACATGACTACTAAATGCAATGTGGTATCCTGGGTGAGATCCTATAAAACAACAGAAAAAAGATACTAAAACTGAGGAAATCTGAATAAAGTATAAACATTACGTATCAATATTATTTCATTAATTGTGACAAAATACCGTACTATTTTCAGATGTTAATAATAGAAGAAACTGAGTGTGGAATATATAGGAACTCCCTGTACTACCTTCTCAAAAATTGTATAAATTTAAAACTGCTTTAAAATGAAGTTTATTTCAAAAAAGAGCAAGTTTGGAAAACTTACAATACTCAAATTGAAGATAATGTAGACTATAAAGGTATATTAATCAATACATTAAGACAGACACACAGAACAATGAAACAAAAAAGAGAGTTCATAAATATATTCTCACTAATATGGCCAACTGATTATTAAGAATGGTGATAAGGAAATTCAGTGAGAAAAACACAGTCTTTCAACAAATAGTGATGGAAAAATTGGATATCCACATGCACAAAAGTGAACTTTGAACACATGAGTCAAAGAATAAATCAGGAGAAATTTGAAAATATTTTCAGCTCAATGAAAATGAAAGCACAACTAATCAAAATTAGTGTGATACAATGAAAACAGTGCTTAGAATGAAACTTATATCACTGAATGCATACATTACAAAATAAGAAAAACTAAAATTAATAATCTAAGCTTCCACTTCAGGAAACTAGAAAAAAAAGAACAAAGTAAATCCAGAGTAAGCAGAAGAAAAGATATAATAAAAATTAAAGCAGAAATCAATAAAATGAAAATAGGAAATCAGTAGAGAAAATCAATGAAAACAAAAGGCTGGTTCTTTGAAAAGATTAATGAACTCAGTAAGCATCTAGCTAGGCTAAGGAAAAAAAAGAAAGGACACAAATTATTAACATCATAAACGAAAGAGGGTACATCACTGCAGATGTTATGGACATTGAAAGGATAATAAATGAATACTATGAACATCTGAACGCCAACATATTTGATAACCTAGATGAAGTGGACCAATTCTTTGAGATACAATCTGCCAAAATTCACACAGGAAGAAAAACATAATCTGAATAGGCCTACAGCTATAAAATAAATTGAGTAAATAATTAATAACCTATTAAAATAGAAAGCATTGGGCCTATGGGCTCACTGGTGAATTCTACCAAACGTTTAAGGAAGAAGTTACACCAAATTTTTACAGTTTCTTTCAGCAGATAGAAGCAGAGGGAATACTTCATAACTAACTCTATGAAGCCAGCATTACCCTGATACCTAAACTAGACAAAGACATTACAAAAAAATAAAACTATACCTGTAATGAGCATTGATGCAAAAATCCTCAACGAGGTTATTAGCAAATTGAATCTAACAATATATAAAAAGATTACACACTACAACCAAGTGGGATTTATTCCAGATATGCAAGGCTACTTCAGCATTCAAAAATCAATTGGTGTAATATATCACAATAATAAGCTAAAGAAGAAAAATCACATGATCATATCAGTAGATGCAGAAAAAGCATTTGACAAAATCCAACACCCATTCATGATAAAAACTCTCAGGAAAGTAGGAATAGAGGGGAACTTTCTCAACCTGATAAAGAATATCTACAAAAACCCTACAGCTAACATTATACTTAACGATGAGAAACTCAAAGATTTCCCACTAAGATCAGGATCAAGGCAAGAATGTCTCCTCTTACCGCTCCTTTTCAATAATATACTAGAAATTCCAGCTAATGCAATAAGACAAGGAAGGGAAATAAAAGGTATATAGATTTGGAAGGAAAAAGGAAACTTTGTTCATAGATGACATGATCTCCTATGTAGCAAATTCAAAAGAATAGACAAAAAAAATCCTGAAACTAATAAGTGATTATAGCCAGGGTGCAGAATACAATATTAATATACAAAAGTCAGTCACTCTCCCATATGACAGTAATGAAAAAGTGGAATCTGAAATTAAAATCACAATTCATTTTTAACAGCAGCAGAAAAAGGAAGAAAGAAATACTTAGGTATGTCTCTAACAAAATATGTACAAGATCTATATAAGGAAAAATACAAATTTTGATGAATGAAATCACAGAATAACCAAATAAAAGGAGAGGTATTTATGGATAGGAAGACTCAATATTGTCAAGATGCGAGTTCCAAATTGATCTATAAATTCAACACAATTCCAGTCAAAAAGACAGGAAGTTATTTTTTGGATATCAACAAATTGATTTTAAAGTTCATACGGAAAAGCAAAAGACTCAGAATAGCCAACATGATATTGAAAAAGAAGAACAAAGTTGGCGGACTGACACTACCTGACTTCAAGACTTACTACAGGGCTACAGTAATCAAGACAGTGTGATACTGGTGAAAGAATAAATAGATCAATGGTACAGAATAGACAGCCCAGAAATATCAATAGATTCACATAAATGTAGTCAACTGATCTTTGGCAAAGGGGAAAAGGCAACACAATGAAGAAAAGACAATCTTTTCAACAAATGGTGCTGGAATAACATGACATCCACATGCAAAAAAAAAAAAAAAATATATATATATATATATATAGAGAGAGAGAGAGAGAGGGAGAGAGAGAGGCACACAAACTTTACACCCTTCACAAAAATTAATTAAAATGGATCACAGACCTAACTGTGAAACGTAAAATTATAAAACTCCTAGAAGAAAAGATAGGGGGAAAAAATCTAGATAACTTTTGGTTTAGTGATCACTTTTTAGATAGGATACCAAAGGCACTATCCATGAAAGAAAAACTTGATAAACTGGATTTCATTAAAATTAAAATTTTCTCCTGTGCAAAAGACGTCAAGAGAATAAAAATACTGTGTGTCTCTGAGCCACAGACTCAGGGAAAATATTTGCAAAAGACACATCAGATAAAAGACTGCTATCCTAAATATATACAGAACTCTTAAAACTTAACACTAAAAAAATAACTCCATTTGAAAACGGGCCAAAGACCTTAACAGATACCTCACCAAAGAAGATATACAGATGGCAAATAAGAATGTGAAAAGATGCTCCACATCGTATGTCATCAGGGAAATGCAAATTAAGACAACAATGAGATACCATTACCTACCTATTAGAATGGCTGAAATCCAGAACACTGACACCACCAAATGCTGGTGAGGATGTGGAATAACAGGAACTCTCATACATTGCTGGTAGGAACACAAAATGGTACAGCAACTTTGGAAGATAATTGGGTAGTTTATTACGAAACTAAACATATTCTCACCATATGATCCAGCAGTCACATTCCTTAGTATTTACCCAAAGGAGGAGAAAACTTATCTTAACACAAAAATGTGCACACAGATGTATACAGCAGCTTTATTCATAACTGCCAAAACTTGGAAGGAACTAAGGTCTCCTTCAGTAGGAAAATGAATAAATAAATTCTGGTACGTCAGGAAAATGGAATTTTATTCAGCACTAAAAAGAAATGAGTTATCAAGCCATGGAAAACATGCAGGAAACTTAAATGCATATTACAAGAAAAAAGAAGCCAGTCAGAAAAGGCCACATACTCTATGATTCTAAATATATGACATTTTGGGGAAAAGGCAAAACTATAGATACAGTAAAAAGATCAGCGGGTACCAGGGTTTAAAGGGGAAGGAGGGATGAAAAGGCAGAGCACAGAGGATTTTTAGGGTAGTGAAAATACTCTGTATGATACTATAATGGTGGATACATGTCATTATACATTTGTCCAAATCCATAAAATATACAACACCAAGAGTAAACCCCAATGTAAACTACAGCCTTTGGGACAGTCATGTAGCTGTGTAGATTCTCAATTACAACAAATGTACAACTCTGGTGAGGGATATTGATAATATGGGAGGCTATGCATGCATAGGAGCAGGGTATATATGGGAAATCTTTGTACCTTCTTCTCAATTTTGCTATGAACCTATAACAGCTCTTTAAAAATAAACTCTATTTTTTAAAAAACCAAAACCTTAGTGAGAAAAAAACCCACCTCAACCCCTACTTCACACTTCACACAAAAATTAACATGAAATAAATCATAGGCCTAAATATACAAAATTAAATTAAATTATAAGCTGTAATACAGAAAAATGTTTCGCTTAAGTGTGTATAGAAGTATAGATTAATACTGATCTCTCTTTATAGAGAGAAACAGATTGAGACAGATCAAATTTGGCAAAATATTAACAGTTGAAGAATCAAAGTGAAGGATATATGGGTGTTCTGTTCACTATTCTTAAAAGTTTTCTGTGGGTTTGAAAGTTTTAAATTTAAGTTTGTGGGAGAATATAATAATAAAGTCAAATTGTAACTGAAAAAGAAAAACACTGCATTATACTCTAGGACTGCTCCAAATGTCTCAAAATAATTAAATTTGACTCTATTAAGTATTCCAGCTTTAGAAACAAAAGCTTTAAAATAGAACAAAAGGAATCAATGACAAATACACAAGAGATTAGAGATGAAAACAGAACAAAAATTCACTGAATTTAGCTACATGAAGGATACTGGTGGCTTTGCTGAAAGTAGTTTTGATTGGGTAGTGAGAGTGGAAACCAAATTTAAGTAGAGGGGATTGTAAATACGTATTAGAGAAATTAAAACAGCCTCGTAATACACTGTTTTGTGAAGAAAGGGAACTTTCCTTTTTATTAGGGAGGAAAGAGGAGGAAACAGACACAGAGATAAGAAGGGTTTTAGATTGTGGTGGAAATATGATAGATTTTGCATCTGTTTCTACTTTTTCAGTGAAGAAGTAAGGTTTTAACCTGAATTTTAGTCTTGAGAAGTTAGCAGGCTTAAAGAATTGGAAAGTTAGCTTCTAGGACATAAGTTTCTGTGCTATAGTGAAAGTCCATTTAATAATACATTTATATTTATACAATATTCATAGCTGTACATAAATCATTGTTCATTGAGTAGCAGCACTATCTTCTCTGTATTTATCCAAGAGAAATGAAACTATGTTCACTCAAAAAATAAAACAAAAAACAAACTGTATTCAAATCATTACAGCAGCTTTATCCTGATTACTACAACTTGGGAACAACTCATATGTCCTGCAGCTGGTCACTGAAAGAGACATCCATACAATGGAATACTACTCAACCAAAAAGAGAAAGAAACAAACTACTGGGTCTTCCCTGGTGGCGCAGTGGTTGGGAGTCCGCCTGCCAGTGCAGGGGACACGGGTTCAAGCCCTGGTCCGGGAAGATCCCACATGCGGCGGAGCAACTAAGCTGGTGCCACAACTACTGAGCCTGCACTCTAGAGCCCAAGAGCCACAACTACTGAAGCTCGCGTGCCTAGAGCCCGTGCTCTGCAACAAGAGAAACCACCACAATGAGAAGCCCGCACAACCGCAGTGTAAAGTAGCCCCCCCAGCCCCCCTCTCTCCAAGGGGAGAAGAAACAAAGACCCAATGCAGCCAAAAATAAAAAATTAATAAAGTTATTTAAAAAAAAAGAAACAAACTACTGATACACACAGAAACATGGATGAATCTCAACTGCATTATGCTAAATGAAAGAAACCAGATTCAAAAGAATGCATAATGTCTGATTCCAAGTATGTAGTATTCTAGGAAGGCAAAACCATAGGGTATGAAACAGACCAGTTGTTGCTTAGGGTCTGGGGGTGAAAGAGGAATAGATGAAATAGGGCCCAAGGGAAATGCCTGGAGTAATAGAATTGTTCTATTCTTGATTGTAGTGGTAGCTACATGACTGCAGGTGTTTGTCGAATTTCATAAAACTGTACGCTAGAAAGGGAGACTTTTTACTGTATGTATAGTAAATCTTAATAAATTTTTAAAGAACTTAGTTGATAACAGTTACATGTGGAGACCTGGACCTCTGACACTGATGAATGTGGTCTTGAAAGTCTCTCAAAGTAGAAATTCCCAACTGGTGTGTCAAGAATAGGTACCAGGATGCTGGTCTCTTAGCTCTGAGGGCAGGTGAGCAGGCTCTGTGCCCCAAAGCTCCTAAACCAGGCATTTCACCCGGAAGCAGCCTTAACTGTCTACCCCACTGGGCTGTACACATACTACTATTGTCCATGCTTGCCATAATGGGATGCCAATGCCAATCGTGGGAAGCCCTGTCTTAGAAGGAGATGGGCCCTCCTTATAAGGAGACTGTGCAGTAGTTCTAACTACTTCAGTCAGCAGTATGGTAGCTTCTAAGACACTAGCAACCAAGCTCCTAAGGAAATCTGGTCCAGATAACAGAAGAAAACACAGCTGCTGTTACAGACTATATACAAAATAACAACATGATAAAAGCTACAGGACGAAACTTAAAGGATGCATGCAGTCAAATCTGTGGTTAGAGTTAATTAATAATCCTAAAATGTTCTCATTATTTAATAAGGAAGACTAAAACTCAATGAACTTAGCATTTAATTCAATAGCTTGGGGTGGGAGGTTTATGTTAATAATAAACAAATGAAAGTAATAAAGCAGAAACTAAACTACTTAAAAAAAAAAAAACCTGAAACTGAAGATCTTGCACACACAATGGAATAGGCAAATGTAAGAAAAATATCCAAATATAAATCAGAAAATAAATTAATTAGTTACAGCAATAAATAAAAATATGAAATTTTAACTTAAAAGGATGGGTTCCTAAGAAGATAAAAACTTACTAAAAATCTATCCAAGAACTATTAAGCCTGAATAAACCAATAACCCCTAAAGAAATAAGAAAATGTGTCAAAAATCAAACTCAACTTTCTCATGTTATATCAACTTTTCAAGAACATAGAACAATTCTGTCAGGTCTACCTAGTGATAGGTGGTGATTTTCCTCTTTTTTTCTATATTTCCCAAATATAGTCAACATGCATTACTTTTATAATCAAAAACAAAACACTAAATTTTATCTTTAGAATAGCCAGACCATTTTTCTATTACTAATTCTTTTTGGATTTGGCCTTGGCAATCCTGATACCTCGATAAATTAAAATAAAAGCACATTTAAAAAAATCATTCTCATTCTTCCAAAAAATTATCTTGCATCTTCACAGAGAATATATGTCACAATCTTTTAAACAAGTATGTTTGCTTGGCAGTAGAGAATTAGTTTAAGTACATTTTAAACTAACCAGACTTCCAGAGGTTTGACCACATGTGAACATGAACTCTCAAATGAAATCTCAAATGAATCTGTTCAAAAAGCTGGACTGCAAGTTTTCCCTCATCACTTAACTGTTACACGAAAAGAAGAAATGTCAGATAACGTGACATGTTGAAATATAAACTCCCTCTGAAATCTAAGTTGTATTTTTGTCAGATTAAACTAGTTCCCAAAGTAATGGGAAATTTATTTTTTCTCAAACATAACAAAAGTGTTAAGGGAAAAATACTAGCTACAATTGCCCTGTATATGCTGACAGACAAGCCACTTGTTGTCATCAGTGGGGGACATGGGGACACTATGTGACAGAGAAAATACTTCTGAGAGGGGTTATACAGTGATTGTGAAGGAATAATGAATAAGAAGCCATTTTCTTAACAGAAGAAAAAGAAAAACACAACAGCATGTCGAAAAACAAAAAGGTGGAATCACCTAAAAACATCCTCAGTTTTTTTACTTTCTTCTCTATTTAAGATTTTAATAACTGACAGAAAGATTTCACGTTATCTAAGACAACAAACACATTCAATTACAAAAGGACTCCAAATATTATTTTGCATTCATCTCCATACAGTTGACCCCATGGTGAGCATACTGCAGTGTGTACAGAAGTAGAAGTATAATGTATACATAAAACTTTCATACTGTTATAAACCAATGTTTTCTCAATAATTTCTTAAAAAGGACCTCAAAGATGTCTGTAGGTATCAAAAGAGTAGAGGTGACAACCACAGTGTAGCAAGTAAGGGAGTTATATCAAGAGAATCCTTACCTCTTTAGCAAAAATGAATGAAGTGAGGGACACATACTATCAATAAAGAGGGCTTCCCTGGTGGTGCAGTGGTTGAGAGTCCGCCTGCTGATGCAGGGGACACAGGTTCATGCCCCGGTCCAGGAAGATCCCACATGCCGCGGAGCAGCTAGGCCCGTGAGCCATGGCCACTGAGCCTGCACGTCCGGAGCCTGTGCTTTGCAACGGGAGAGGCCACAACAGGGCGAGGCCCGCGTACCGCAAAAATAAATACATAATGAGTGAAGTTTTAGGGGTATGAGGAATTTTAGCTTCCATATACTATTCCCTGAACAAGTGTTTTCCATATGCTCTGTTAGTTAAATTTTTTCCTATGATGGAAGAAAAGTAGTGCCCACAAGAAGGATGTCAGCTCATGTATGCCCATTTTTCAGATAGCTCTAGAGTTTCTCAGAGTTGGCACTGGGATTGGGGGAATCAGTAAAGAAAAAGGTAACTAACCTTGTTCCTGGAAGTCATCATGGGCAAACTGACAGGGATTTATAGCTATGGAACTTGATTTTTGTCACATGTTAGGTTAGATTACTTCACATATATAATATACATATTTTGCTTTAAAAACATTAAAAGCAAAATATGTTAGAATAATATAAGGGAATAAACAAACAACAGAAGGGTAGCCACCCATCACACACAAAAAGACACAATTTTAAAATGGGATTTGACCATAAGTTTTCAGATAAGTTCTGTATAGTATGAGATATAACCATATCCTATTTCAGGATGATGACAAGCAAATGTGATTTTATAACTACTGTGAGAAATGTACGTGAAATCATAAAATGCAAAGAAGTGTCAAAATACTGGAAAAAAGGAGGCTCCTAAGTTTTAAATCAGAGGTAGTTCATGGATTAATTTATCCACCAAATATTTATTAAGCACATAATATATATTAATTCCTGTGATAGATGTGGCAAATAGAACAGTGAAAGAGAAATAGTTTATTCTCTCATGCATTTGACAGACTAAGACAGTAGTCTCTATGGCAAGGAGAAAATAAGACAATTCATTAGGGTTGGAAATGAAATATTAGTTTTCTTTTCTTTGTATTTTTTAGCCTAGAAATAACATATGAAGCTGTACTAATATTTAATATACAGATTGCCAAGGCCATCCTTACTGAGCCCAAATATGGGACCATTACATGTGCTCTACTGGTTTATGCAGACATCCCATGGAACAGTAGAAGTCCAATAAGACAGGTGGCCTTTGCTCCTATTTAAACTATTCCAATTTAAGAGTACAGGTTAAGCAGATTTACAGATTATATTGTCCAATTTTAATGAAATTCACCCTCACAAAACGACAAGAAATTCAAAAAAGACTCTTGCAAAGGAAACATGGATCAAAGACAATTCTCTTAACACAAGTACAACTGAACAATTAGAAAACAGCAATGCTAAGATTCCTCTTCCCCTTTGGGCAAATTTCCTATCAAACATTTATGAGTTAAAAGTCAATGATGATCTCATCAGGTCTAATACAACCATGTCACTATTACTAAAATATCAGAATTATTAATATTAACTATAATTATTAAATGAGAAAAGTGTTCATGCTGAAAATAAAAAAATAAACAATGTTACATTCAACTTCATTCTTTTTCAGTTCCTATATAATTGGCCAAGTTTTATAATATATTTATATTTATCATATTTGTATTTGATTATATTTTAAGAACATAATTTATACACAAACATATGTTGGGATACAAATTCATAGAAATATTTTACTGTAAAGGGCGTACTATCAAAAACATTTGGAAGCCACTGATCTGGAGGGTGTAAATTCTACAAACAGATCTATGAGGCTAATATCAATAATCAGGAACATTTTAAAAGAGATATTTTGTGAACGTTTGAAAAGAACTGTTAATATAATGAAAAGCATATAATGATCATTAGAAAGCAAGATGAGTTTTGTAAAAATAACTTGCACAACTGAGTTGATTTGTCTTTTTAATAATGTCACACTGACATTAAGAGAATGGAGTAAATACTACTATCCTGAGCAAAGCACTTAAAAAAAATAAAGATGTGAATAATTCAATAGAATTTAGATGACACATACTAGGAGGAATAACTAATATAATACATAACCAGAATAATCTTTCCAGGTCACTTCCTACAGTACCACAGTCTAATGTCTTTTGATTGCTCTGAGAATGAGATCTACAATCACTGTTCCCACCACCTTTCACTGACCCTCCTACACCCCCTGATGCCCTCACTACTCTCCTTAGCCAGTTTAAATTCCACGATTCAATCATTACAACCATTCTCTTGCACAGGCTCTTAGCTCTCGCCTCTCCCTGGCTTTCCTGACTGAATTTACACCCTCCACATTTAAACCTACGCCTGAATTGAAAGATGACTACAGCTAAACTAGTCACAGCCATGTCATCTAGTCTCTCACCTGCTGCTCTTCTCCATTTAGGTAAATGACAACTCTGTTCTTTCAGCTGCTCAGCCAAAAGTTATAAAGTATTCTATGACTTTCTTTCATATTGTGCATCCAATCCTTCAGCTAATTCTACCTTCAAAATTATCCAGAAGAGAACTGATTTTCACCACTTCCACTGCTACCATTCTAATCCAAGCCACAAATACCTGCAAGAGCAACCTCCCCTCCCTCAAAACAAAACAAAACAAAACAAACCTGGTCTCCTTCCTTTTCCCATGGCCAGCTCTGGTCTATTCTCAATTCAGCAGCCAAAATGATCTATTACAATGTAGAAGTCACTCATGTCATTCCTCCACTCAAAATCCTCCAGGGGCTTTCCAAACTAAAAGCTCAAATTTCTTGCAGTGACATATAAAGCCAGCTTTTCTTTCTGATCTCATCCCAATCTCCTCTTTGCTAATTCCACTTCAGCCACACTGTCTTCCTCTTGTTTCTTGGACACACCATGCACACCTTCCCCTCCAGAGCTCTCCCATTCCTTCTACCTGGAATGATCAATCCCAGAACCAAATGACTCGCTATTCTTGGTGCAACTTACTTGACCACCATATCTAAATTTGTAACACCTTTTTTTCTTCCCTCAGATTTCCCATCCCCATTTCCTTTACATTTTTTCTTTAGCATTTACTCATTAACTATAAATAAATATGTATACACATATATATATATATAATTTAGGTATCCTGTTTATTAGAATGCCAGCTTCATAAAGGCAGAGAAATGTGCCAGTTTTGTTCATTCCTCTCTGCTCAGCACTTAACAATAGTGCCTGGAACGTGCATGATACTCAATATTTATTTGTAAGATGGATTAATAAATCATTCAACAAGGCAGAATTTAACAAAAAGAGATGCATTACATTTAGATGCAAAAAGCATAAATGAACCTGGAGCACATCACGCTAAGTGAAATACGCCAGTCACAGATGGACAAATGCTGCATGACTTCACCATTATGCAGTATCTAAAACAGTCAAACTCACTGAAGCAGAGTAGAATGGTGGTTGCCAGGGGCTGGGCGGGGAGGGGAAATGGGGGAATCCATTGTTGTTCAATAGGTATAAAATTTCAGTTATACAAGATGGAAAAAGTTCTAGAGATCTACTGAACTACAAAGTGCCTACAGCTAACTATGCTGTTACACACTTAAATAATTTGAGAGAGTAGCTCTCATGTTAAGTGTTTTTACCACAAAAACAAAAATGGGAAAAAAGGGACATGAGGAAACTTTTGGAGGCAATGGATATATTTATTGCCTTGATTGTGGTGACGTTTTCATAGGTGTAGACATATTTCCAAACTCATCAAATTGCAAACATTAAATATGTATGATTTTTTGTGTATCAAATATACTTCAATAAATCTGTTAAGAAAATCAATTATAAAAATAAAGGAGGGGGGACCTAACTTGGCCACTCTCTTGCAATTTCCCACATATATTATGTTATCTGTACTGCAGTGCCTTTGTATGTGCTTTTTCTTCTACCTTACATTTCCTTCTCCCTCACCATTCATCTCAGTTAGTTGCTCAATGAAAACTCACCTGTTGTAAGACATCTCCTTTAAATCTATTAAATCCTCTTCTGTGCTACCTCTGTAGTATGTTCATACTTCTATCATTGCCCCTATTACACCATGTTGTGATTATTTGTTTTGAGTCTTCCTCCTTATAAGCTATGTGCTCCTGGATGTTAAGATCCATGTCCATGATTTGCTGTATTTGACACCCCCATGTCTATGTTATACAACTGATTTCCAAATGTAATTGAATCTATATATTTTTTAAATCTAGAATGATCTAATTTTCCAAAAGCTTTAGTGTGAGCCAAAATTGTCATTAGTAGATATTCATTATCCAGATTATGAAAAGTAGATCTCAAATATTGTGCCAAAAACACAGGCACAGGAGAGGGGGAGCCTCCCATTACTGGGTGCATTTGGGCAGAGCCTGGATGGTCGACGCACAAGGACTCTTATAAAAGAGACTCTTGAACCACATGGGAAGTTGGACTAGAAGAGCCCTCAGGACCTGAAAAAAATCCTTCTCTGATCAGTGAAAATCATTCTCCGATTTTTTTCTTTTTTTGCAATTTGTGGCAGTCTTTGAGGTTTTAGCATACTATATTGTTCTAATTTAGTACAATTTGATGTACTAAATTAGATGTTTGGAATTTAGAAGCATATATATTTAATACTGAATTTTATTTTTTAGAAAAGGTGTACTTAATCATTACTGTGTTACTGTTTTCAAGAGTAACAACTTTATTTTAAAATACCTTAGTGACTACAAAAAACATAAAAGTTATGCTTCTACTGATACTTTTATCATACAACATATTTTACAAAGTTATATTTTCTTACTTTATCATAAAAACAATACCAAACCTAGAAAAAGCAGAAACTGTTACCTTCATTCTATAATCAGTGTTCTAGTACAGAAAGGTTGCAATGCCTTGTCCAAGATCACATAGCAAGTCATGGCAGATTTAGAAGTAGAATTTTCTCCTGATTTTAACCCAGAGCTCAGTACATTTCAAACCTACATATCTAACTTCCAGAGTCTACTGATGGAGAGAGAATTCTTAAGAATTTCCTTTGATTTATTTAAGAAAGAAATGGTCAGTTTGCTTTTGTTTTCCTAAGTTAAGCAAAGAAAATATACTTCATATTCACTGAAATTAAATTTTTTAATTTATTATTTATCCAAAAAACCAGAATCTATTCTGGTTGAATTGCAGTAATAACCCACTAACATTTTTTTCTTTCAAGGCTCTCACACCTTGACCTTAATCTCCAGAATGTTGTCTTCACATATGAATTCCCATCTGGTAGGAGACCTTTTCTGCTCTTGATTTTAAAGAAATTTGATATAATTTGAAATCATTTAAATTACAAAAAAGCACATATAAATTATTGGCTAAGTCTTTTTCTGCTCTTTATTATGCAAAAGTTTGATGTCTTCTTTTAATATAAAATAAGGCAAGTTACTCTCTGTATATCAGTCACTATTAGCAAGAAATTCACAAAAATGTGCTATGACTATAAGTTAAAAGCATAGTAAGTCTTCTCTGAGGGATCACTTTTGAAGACCAGGAACCTGCAGAAACTGAGAAAATCTTCCTTCAAAGTAATTCTTACGATTTCAAATTCCTTTTTCTATACTTATGATAAACCCATACATTTTCCTCCTAAAATATTTGCATGACACAAATAATAGATTTTTTGTTAATCTCACAGTAGAAATAACAATGGTTGACAGTGAAAATTGGGATTCTGAACCTGAAGTCTGTGTATATTATCATTCAGTTAATCAAAATTTTCCAGGGTATATAAACAATTGAGGAAATTAGTATAGGAAATTTAAAATAGCCTCAATAATTTTGCAAGGATATGTAGAAGTAGACTAGAAAATATATTTTGCAAGAATAGGTAGATAAATAGACAGCTATACACACAAACACACATATATAAATTCTCATCAGTAAAAGTTGTGCACTGTCTAGGACATATATATGATACCTCTCAGTTTTTCCTTTAAGTCTACATAATACCCGGAAAAAAAAAAAAAAGGAAAAGCTCTACAGAAGGCAAATTATAGTTTCCAAGAAAACAAAAATGGTAGATAAGATACTTAACCAATTGGTAAGTATCTTAATCCTTGCTGTGTTAACCCTCAGCCTCTGAGAGAGAAATAGATGTACATCAAAAAGTGGCTCATATTGGGCAACTTTCCAATAAGATATTCACCAGCTGCAATAAGTGCCCAGCCAGTTTCCTAAATGTAATCAGCCAACCGTGGGACAAGTCAAGTTGGAGCATATTATAGAAATTGCCAAGACATTATCCCAACTGTTCAAATAAAGACTTCTTGATCCTGAACCTGAAGGGGACGATCAAGAACAAATCTACTGCTGACCAGCATCTACATGGCTACAGTGCTTTAATGATACAAATTACCAAACATTCTATAGCACCTCCAAAGATTATTACAAAGAAATCTTGCCCTTATCCGTCCATCCTATGAAGGTACAAAATCATATTTGGAATAACATCCAATCCATTCAGTGGGCAAGTCTTGCAAATAGGCCCAGTACATCCAGAAAGGAGAGAAGGGAGGGAGGGAAAGAAGGAAGGCAGGGTGGAAGAAAGGAGGGAGGAAATGATGGCAACAATCTCCTCATACTTCTGAGTGCCTGTCTAGAAAGATTATACAACTGAACAGAATCCAGCTTTCGCATTCCTAAACTAAAATACAATTAACAATATAATAGCATAATTACCTACGTAAGGTTTTCATAAGGAAAATGCAACGTAAGAAAGTTTTCTTCCTGTAAACTTACGTATGTATTAATATCTATTCATTAAAATATCGGTCTTAGAAAAACTATACAATTCTCTCAAAACCTTCTGAAAAATTCAACACACTTCCCTGTTTAAAAAAATAATTAAGAGTTCAAAAGTTTGGGGGCTTAAAAACCTTCTCAAAATTTTCATTGAGCACAGAATATGTGTGAACCATGTACAGATTGTCCCCTACATAGCTTGGTTCAATTTATGATTTTTCAACCTTACCATGGTGGGAAAGTGATACACATTCAGTAGAAACTGTACTTCAAATTTTGAACTGTGATCTTTTCCCAGGCTAGCCACATGTGGTACAATCCTCTCTCGTGATGCTGGGCAGGGCAGCAGCTCCCAGTTAGCCACTCAGGAGGATAAACAATCGATGACACTTACAAGCATTCGGTACCCATACATTCTGTTTTTCATTTTCAGTTCAGCATTCAATAAATTACATGAGATTTTCAACACTTTATTATAAAATAGGCTTTGTGTTAGATGATTTTGCCAAACTGTAGGCTAATGTAAGTGCTCTGAGTACATTTAAGGGAGCCTAGGCTAAGCTATGATGTTCAGTAGGTTACGTGTATTAAATTCATTTTCAACTTATGACTTTTTTACTTACGACGGGTTTATCAGGATGTAACCCCATGTTAAGTCTAAGATGATCTGTACACAATACAAAGTATACAGAAGTATGTGGCAATTTCATATAATTCATAAAACATAACAAGTAGATGTGCCATATCTTTCAACTCCTCAGGTAGCTCCATAAAAGGAATCTAGATTGCCAAAGTGACATTTGTATGTTGTCTGTGTCTCAATAATGGTGACGGAAGCTAGGAAAGAAACGGTGCATTCCTTGGATGTTTAAATCAACTGAAACAGTCTATTCTCGTGATGCATTGTGGCATGAGTGAGGATACATCCTGAAGCTCCACATGTATTTTGCTAATTTCCCTAGGTTCATTACTTTCTGGTTTTTTCTGACACTTCCTTTGCACTCTTGCTCCCTCTCCCTCTCTCTCCCTTTCCCTCTCTTCTAATTAGGCCACTTCTTTCTTCCTATCATTCTTGCTCTAAATATACTTGCTAAGTCTATCGCTGCTCTTGCCTCTTTTCCAAGTTATCTTTTTTTAGGCACAATGCCAGTGCCATTTTTCTTATGATTTGTGAAAGTCTTTCTTTCCTCTGTCCCTGCCCAGGCCTCCTACCCCCTGCCTAAGCTTTTCCTTTTTCCTCTATTATCTACTATGCTCTCTGTTATATTTCTAGCCCTTAAAGTTCACAGGGCTCATGAGAAAAGAAAACTACAGCTGTGGTGAAACAACAGAGGTTTGTCCAAAAACTACCCTTAGTTATTTGGATCTAGTTTACAGTGTTGCCTCCAAACAATAGCTTAATTGCAGGGATCTCGGAGAAAAAAAATAAAGCTGCAAAAATCAAGCAAAAGCCTTGGAAAAGCACTTGTTGTCATCTGTCTGTTCTCAAGTCAGGCCCCTCCAATTTGCCTCATCCCTGCATCCATATAATAAAACAAGATATATTTACATTTTCTCCTTATTTACAGGAGAACTGGGTCATAATAACTTCTGTTCACCCAATTAATGAACTGAACGTGCAATAATAATATGACACAGAATACATCCAATCTTAAACTGTAAGTGATAAGGGTAAGAAAATATATTTAATTTGAATAGGATGTTTGCAGTCTTACCCAGAACACTGGGGAAGGCAATCGAGTACCTGATGTCTGAGCTCTTAGTGACATACAGAGAATCTCATGGGCTAAAGAAATTCCCAGAGGAGAATTGTGGAATTTAATAGCCAGTTTGGACTTCTACAATTGAATCACTTTTTTGCTTAGACATGCAATGATTTTAAAGTCTTTAATTTTACCAGTGTTGTTATATTTTTTGTTTTTCTATAACATCCTGTTATATTTATTTTTATGGCTAGTTTAGTTGCCTGAAATTACTGCCCTTCCCCTGTAGGCACAAAATGTTAGGTGAATTTGCCTCAATACTGATCAGCATTTTTATTTTCATTTCACAAGTAAATACTTTTATATACATGCTTTGAAAAAAGAATTTATTTAAAGTCTTAATAGACTTTAAATAAATACATTTACAATTATAAATGTAATTGGATCCCTTGCCTTTTTTTTTTTTAACTCTCCAAATGCATCTGCAATAGGTCTACTGAGCTGCTGACCTACAGAGAAAAAATCTTCCTGATTATAACTGGAAACATTAAAAAAAATCCTATATTTGCAAAATCAAAATTATCAAAAATGACAGCACCAGGAATACCAAATTAAGTTCCCTGTAAGCTACAATCAGAAGTTAACAGTACAGAGAGACAGTTAATGGAATTCAACTTCTAAACAAAATCCTTTCACAAAATCACACCTGAGTTAGTCTTCGGGGGAAGATGGTGAGTGAAAAATAGATGGATTCTAAATAGATCATCAAGATATTAAAGATGAACAGAATAGACAAAAAAAATAAAGTGAAGCAAAGCAAAAAGTGGGCATGCTGCTATTTAATTAACACTGATGTACAGCCATGAATACCATATAGATAGAAATTCATACTCTAAGACTATTTTTAAAGAGAAATACTGCTGTGATAAGAGAAAAGGAAGCATTAACACTGACCTGCTTTTGGGCAGTGATATTTTGCCCTGCGAAGTTCTGTGAAAATTGCACTGTACCAGTAATATTTAATTGTAGCATAAAAATTAAACACCATTTACTTGACATAAAATAGGGACAGAATGTAAATTAAGTAAGTTTCAATTCATGTCTTCTTACTCACATCTGTTGGCAGTTTAAATAGTTTTAGTGTCATTAATTGTTATAAAAGTGCAAGATTTGCTGTATGCTTGCCACTTAGGACCAAAGGCACAAAAGTCTAATTGAACTAAGTAATTAGTAATTTGTCATTTCCTATTGTCAGCAATTACTTTCCATTAGAAATCCTCACTGAAAATTCTAATTTGAAGTGAGGTTTGCATTTTATTGCTGTCCATCCAAATTAGTTTAAAATTGACAGCTACATTTTCATTTAAAATTTTAAAGATATTAAATATGCTTGAAGAAACTGAAGCACACTCAGCTCCACATAAGCCTCTGTGTGTGTGTGTGCAGGCACACACACTCACAAGAAAAGACAGCTAACACCAAAGGAGGTGCTTTTCATTTTTCCAAAAGGGAGTTGCTGTTTGTGCAAATATCACATCGTGGTTGCTTCTATGAAATTCCAGGTTTCTGATTTTTACATCTACACACAGACCCCTGCAGTGATGCTCTCACCTGCACACAGATGGACAAGGAAACAACACACTATTAGACTTCTTTCTAGGGTTCCGAGCTCCCTCTGGGATATTACTGTTGGATGGTTTTTCATTTGTTCTTCATGCTCCACTAACCAATCAACACTTTTCCTTCCCTATGTTCTGAGCACCGTAAAAAGGTAAAAGGGAACTTAGCCCTCAAAAATAATACTAAGGAGTTGATTTATAATTAGCATGGGTCCACTGATGAGTCAAGCTTATCCTTAGTTTCCTTTGTGAAAGTTTGAGCACTACATGTTATCCCAACTGGATGGTTTTCCTCTTTTAAAACTTAAGGCTGTTTCCCTTTAAGTACAGCTGGATTTCTTTAACAAATAGACTAGGCTTCCAATTGTTAACATTAAAGATACAGATGCAAAGTTCACAGATTTTTCTCTCTACCCCATGATTAAAATTCTGAAACCATAAAACAAATCTTTAAAAGCCTTGAGTTAATATACCTGTACATGAAGGCCCCATATCTTAGATGAGGCTAACAGAAGTTGCTTGGGGAAAAGCATATCCACATATTTATTATGATAAAGAGGGCAATATCCATAAAGAACAGATTTGATTTATTAACCTGGAGTTAGAATTACATTAAAGGGCAAATGACAATGAAATTCCACAATTACATGTCTAATAATTCAATAACTAATAAGGGTGGTGCTGAAATGCATCTCTATATTAATTGAAGTGATATGGTTTACTAATTTCTTTTTCCCTAAGTTACATAAGTGCTAAAATTGACTTAATGCTAGAAATCGTAATGAATTTCTCTTATTTTTTTAAAGTGACACTCTAATCATTACTCTAAATTCATATACTTTCACAGAACAAATTTTCTACTGTTACCCCTTTGGTAACTAACTAGATATACCACACATCTGTAACACTTAAGTGAACATTAATTAGTGCTAATTTACAATCAAATTCCAATGGAGAAGCAAATTATGCTTTCTTGAACATCAAAAGTCTTTATCATGACCATTATGATGAAGAATGCCAGAACATCTTAATTATTTCTGCTTATAAATAATGTTTCCCACAAATCTTCAAAATGTACAAGAATGCTCTAGAAAGCAAAAAAAGAAAAAAACACTAGTCTCATTATAATTTGGTTTTAACTTAGTAATAATGCAGTTCATTTCAATGAATATCTTGCTCTCTCTACTTCAATGCAATAAAAAAGAGATGGCCTGAAAATTCAAGAGCAAATTTTTCCGTTGTGTGTATTGTTTAAGAGCTATTGAAATAGATTTAAAAATTTTTACTACACTGCCACAGAATTTTGCTACATAAATCCAAGATTGCCTATAATATCTCAGTTTTAGGTAAACCAAAAATTATTTAAACTGTAAAATATTTGCCTCCTTACAATAAATCACACACTTCTAAAGCAATATGCTTCACAGAAGAAAAATAAGCAACAGAAACCAACAAACTCCCATCCTACTCATTCTAAAACCATGTATAATTGCCAATAAGGCACTGAAGAAAAGAGAGAATTAAATTAAAAATTCAATAAACACTGATCAATATGCTTGTAAATACCAAGTCTATAAAATGATCTCTTTAAATGTAGTTAAACCACAGGTATATGTTCTGTATTTTGGAATTCAATGATCATTTTTAAATCTAGTTCAATTTGTTTCAAATGGAAACATGCCAGAAATCTAAGACCGCCAGAGAGGATAATACAAAAGAAGGAAGGAACGAACGAAAGAAGAAAGAGAGAGAGAGGGAAGGGAGAGAGGGAGGGAGGGAGGGAGGAGGGAGGAAAGAAAAAAGGAAAAAAGGAAGAAAACAGCAGCTCAGATCGTGAAACTCTCACTGTCTCCTGGTTTAGCATTAGCTCACAATCAGCTGAATAAAGAAGTCATCTCTGTCTAAGATGTAAATAAATCACAAGCCTCAGTTACTTTACCACTAGCTGTTTGTCATTCAGGAAAATAATGGTTAATCAATGTCTAATCAATGAAGATGTGTAACATATTAGTTTGCAGTCCTTCATCATCCTATTTTCTTCAATTGCCTGGGGGTTTGTGTTCAGTACTTACAGAATCGATTACAATTGAGAATGATCATTCAGCTCATGTTGAGAGCTGTCAGCTGTGCTTTCCACGAGGCAGTTTTACTCTTGTGTTTAATATGAGATGCTAATATTTAGCTGCATCTGACAAACTAGGTTCCATGGTGGAACATTTTATGAGAAGTACTTAAGTAACTAATTGTATCACTACATGTCACTTGATGAAACTAAACTTTTCCTGACTTCACAATAATCATAAGCATTACTGGCTTGCTGTGGAAAATTAAAGGGAAATAGCTGCCTGCTTGAGTCTGATCATGCCTTCAGGGAAGGTCTAAGAAAGGGAACTACCAGTGATGCCCTTATAAATAACTACCGGGGGTGGGGGCAGGGGGAGTAGATAATTCTTCAATTATCATATAAAGCAACATTTTTCGACATAAGGACGGTTATCCTCATGTGCAAGCTTCCTTGAATGTCCGCAATTTCTCAAACATCAGGAGAAAAGTTAGACCCGCAGCCTCTTGACACATTTCTTTTAAGAAACAATCTTTTGTGGCTATGCATGTTTAAAGTCCAGAGAAAATGTTAATAGCCTGACAAGCCCATTTTTCTTGACATTTATGAAAATGTATCACCAACCTGTATATACATCCTGAAGAAAAACTGGGAGAGTATTATAAAGGTGGGAGAGGAGAATCTTGATTTCCTCTCAACAACAAATAATTGCCAAGTTATGGAGCTCTTTGCTTTAATTACTGCCTTGTGATTTGTTTTGGAAACTGTGCTGATGACATTCACAGAACCAATGTTAAAAAGTAATAATGATGTAGTATTTCATGAGAAACATTTTTGGATCTTGATAGCATTGATTTTGAAAGCATAAGTTCAGGTTAGTATCAGCTCCAACAGCACCCTCTAGTGCCCACTGCTCTGAAGCATCTTGTGGAAGGTGGAAAAGCCATTTGTATGCAGTTCAAGCTCATTGACACTCCCTTTATAGCCAATATTATGAAACTTTAAAAAGTATATTCATCATTGCAAGTGACCCAAATGTGCTCTTACACTTAAAAATGTTTTAATATCATTCTGTGATCAAGCATACCCAAGAAATGTACCATGATCTAAGATTTTTAAAGTTAAAACAGTGCACTAACTTTATTAGACTATTGTTTCAGTGGTACATTGTCAAATTTTATGGGTATTACAGGATAGGTTTTAATTGTTTAAATTGCTGGGATAGTTGAGAAAAACTTAACTAATGACAACACCTTAAAGTTTGAAAGGTTGTTTCATGCTCAATGCCATAATGTACAATAAAATATGGAATTTAACATCATTTCCACTAACAGTGGGAAGAAAAAAACTTTATCTCTGAATTCAAAATTTTGATGAATCTGATTTGTCTTTCAGCTAATTTTAAAGGTGAGCAATAACGATCCCATCAAATGATTAAATAATCATTTATGTTTTCTCTTAGTTTTAACTCCCATTTCACAAATAAATCCCATTATAGTCATGAGTACTTTGGACCAGAATGGGCCTGCTGGAAAGATGAAAGAATATATGCAGAACACCGGTTTTAGTTATTTTTTGAAATAGAATTTTATGGTCAGAAAGAACAGCTACAGAGAAAACATGTGTACTCAATTTTAGATAACAGATATATCTTTCTGGGTTGATGAGCTGAATGTGTAGTGAAGGAAGTAGAAATCATGAATTTATAGTAATATTTTATGCAGACATAAACTGAATCATATAAACAAGTTACTTAGCTAACCTGAGCTAAAAAGCAAACACACAAAAACTGCATCTTTTAAGTGAATCAAAACTGTTTGTGTGTGTGTGTGCTTGGAGATACGATAAAGAGAGACTAAGGACAAAATTACTGGAGGTACCCAATCCCAGAAAGATTCCCCACCACAAAACTGCTAGAATTTTATCAAAATATACATGATGGTGTTTTTCTCCTTTACATCACATTTCCTATTGAGAAACTGTTCATACATTTACATCCTGAGGTATTTTAGCAAACTTTAAAAGATTATTTCTTATATATATTTCTAGTGGCAATTAGAATATTTCAAAAGAAAAAAACCTAACATTTATGCAGTGCCTAATAGATATATCAGTCTCCAGGCTAGGCATAAACATCTGTGTTTTCTCACAGAGAATCACATCAAGCTCTGCAATAAACTTAGACAACATTTTCTAGAAGTTACTTTTTCCTATCATTCACTTTATTTAGAATATGAAAAACCTTGTTAGCTGGATGTCTTATAAGCTGGGCTCACATACCTGTGCAAATATTTGTTGTCTTCTTAAATTACATTTTGACCATCAGCAGTTCCTAAATCGAGCACATACACTATAAAAGGCAAACCAACAGAGAAGTATGTAAAAGATCTTCATATGGTCTCTTTGCACAGCTACCAGGGGAGGTGAGCTAGCCCTATGAATGTCTGCACTTTGATATAAGAGCTGTGATAATGAGGAAAAGTTAATGGATTTTTATCTATATCAACCTCATGATCATAGACCTTGTTATTTTTATTATTCTTTAAGAAGGGGATCGGTACTGCATGAATATGAAGGCATATAGTCACAGCATTTCTTAGATTTATCAGTACAGGGGTTACAAAGCCTTCTTTCCTTTCTAGGTAGATAAATTGAGTTCCATGCAGTTTACTATGTAGGGGTCTTTCAAATGAGACCACAAAATCTTAAATCCTATTCTCCTGCGTGGACATTAAAGATGCCACAGCACTTTCCATAAGAGTGGGGGCTTGTCACCATGCCACTAGGCAGATTCCTGGGCCTTACCTTAAAGTCCAACAGTCAGCTTCTCTCCACAGGATATTAGCGTATTAGGTACCCTGGAAAAGTTCAGTATACTTATTCAATTTATTAAAAATGTTAACCTAATGGTTCTGAAAATACTTTTTTTTCTTTCTTTTTTTTTTTAAAGTAAAAAGGAACCAAAGGTCTCCTTAGGCAGAGTTACTATAATGTTTGTTGCATGAAATCAAACTTCCTTCCAAAATATTTGATTAGTCCCTTTTGAACACAAATGCCTACAGTATTAATTTTATTTAAAAACAAAAACAACGGATATATAATAAAAAAAATCTTGTAATCCATGATCCATGCTTTCTGATACAGGTAATGTAAAACAAATGATATAATCTACAAAACCATGACAAATGAAAGACTTGGAAAAGGTTATGGTTTGACAAGGTAACATTTTTGAAATCTGGACACCAATCAAATTGATGTAACTATTGGTGATGCAACACTCTTTGACACTAAAGTCTTTACCACTGTCTAAAACATAGAGAAGAGCCCATTGTGATTGCTTAACGTCAGCTTTTGTTCATAAGCTCTTTCATAAAACTGAAACGAGGAAAATGATTTAAAGCAGTTCAATTTGTCTATTTACCTTAATCTTTAACTATTCCCATATGTCTGGCTACATGATGTATGACTCTTCATAAACCAATTTTTCAAAGATATACACGACAGAAAAAAGTCAGGCTCCTAACCTTTTATGCATTGAACTTTTATAGAGCTCTAGAAAACAAAATGCTTTTAGGTTTCAGAAAAGGAAAAAAAGGGCAAGAGGTTATTTTCTTTCTCTCCCCTCTTAGTAAATATTTGCATCAGTGAAAGTAGAGCATGTACTAATTTCTAGGTACATGAAGAGTCCCATCCGCAAACAATGATGATAAAGGTCTTTGTTTAAAAAAGAGCTACTTAAAAAATAATAATGTATAAATTAAGGTCATTAAGCTCTTACAAGTCCAGTAATTGAGGTAGGAATATTGTGCTAGGTATAATACCATTCAGTAGGGTGAGCAGAAAATACAAAATGCAGATTAGAGATTCCTTACTATAAAGAGCCTGAATCATGATCATAGAAGGTTTAGCTTCAATATTATGGAAAACAGTAATTGGAGAAATTAATCAGTATTGAAATAGAATGTGCTAATTATTTTTAAAATATCACAAGATTAGTAAACCAATTTTAATTAATTTACACGACTTTATAAAGATGGAAATAAAGAAAAATTATAGCTTTTTGTTCGTTCATGTAACCAATATTTACTAAGTACCTACTGTGTGCTTGGAGCTGGATGAACAACCATAAACAGGACAAATTCACATCCCTGCCCTCCTGGAGGCTATAATTTCATTTTAAACTAGAAAAACCAGCTTCAGGATCATTATTATCAAGTTATGATTATGACTCAAGGTAAAAGTGAAGTTTTTCTGGTACTTTTAGCCCCTAACCCTCCTGCAAATTTTGTACTATAGCTTGTTATTTCCAGGGGACACTATAATTTCCCAGTTGGTTTGCCCAAACTACAAAACCTAGTCTTCCCTCACAAAAAGGCACAAAACATTAGAATTCTGGTGATGAATATAGAATGCAGAACAGGGAAAGAGAACTAGTGTTTGTTACATATCTAACCATGTGTCTAGCCCAACTCCAGGCACTTGGCATATTTTTACCACATTCACATCTTTCATAAGCAGATTAAGATCAGCAAAATCATTTTATAGGATAGTCTTTTATTTTAAAATAGAAAAAAGTCAAATAGAAAAACCAATGAATCATTAAAATTAACTCTTCCTTCAGTGTGTGGAATAATCAGCTCATATTATACCACTATTTCTCCATCTGTAATTAGTTAAATAGCACTTTTTTTAACACAGATTTTGTAAAGGGGTCTTAATGAACTACTATATCGATTGATAAGCTATAAGATTTAATGCAACTTCCTAAAGAAGTAGCTTACATGTTGAAAAAGGTAAACCTGTCAATGTGGAAAAAAAGGGCAAGACTAGTCTGTTTTGTTAGAAATCTTTCCGCTTATCTTGTTCCTAATCCACTGATAAAATAAAGAAAACAATTAATAGAAATCAGACAGGTATCACAAGTTATGTGTTATTTTTAAAACTTTAAAATATTTTATTAAATTATTTTTAAATAAAATAATTTTAGACACATTTAACCTAAAGTAAAAATGATTACATTTAGCTCATTTGAACAAATACATTTTAAATCAACTATTCACAAAAACCCAACTCATTTAAAATAGGTTTTTTTTAAGTTCCAGCTTTTTTTTAATGGTTCTTTTTAAAACTTCAAGTACACTTGAGAAACTGATTGTGGATCATGTATACAATGTAGGGTCAATGCTGTATTGAATTTCCAGACCATTTTCAGACTACCTTCTGGCAATGGAAGCATTTTAACCACTGACACTCCCTTTGGGTATATCTGACTATCCTGGTACAATGCACCATTCCCCATTATTGAATCTACAACAAACTGCTGTAGGTTATTCATTGATTGTTTAAGTATATTCTTTAGGAGCAAATACAGAACTAATCTGTAAACAATCACATAAAAAATCAGCAGAATTCCTGCTTCAAAAATGCTTTGAGCTTAAGCACTTCATTATGTGCATTCTTTGATTATATTGTGTCACATTCAATAAAGATATATAGGAATTCTATTTCTTTATATCACTGCAGATTCTTCTCAGTGCTTCGTTGTACCATGCAAGGAAATTAAGAAAGCACATTCCAAACCAACCATACCAAGTTAAAGAGCATCTGCTCCCTTTTTATACTAATATTTTTTTTCCTGGATCAATCATATTATTCACCAGAATGTTTATTTAACTAACAAAGATGCTAGTAGTGATTCTATAATTTTTTTAATATGAATCACCTACATATCAGGTAAACTTTTCAGCTTCAAGATATACATGCATATAGGCGTGGGAGTCTACATTCATCTTAACTAGACTGCATTTTAAGAATAAGCTTGAGGACTCCTTGCACAGTGTTCTTAAACAATTCAGAACCTGAGAGTGTGTGTGGTGGCATGTGTGAGAGAGCAGATAGCTCTCCGTTCATTCGCACAGCCCCTCTGTCAGTAAGTATTTAGGACAGCTTTCTAACATGAAATCAGCTCAGCTGCAGAGTCGATTTCAGAGTGAGAGACACAGAGAGAGAGACAGAGAGACAAAGAGAGAGAATATTTCATCTCCTTAAAATGTATTTGCTGTTCTGTCCTCTCAAATCCTGCAAGTGTTTTCTTATTTCTCAGGGAAATGACATTTTGAGGATACATCTATCACATCAAACTGATTTCTTTTTGTTCGCATTAGCTTAGTAGGCTTTCAGTAATTTGACAAATGTTTAAGAATAGAGTAAGATATTCAAAGTTATATGCTTTCAGAAAAATATGTATAGAAATGTGTACACTTTAACACCTGGCTTTGAAAAAAAGTGGTAAGAAGATGAAGTGGAAATATTTTTTACAGTCATATATCATGCAAAGTTTTATTTTATTCTTTTGTAAAATATACTTTTGGTTGGTTAGGTTTTATGTGTTTTGTTCTGTTCTGTCTGCAGCAAAGCTTTCACTGAAGCCACCATCTGCATAACAGAGGGAAGGAATGTACAAAGTATTGATATTAATAAACAAAAAAAATCACAATTTCATCTAAATTCCTTCTCTGAAATGCAACAGCAGCACTGCTTTGATGTGGATGCTTTTATTTACTCAACTATTTTTACTTTAAGGCAGCAGAGAAGGCCTGTGGAAGAAACTCTCATTTTGTTGCCTTGCTAAAATGAGTTCGGTACATTCTTGAATCTATTCCAACTAATACTATATGTGAAAGTAGTTTATTTTAATAAAACATTTTAGTAATATTGCTTTCAGGTGAGAAATAACCAGGGACTAGAAAACAATTTTAAAATACAAGCAAGCAAACAACAAAAAAAGAAAATGTCAATTTCTATGGCCAATGTCACATTACTACTCACTTCCCTGTTCAAGTTTATAGAGGTCTCCAAGTGTAACAATAAACGATCCAGTTCAGTTAATCTATGTGATTATGCTGTGGGGACCTGTATGTGCGAGAGAATATGGCCCATTCACAAAGGACTTTGCACTATGAAGCAAGGGCACAGAGATGGAAGTCGGTTGCTTATAAAATAGTGAAAAAAAAATACACTGATGATGTGAGAGATTAAAAAAAAGAGTTCTCTTCTCTAGAGATATTTCCCCTAAGTTATGACCAATTTCAAAAGGCTTTTTCTTTAGGTGGCGAGGAAATACAGTGCAAATATTTTTTACAATCTTCTTAAAACATCATGTAAAGTTTTATTTTACTCTTTTGTAAATTATACTTTAGGTGGGTGAGGTATAATGATAATACTTACCAGCTTGGGGTCAAGCTATTACTTTTTTGGTTTATTTATTTATTTATTTACTTATTAACATCTTTATTGAGGTATAATTGCTTTACAATGGTGTGTTAGTTTCTGCTTTATAAGAAAGTGAATCAGCTATACATATACATATATCCCCATATCTCTTCCCCCTTGCATCTCCCTCACTCCCACCCTCCCTATCCCACCCTCCCTATCCCACCGCTCTAGGTGGTCACAAAGCACCGAGCTGATCTCCCTGTGCTATGCGGCTGCTTCCCACTAGCTATCTATTTTACGTTTGGAGTGTATATATGTCCATGCCACTCTCTAGCTTCGTCCCAGCTTACCCTTCCCCCTCCCCATGTCCTCAAGTCCATTTTCTAGTAGGTCTGTGTCTTTATTCCAGTCCTGCCCCTAGGTTCTTCATGACCATTTTTTTTCTTTTTTTTTAGATTCCATATATATGTGTTAGCATACAGTATCTGTTTTTCCCTTTCTGACTTACTGCACTCTGCATGACAGACTCTAGGTCCATCCACCTCACTACAAATAGCTCAATTTCGTTTCTTTTTATGGCTGAGTAATATTCCATTGTATATATGGGCCACATCTTCTTTATCCATTCATGTGTCGATGGACACTTAGGTTGCTTTCATGTCCTGGCTATTGTAAACAGTGCTGCAATGAACATTGTGGTACATGACTCTTTTTGAATTATGGTTTTCTCAGGGTATATGCCCAGTAGTGGGATTGCTGGGTCATATGGTAGTTCTATTTTTAGTTTTTTAAGGACACTCCATACTGTTCTCCATAGTGGCTGTATCAATTTACATTCCCACCAACAGTGCAAGAGGGTCCCTTTTCTCCACACCCTCTCCAGCATTTACGGTTTGTAGATTTTTTGATGATGGCCATTCTGACCAGTGTGAGATGAAATCTCATTGTAGTTTTGATTTGCATTTCTCTAATGATTAATGATGTTGAGCATTCTTCCATGTGTTTGTTGGCAATCTGTATATCTTCTTTGGAGAAATGTCTATTTAGGTCTTCGGCCCATTTTTGGATTGGGTTGTTTGTTTTTTTGATATTGAGCTGCATGAGCTGCTTGTAAATTTTGGAGATTAATCCTTTGTCAGTTGCTTCATTTGCAAATATTTTCTACCATTCTGAGGGTTGTCTTTTGGTCTTGTTTATGGTTTCCTTTGCTGTGCAAAAGCTTTGAAGTTTCATTAGGTCCCATTTGTTTATTTTTGTCTTTATTTCCATTTTTCTAGGAGGTGGGTCAAAAAGGATCTTGCTGTGATTTATGTCATAGAGTGTTCTGCCTATGTTTTCCTCTAAGAGTTTTATAGTGTCTGGCCTTACACTTAGGTCTTTAATCCATTTTAAGTTTATTCTTGTGTATGGTGTTATGAAGTGTTCTAATTTCATTCTTTTACAAGTAGCTGTCCAGTTTTCCCAGCACCACTTACTGAAGAGGCTGTCTTTTCTCCATTGTATATTCTTGCCTCCTTTATCAAAAGTAAGGTGACCATATGTGTGTGGGTTTATCTCTGGGCTTTCTATCCTGTTCCATTGATCTGTATTTCTGTTTCTGTGCCAGTACCATACTGTCTTGATTGCTGTCTTGGTAGTATAGTCTGAAGTCAGGGAGCCTGATTCTTCCAGCTCTGTTTTTCTTTCTCAAGATTGCTTTAGCTATTTGGGGTCTTTTGTGTTTCCATACAAATTGTGAAATTTTTTGTTCTAGTTCTGTGAAAAATGCCAGTGGTAGTTTGATAGGGATTGCATTGAATCTGTAGATTGCTTTGGGTAGTATAGTCATTTTCACAATGTTAATTCTTCCAATCCAAGAACATGGTATATCTCTCCATCTATTTGTACCATCTTTAATTTCTTTCATGAGTGTCTTATAGTTTTCTGCAAGCTACTACTTTTACATATAATACTTTTAATGTATGGAATTTATCAGCTACATATTTTATATTCTTGAAAATGCATATACTTTACCAAGATACTCACTCAGAAGGGCATTTGGGGAACTTCTCAATAATTTTTAATAGAATCATTTTGCTCCTTCTGGGAAAATGTCTTTTTTCAATTTAAGAAAGACTCTTGCTACCGCTAAAATTGACTGACATGTAATAGCCCATATCAAACAAATAAAAAACATATTCAAGCCACCAATGAATCCCAGGTAACATCATCCTAGGGGTATTTTTTTTATTAACACTATACTTACACATTTATCACGTTAATTGTCATTATCTTTTCCGTATGTATATACTCTTATTAAACTACGAAGTATTTAAAGACTTGAACCATATTTCATTTAGAGCCTAATTCATGTAGCAAATTTACAATCAGTATTTGTGTAGAAGAAAATGGAAAGGAAGGAAGGAAGGTGAAAAGGAAAGATGGACAGGCTTGAATAAGAAAGCTAAATAATAAGAAAACCCAAAAGAAAAGGAATGGTTTAAAATATCTAACAATATTAAGTTAAACAGCCTTTGCTATCAGTCAGGGAAAAGCATTAATCTCTAAGTCATACAGATAAAATATGGTTGCTGGCCTTACTATTTATCTATTATTTCAACATGATTTTTTTATTATGTAAGCTTACCTTATTTCATTATAATTCTTCAAGGACACATTTTGTGGAGGTGAGTTTATGGCTTTTTTTTTTCAAATAAAGAGAACACATTCTACCCATTGCTGCCTAGTTTCTGAACCACGTTGTCATAACTAAGCTTCCCTCTGGGAAAGTCACACAAGAACACTCAAAGGTATTCTTATGAACCATCAACAAATGGTCCCCTTAGGAACCGCTGGACAACAGCAGCAGCCAACAGCACACTTGGGCTCAGAGTCCTTGCTACCTAGGAAGACTCTACTAGCAAGAGTCTCAGACTGACCTCAAGTCTGAGGGAAAGTTGCAAACATGGTCAGTTTCTGGGAGCAGAGGCTACAGCACTCACCCCAAGAACAATCTTCACATGTATACAGTAAGGAAAGGATTACTTTTGGTAGCTTAAGTGAATACGGTCTTTCTTGTGCATTAATTTTTGAACTACAAAGAATGTCAGGGGCTTCCCTGGTGGCGCAGTGGTTGAGAGTCCGCCTGCCGATGCAAGGGACACGGGTTCGTGCCCTGGTCCGGGAGGATCCCACATGCCGTGGAGCGGCTGGGCCCGTGGGCCATGGCCACTGAGCCTGCGTGTCCGGAGCCTGTGCTCCACAATGGGAGAGGCCACAGCAGTGAGAGGCCTGCATACAGCCAAAAAAAAAAAAAAAAAAAAAAAAATTTCAGGGTGTCCCTAAAGTACTACTGGAATTTTTAAACTCAAATATCATTGTCAGAAATTGAAATTCTATGTGCTGCTCTTTTCTGGTAACAAGCAATGCATTTCCTTCTCACAACTAATATGGATTTCAATTCTACCAACCGTAAGACAAGGTTACAATATGGTCAAGAGCAATCACCTTTCATTTGGCATAGGGTCTGAATACATTCCCTAAAATTGCACGATGTATCTGTCTTGAGCTTTAAAAGCTAATAAAAATAAATTCCAGTGTCCTATTAATTAGTCAATCTATTATTACAGTAAAAAGTGAAGATGCTACAAAAATTTTAAAAATGTTAAAGATCTGGAAAACAATTTTGGAATAATCTTACTAAAACTCAGGTAAGGGAAAAAAGGATATATAACACACTTAATGCTATAAAAGAAGAGTGGAGTAGAATTTAATTGTATGTCTGAGAAGAGAACAAGGAACATATTTAATTTCTTTTCAGTCTGCTCAGTTATAGTAATTTTTAGACAGATTGGATAATTTGTAAAATGGAATAATTTATTAAATTCTACTATTTATGTAGGTCAATTTTATGTGATGTTGACAACTGAGCATCTTTTCTTTTTCGGTATCAGGGCCTAATGCCACGTAGACACTATATACCTTGTTGAATTTGTTGAGTTTATTTGAACTGAATGGGGTTTTGCATAGATTTCATCTAGTTCACCGATGATGATGATGTAGGCTAAAACTAGTGAACAATATTTTGAGAATTTGTTTGTGAAGAGAGAGAGAAATTGAGAGGAAATAATTAGCTGGATAAGTTTTAAGGTTAACTGAGAGAACCTCACTAAAAGATTTTATAAAGGCTTATTCAGTATTGACATATACATGTAGTTCCCCTCTCAGCTGGAATGACTCCAAAAGGGCTGTCATGGTCGGTTGAGTAAATAATACATGCTTTAAAAACAATTATAAATCTGTATTCACCTGATGGACTTTGTATTCATTCCAGTCAATTGGGCATATAATACTCGTTTAAAAAATAAGTACATATAATGCATTAAAAACTGCTTAAACGCCCATTTAACCAGAGGGGCCAAAACAGCTCTAAAATGGAGCATATGATTAACACTAATGGAAGTTATGCATATGTAATGTAAAGGAGAACCCCAAACCCTTTTAAAAAGGCCCTTGGCAAGAGAATGACAGCTGGGAAACACTAAGATTTAAGGCTTTTGAAAGCTGGCTCTGCCCACAAAGCAGGCAATAACTCCCAGGGTGGTGAATCGTGGGGTCTAATACACTGATATTTAAGTTAAAATAATGCTAAAGGGAATGGTAGTAACAGCCTGATGATAAGTAATGTAGCACTGTAACTGGGCTGCATCTCTCTACTTAAACAGCTATTCACTGATGATGGTTCATCCCAATCTCACTTAAAGGCCCAGGACTGCTTCTTTATAATGTCAAACACAAGAAAGACCTATATTTTAAATCGTTAATGAGCATAATGTGGAAACAATCTCATAATATTTTGATTCACAATGTTTTCTTTCTGAAAAGAATGTCGAACATATGCAACAGTTGGCAGAAAACCAGAAATGATTCTGGCTTATTTCTTGCCTGGTTGGGCTTTTAAGAGAGTATTTACCAATTAGCCAGATAGATGGTGAGATTTGGGAAGCAATTAAAGTTTGTCTGTGGTCCAAACTGCTTCCCTATTAGCCTGAAAAAAAAGTTTTAAAATGATCCACAGAGGTGCTTTGTAGCTGGGGAGTTAAGATGAGGGAAACTCCCTGCTGAAATACGAACAATACCTGGACATAATGTGCATTAATCCATGAGCACTCCCCAGGCCATAAATTATCTTCATAGATAAGTTACCCATGACCTAGAGAAAATGAGTGGTTCTGTATAGCAATGGGATACAGGAGGGAGCAGTCTGACAGGAGAAAACATATAAGGTATGTTTAGCATACTTAGAGGGCAATAAGACAAGAGAGCAGGCTATGAGTAATCAGTGAAAGCACGGATCTGTCTGAAGGAGTCCTGAAAACAGACTCAATGTTCTCATCTGTTACTCTGCTGATCACTTTCAAAGTAATATCATATTAGTAACTACTAGAATTCTACTCCAGTCTCAGCCTCTTTTCCATTTCCAGTAGTTTGAATGTTGCTAGAATGTGTGTATCTTGAGTGCAGGGATGTTTATGTGTATAGTATCCAGGTATTATTACTACTACCAAGAAGAGTGCCAAAAGAGGAAGGCACTCAGTGAATATCTGTTGAATGTATTAACTGAACGAATGAATAAGTAAAAACAGTAATGCTTGCAGAGGCACAAAATCAGAAATTAAGTTCAGAGTCAAATGATGAGTTGGCTTCCTATTTAGTCTTCCAAGGTATAATGAAGATAATTTCAGCTATGAATAGACGTTTTGACTAGATTAAAGCTTTGAGACAGATAAAAGGACATACAGAATAAAAGATGCATTAAAAAACTAGCAGCAAGAGGAGAAGGGAGAAGACAAAACCACCCTGGGGATGTTTTGGAGGGCCATTAACAGGAGAACACAAAAATGAAAATAAATAACACAAAAGTCCTTTGGAGACTCTTGAATCTCGTTCTATCCCTGAAAGGCTGGCATGTTATGTTTACTGTTCTTTATTCCCATGAGACAAATGCTGCCTTCCTTACTGTCAGGAATAGTCTCACAGTAAATCCCTATAACCTGAGCCTGGCAAACTTAAGGTCCCAATCCTCTGGGAGTCACAAAATACTGGGCCCCATGCAAGAGGGCACAAAGGTTTCCTTCCAAACTCTGTGCCCACTTTATCACCTAAATACAGTGCAGCCCTGAAGAGTCTCACCCCTGCTGCCTCTCTCTATAGTTGCTGAAACCCAGTTCCAGGGATGTGAGTTGCCAGCAGGATAGAAAAGTGACTACATTTTGTTTCCCATCCTCCTCTATCCTTCCTACATAATGCACCAAATATCATCTCTACCAGTAAGAAGATCAATCTCCCAAATGAAAGGAAACAAAAAAAAACTACAGAAGTAAATCGGAAAGGGAAGTACAAAAATCTAAAATAAGAATAGCCTGTCAAGATGCCATGATACTATACAGAGAAAATCCTAAAGATGCCACCAGGAAACTACTAGAGCTAATCAATGAATTTAGTAAGGTCGCAGGATACAAAGTTATTACATAGAAATCTCTTGCATTCCTATACACTAACAATGAAAGATCAGAAAGAGAAATTAAGGAAATAATCCCATTCACCATTGGAACAAAAAGAATAAAATACTTAGGAATAAATCTACCTAAGGAGGCAAAAGACCTGTACTCAGAAAACTATAAGATATTGATGAAAGAAATCAAAGATGACACACACAGATGGAGAGATATACCACATGCTTGGATTGGAAGAATCAATATTGTAAAAATGACTATACTACCCAAAGCAATCTACAGATTCAGTGCAATCCCTATCAAACTACCAATGGCATTTTTCACAGACCAGAACAAAAAATTTTACAATTTGTATGGAAACAAAAAAACCTCGAATAGAAAAAGCAATCTTGAGGGAAAAAAACAACAACAACACGGAGCTGGAGGAATCAGGCTTCCTGACTTCAGACTATACTACAGGGCTACAGTAATCAAGACAGCATGGCACTGGCACAAAAACAGAAATATATATCAATGGAACAGGACAGAAAGCCCAGAAATAAACCCACGCACATATGGTCACCTAATCTATTTACAAAGGAGGCCAGAGTATACAATGGAGCAAAGACAGCCTCTTCAATAAGTGGTGCTGGGAAAACTGGACAGCTACTTGTAAAAGAATGAAATCAGAACATTCCCTAACACCATACACAAAAATAAACTCAAAATGGATTAAAGACCTAAGTGTAAGGCCAGACACTATAAAACTCTTAAAGGAAAACACAGGCAGAACACTCTGACATAAATTGCAGCAAGATCTTATTTGACCCACCTCCTACAGTAATGAGAATTTAAAAAATAAACAAATGGGACCTAATGAAACTTCAAAGCTTTTGCAGAGCAAAGGAAACCATAAACAAGACCAAAAGACAACCCTCAGAATGGGAGAAAATATTTGCAAACGAAGCAACTGATAAAGGATTAATCTCCAAAATCTGCAAACAGCTCAGGTAGCTCAATATCAAAAAAACAAGCAACCCAATCAAAAAATGGGCAGAAGACCTAAATAGACATTTCTCCAAAGAAGACATACAGACGGCCAACAAACACATGAAAGAATGCTCAACATCACTAATTATTAGAGAAATGCAAATCAAAACTACAATGAGATATCATCTCACACCAGTCAGAATGGCCATCATCAAAAAATCTAGAAACAATAAACACTGGAGAGGGTGTGGAGAAAAGGGAACCCTCTTGCACTGCTGGTGGGAATGTAAATTGATACAGCCACTATGGAGTACAGTATGGAAGTTCCTTAAAAAACTAAAAATAGAACTACCATGTGACCCAGAAATCACACTACTGGGCATCTACCCAGAGAAAACCATAATTCAAAAAGACACATGCCCCCCAGTGTTCACTGCAGCACTATTTACGATAGCCAGGACATGGAAACAACCTAAATGTCCATCAACAGAAGAATGGATAAAGAAGATGTGCTACGTATATACAATGGAATATTACTCAGCCATAAAAAGGAATGAAACTGGGTCATTTGTAGAGACGTGGATGTACCTAGAGGCTGTCATACAGAGCGAAGTAAGTCAGAAAGAGAAAAACAAATATCATATATTAACACATATATGTGGAATCTGAAAAAATTGGTATAGACGATCTTATTTACAAAGCAGAAATAGAGACACAGACGTAGAGAACAAACATATGGATACAAAGGGGGAAAGGGCAGGCTGGGATGAATTGGGAGATTGGGATTGACATATATAGAGTATTGATACTATGTATAAAATAGATAACTAATGAGAACCTACCGTATAGCACAAGGAACTCTACTCAGTGCTCTGTGGTGACCTAAATGGGAAGGAAATCCAAAAAAGAGGGGATACATGTATACAACAGCTGATTCACTTTGCTGTACAGTTGAAACTAACACAACACTGTAAAGGAACTATACTCCAATAAATTTTTTTTAAAAAAAGAATAGCCTGCCAAAATGTCTTATTATTCAATCTTCACCATCTCTCTACGAAGTTTTCCCCATCCTTGATATGTGGAAACTGAGGTTAACTTGAGAGATTAAGTAACTTGCTGAATAATGTATTGGGTATCTGTAATGCATTAGCACTAGAACCCCAGGGCTCAACCAGAAGACATGGCCCTTTCCTTCATGGAACATACTGAGTAAAGGAGATAAAAAAGTAAATATGAAATTAAATACAGTGTGATGGTTGCTACAGGAGCACCTAAGAAAGCTTCTAACTCAGACCTGAGGAATTAGAGAAAGTGTTAGATACACTGAAATCTAAAAGGTGAATTGGATTCAGCAAAGTAGAGGCAGTGAAGACAGACCATGTAGAAGATACATTCAAAAGACCAGAGATAAAATGAACAAAACTGCAAAGTTGTGAAGTTTCAAAAAATGATGCTAAAGAAATCCAGCTCATGTAGCACCTTGTTGGTCATGGAAAGGAATTCAGACCTTATCATGAGACAATGGAAAACCATTGAAGGGAGTTAACAAGGATGAAATATGATCAGGTTTGTATTTCTGAAATATTTCTCTTACTGCAATACGAAACAAATGGATTAGGAAAAGAAGAAAGAAAAAGTATTTAGGTTGAATTGTGGATATATGAATATTTTGTCTAACAAAAATGACAATTTCATATGGTTCAGCCTATTAGTTAGACAGCTGTTGCTTGCACTAAAGGAATGATAGGGAGAATAGAAATATATAAATGCTTTCCATATCTTCTGTAGCTATTTTTGAGAAGACACAGATAGCACTTAAAGATTGATTGGATACGGCAAAGAGAGAGAAAAGGAGGCATCAAGAGGCACCCTCCCCCAAAATTCCCAAATACAGCACCTAGGTAGATAGTGATAGCACCCATCTATGTAGGAAAATGAGTGAAAGAAAAGGAATAAAGAGACAAAGAAATGGACTGACTGAAGGAGGTTACTTATTTCCAGAACTCACTATTCCAAGAGTACAGGAAATGGCTTAAAATCAAAATTCTAATTAAAAAAAAATGGATGATATTGTGAATAGATCAACTCTTTATATTTAAAAAATAAAATCCTTAAGCTAAATTGCCAATCCCTAACTTTCTGTAAAATAGATATTGCTCTCAACCCATTTAAAAAAAAAAGGCTCTCATTTTTGCATAGATTCATAATCTGACCTTCTCCAGATTGCCAAAGCCTAAGAAATAGCTTCAAGACTACAGATTAACCTTTATAGGGTGCACTTGACATGAATTTTTAAGAGATATAGTGTCTTCAAATAAATGATTGCAACACAAATTTAAGATTCAATCAGAATTAATGGTGGTATTAGAAATGATAACTTCAATTATAAGCATAATGCATTTTCATTTCGGAGATTAATTTATGTAGAGTAGGTACTTGGAGTTTGCCCTGGTACAGCCATACTTCAAACCTGCTTGTGACCAAGAAAAGGCATTTGTGCTAGTTTGATCTTAGATAATAGCAAATGTTTAAAAAAATTAATATTATGTAACTCACTTTCCAGAAAGTTATTTTTTCCATTCATCTAAGAAAAGAGGTGTGGGTTGAAATTAAAACATTGAAGATGTGAATTTAATCAAGGAAATCTACAGTATTGTCCTCGTGTGAATTTTATATTCAACCTATGATTTCAAAAGAAGTAACTATAGGGCTTCCTTGGTGGCTCAGTGGTTGAGAGTCCGCCTGCCGATGCAGGGGACACGGGTTCGTGCCCCGGTCCAGGAAGATCCCACATGCCGCACAGTGGCTGGGCCCGTGGGCCATGGCCACTGAGCCGGTGCGTCCGGAGCCTGTGCTCCGCAACAGGAGAGGCCACAACAGTGAGAGGCCCACGTACCGCAAAAAAAAAAAAAAAAGAAGTAACTATAAAATATTCTGCTGCATAAGAATAAAATAAGCAATTTATCTCAGTATTATTTTTCATCACTTCACTTTCTGAAAGAAAAAGGCAGTTCTTCAAAGAGATACATGACTAAAACTATAAAGTAATTTTTAAACATGTTGACAGCTATTTTTAAAATGAGGATCAGGAAAGTTCTCCTGAAAATGAAAATAGAAGTCTCTATAACATCAAAATTATCTAAATGGAAAATTCCAAAGAAGAATTTTTTCCTCTACCTAATTCAGAAAAAAACTATTTTTAAAAGAAATTTTCCTGGGGACACTGACAAAGTAGAGTATAAAGGTATACATTTCTTAAAGTATATGGTTATTGAATCCATATTTAGTACCTATAAAATACATTGGATTAATGTGATTAAAAATTTTTGTTGAACTGTAAAGCCCTGAAGTGTTAAGAAGTATAGGTAACGTTAACTAACAGCTTTCTATATGCCACACAAAATATATGTTTTAGGTACTTTGAGATAAGTACAATTATTAGTCCCGTTTTACAGATGAACAAACGAAGTGTGGAGTTAAGGTTGCTCATCTGAGTTCTCCAGGCTAAGGAGTGGCAAAGTCAGCCCTTGATCTCCAATCTGTGTGCCTCTCAAACATAAGCTTAACTCCAGCATGCTCTATACTGCCCCTCCTTAACTCCAGCATGCTCTATACTGCCTATCAAGGTGACCTGATATCCTCATATTTACTTTAGATCAGTGTATCTTTTCATTGGCAATATTTAACTAATGGGGGACTTGGCACTAAGAGGTGAAAACTGGGGGCTTTGAGTGGGAATATCCACTTATCCATCTGGGCTGATCACTGAGTTTTTACCAAGTGAGTCATTTATCTATGTAGTTTTTCCATCTGCAAAATGAGAATTAGATTAGGTTATACTAGTGCACCATTTAAAGCGGTACTTCTGATACTGTTATTAGTTATTATATAAATTCATCATATAATAAATGAGGGGCCCTTCATAAAAACTCACTTTAAAATATTTCGATATAATATTCATTAATTCATCCAACATAATACTTGTTATACATTCAAAACACCTTGGTGGGTACTTCGAGGAAAAAAAAATGTCAAAGACATTCTATGCTTTTCATGATATATCAATCTACTTGGAAAGATAAAAAACACATGTAACAAGCACACAATTACTAAGCAATATACAGACCAGTGCAAAATAATATAGTAAAAGAAATTCACCTAAATAGCTAGCTGCACAGGTACAGCTAGAAAAGAGAGGTAAAGGATGGGTTTTGACCCAGAATATCAAGGAAGTGATGAAGACGGACATCCAAAGGGAAAAGGTAGGAAAGCATGAGAATGTATATTTGGGGCTAATAAAGTTGTAGAAGAAATAAGAGCTGGGAAGTTGAGGTAGGGCAATTGACAGCCTCAAAGATCACACAACACAGATTAAATGAGAAAAAAAAACACCTTGCTTTGACTTGCTTCTTCAAATTGCTTTTGCAATCTGGAAGACAAAAATCCTAATTCTAATATACTGTTGGCCCAAAGGGTTTGCCTAAAGAATCTATTAAATCAGTGTTCCATAAGTTAGCCCATGAGTTTCACTCTAAACAAATTGAGAGAATCAAACCCAAACATTTCCAATGCAAGTTGAAAGGTGGTTCTTCTTAGCCCAAAGTTTTCGTTTAGAAAAATACATATTTATATACTTTAAATTTTCTTCCACCTTGCTTTAATGTTGTCTTAATGACAATTGTGTCTTTTGTTTTACTTTAATCTCACTTGTGTAACCTTTAATGCTTTCTGCAAAATTCAGCAGTTTAATCTGGAGTTAAAGAAATAAAACCTTGATGACTCTTAAAGAGTTTAAGATTAATGCAGGAAGAAATTACCTTGGTTAGTCATGCCCATTCTAATTAACGGCCTGAAGTTTGCTTTTGCTGCAGAAGTGGTAGGAGTTTGATGTGAAGCCAAGACTAAGTGAATCATGCTGTATGGCTTGTTTTTAATCACTAAATTCAAGAAGCTAAAACTGCATTTTGAATGACTGTATGATTGTATACGCTATCAAATAGTAACCAAACAAGATGGGACATTAATGTGCATGACAAACAGAAATAAGTATCTTCCTTCCTCTTTAGATTATATCAATAAAACAAGTGAATATTCTGTAGTTCGAAAGCAATATAAACACATTTTTAATGGAAGCCCACATATAACTGTCATGAATGCCTTTCCAAATAAGAATACTGTGGGCAGCTACTCAATGTCAAGACATGTATTACATTGGGAAATTTGTAATTGTTCTCCCAGAATATGCTATGAACACTGCAGTGTTTAATCAATTAATCATGCAGCTACTGTTCTGCAAACTGTCTATCAGGTAAGCTGTGACTATATTTGCATAGAGTACATGAATATGAACACAGAAAAAAAGGTTTTTTTTTAACCTGCTTTCCCTTGTTCAAAGTAAAAGACAACAGGGCCAGTTGAAACTCTAGACTAAGTATATTCACACATGGCCTGAGAGTGAATGTTTCCCCTAATAACTGGCATTATTTGATATTTGATGAAAATACTGCTCACATTTTTATTAATGGGTAAAAATAATACCTAATATCTACTGGAAGATAATTACATGTCAGATACCATGGCAAGTCCTTTGCATAGAACTTCATTATTCTCAATAGTACACTATTGCAGTGTTTCTCAACTGGGACCATTTTGACCCCATGGGACATTTTGCAATGTCCGGAATCATTTTTGGTTGTCAGAATACACAGCAGAGGGGTTGTGCCATTGGCATATAAGGGGCAGAGGCCAGGGTTGCTAACTAAACATCCTTCACTGCACGTGACACCTTGTGCAACAAAGAATTATCCAGTCCAACATGCCAATAGTGCAGAGGTTGAAAAACCTTCCCCTACTTTTATCTTCATTTAACAGGTGAGAAAAATTAGTCTTAAAGAGGTTAAATAAACTTCTCAAGGTAACAGAACTAATAAGTGGTTGAGGTAGGACTCAAACTCTACATTGACTCCAAAGCCCACACCCTCTCCACTTCAGGTTCTAGCTGCATTGCACCTCACTGAAAAATCATTTACCTCATTGTACACAATCTTGTAATGCAGCAAACCTACTGCTTTGAATCAGAGGTCCTAGGATTTGGTGTAAGTAGGGCTGCTCTCTACCTGTTTGATCTTCAGGAGTCATTCCAATTCTCATCAGTAATCTGGGAGCCTAGAGCTAGAGCTTCCTTAAACGTTTCTCCTAACTTTTTATGATTCTAGCCCCAAGCCTTCTAGCAAGGTTACCTGATTGCCTCTGCATCCCTCCACTGGGTGTTAGAGTAGACCTCCCTTAGGCTTTGACCTTATTCTGTTCTCTGCTTCACAGCAAGCAGTGGAGGATTCCCTGGAGTGGCCCCCTGCTGACTTTGCCACCTTCTCCATGGAATAGAATTCTGCCTTCGGTGATGCCATGGATGACTTTTTCCACCTCTAGACAACAACCCAAATACCACTGGGGATGTAAGGGGTATTTGGCACTGCCCTTTCCCTCCAACTATCTATGGAGTATCAGATATTCCTTAGGGAGCCCACTAAGAGTTGACTCTCTCCCACTTTGAAGAAGTAAAGATTCCTAGGGGAGGGAATCCACAGCCTGACCTCCAAACCAAATAGCCGAGAACCCAATGTAAGTTGCTCAGTTACCTGCATGCACCCCAGGGACCAATCTAAAGCAACCCAAACAAAGTTAGCAGACAGCATGAGGCTAGATTCTCCATGCCCTGGGTCACCTTATTTTTATACCCATTACAGAAGTAACACACATGCTCCCAAAATAGCAGCTTCACTAACCCACAGCATAAGGAGCTGTGATTTGTTTCTAGATATAGATTTAAAATAAAAGAAACAATACTTCCTATTATGTGCTCTTTTGAAGGATAAGATTTGTTTCCACAGAAAATGGGATACGGAAGAACACACAAAAATGCACTAAGATATCAAGCAGAACTTAGCCCACTAATGTGGATTTCATTTCACAGTATTTACAGATGTCATTGCCAGAAGTATTTCTGGTTCTTGAAACCTGTCTATGTCATACAGTGGTGATGGGTTTTTCTGCCCCAGTTAAAAAATATATAGGCCATTTCAAAGAGGGCGCATGGGGCTATGAAACCAGGAGCTCTTAACTCTACAACCAAAGCTTGAAATTCTTCACTGGACGCTATAGTCACTCAAAAGGGCTAAGTTTTTATGAGGAGATATAAGATGTAGCCACTCATAATCATGACAGTTCACTCATAATAATCCATGATTGGTGATCTGGGAAAGTAAATAAATGTCTCAAAGTTTTAAAAATATATCATTCTCACACCCAGTTGCACACAGTAACAGTAGATAGGTAGAACATGGAATAGTCATCATAACTAGATAACTGGAATTTACATTTGAACCTGAACTTCAACAGATAGTTTCTTCTTATCCTCCCAAGTCACCTCTTAGATGCACTAACAAAGACCAAAATTATCCAATGTGGATCATATATCCTTGTTGGAGGAGGTCATAAAGAGGATATGACCACAGGGTGACCCAAGAACTGGTCTCCAGCAACTGAAGTAACAGCTCCTTACTCCCTCCCTTATCCTTGGAATGTACATTCTGCCCACCGTTCCTGCACTCAAAGCCACTTCAAGGATGCAGCCTTGGGAAAATAAGATGTTACTGAGACCATCTACCTGACTGAACCCCATTAAGGCCTCTCTATAAACTCTTAGGACTCTGGCAGGTGGGTGCAGAGACCTACTCATCTTGCAGCCACTCAAGACAAGACTCATATGTAAGTTCCCTTGCTTATTGAAACTACCACCTACCAATCTGGAGCGGTCAGCCTTTTTCTTCAATGTACTGGGATCAGTTTTCAGTTTTACCCAGGGAACTCCCTAAATTGAGAATCAACATTCCCTTGTCTCCACCAAACCAGCTTCTCTCTGGCAATGGCTCTAATGATGAGTAAAGTCCAAGTAGTAGAATGAGAGGGAAACAGGAACCCTCCAATATTCAGAAACTTAAAGTTTTCTGTGAACAAGTACAAAGGAACTACAGCTTAAGTATCAGTGTCGTGAAATCCCCGTTACCCACCCCAGACCTACCTAGCTTGGAAGAGTTTCTGCTTTAATCCTTCCGAGGGAAGCATGAGACTGCTCCCTGGAAAGGCCAGTGCAGTTCAGAAACACGGGCACATTTCCCACCAGAAAAACAATCAAGATGACAAGAACCTCATCTCTGGCCTTGGTGCTTATGGTACTCAGGGCAGTCAAGTTCCCTCAACCCCACAGACCATGTGGTCGGGGTGGTGCCCAGTGTAGTGCCACTGGTTAGATTTAAAGTGGCCTCTTCCCATTGTCTGAAAGCTAATCAAATGCTTTAGAAATAAAGCACAGTATCTTTCTACTCTTTGAGCTTCAGATACTGCAAAAATGGAATCAACTGCTTCTAGTGGAGCCCTAGGGCTAATCTGATTCTAAATAATTCACTGTTTTCTGGTCATCTCGTTATTGTGCTCCCACCCTTATCCAGTCTCCTACCTGAAAACATTCACACACACACACACACACACACACACACACACACACACACACACACACACTCCTTTTCTTTCGCTCCATGTATTTCCAAATATTTAAGCGGGATGTGAGCTGGCTAAACCAGGCTTGAGCAGGACAGCTGGAGCTGTCACGGAGCTATCTCCCCTTGACATATAAGTCAGCCAAATTGCCATAGTCAAGTAGCAATCATTTGTCTTTTCCCTCATCTCCTCAGAGCAGAATCTGATGCTCAGGGTGGTTTTAGAATATGGACAGGGGTCTCCACAGTCAGGAAAAGACATCTGATGCCTTCCCCTCCCCTCCCCCAAACCATGTTCAGCAGTTGTGACTCCTCTAAGGCTTGCATGTGGGTCTCCAGAGGTGAAAGGAGCATGGATTAGCCCACTGTGCTGCCTTGCCCACAGCATAGTATAATATTAATTAGTCACCTTCCTTATTATTCAGTCAAAATATGCCAGACTGAAATAAATTACATTCTTAGCACATATTTCACACCCCTGGATCAAGTCTTGCAAGGGTTTTCTTTTATTATTTATAAGATCATGTGCTGTCTTCCTGCGGAAAATGAGATGGTCTGCATGAGGAAAAAGGTAAAAGAAATGCAGAGAAATGAAACAATCAGATATTCCCTAATGATATTTAAAAATAGAAGATTTGCTACTGTTACATACAGCATGTTCCATCTTTTGAGATATAATGGCTCTCTTGTGGTTTAATGGAGAATTACTTTCAGTAATTGATTATTAAAATTTAAAATTGCTAACCGTCTTCATTATTAGATGAGCGAACATGTTATCCTTGTAATTAAAAAAGCCCGAGACTCACTTTCATCCTGTTGACAGAGCAGGCAGACTGTCTCTGCACTCAGACTTGATGGTTTCAGGCTTCTTGTTTGACAAAAATAACCAGCCAGTCATTTGATGATGAAAATGCAGAACATTCACAGAGACTGAGCAGAAAATATAATGAACAAAAAATAAAATAATAAAAGCCCTACAAGCTAATTAAAGTTTTCAGTCCCAACTCATTAAATGCTCTGCATCACTTATGGGATATTTCAGTGTGCTGTACTCAGGTAACATGGGCACTGTCACGTTAGTCCAGCCTCCTTCAACGTGCCTTCAGAGAGTATCACAACCTTTCCTCTTTCACCTGTACCAGCGCCTGCCCTTTCACATTTCACCTCGAGATGTTACCATTATAAATCGTTGGTTTGGGCAACTTATTACACAAAGGGGTATTGGAAAAATACAGTGTGATTTCCTGCCCTCTGGATGTGTTTAGGATGTGTCCAGACTGGCATGGAGAGCTCTAAGGCTTAAGCACCCTGCTAAGTCCAAACAGTGGTACCTCAAAATCCCTTGCGAAGTCCCCCATCCCAAGAGAAAAAGCGTTATCAGTCATTTATCTACATACTAGGGGTGGGGAATTTGTCTGGATGGGAGCTTGCATTTCCTTCAATGTTTTCATCATATTAGAGTGTTCCTTTTGTGAAGGCAGCACTCAGTGATCTCCAAAAGGAAATTTTATAACTGTCAATGAAAAGAGCCTAACAAAGGGGACATTTTTCACAACTCAAGTATTAGACAGATGTCAGCCTTTGGGAGAGGAAAATCCAGCAGACTTGAGAAGCACAAATGTGAGTGAAGCAAAGATTTTTGTGCCTGAAGATATATTTTGAAAATCAAGGAAAGCGATCTGAATATCAGCATTCCTATAAAGTCTCAATTGTTTAGCTCATAAAATCCCCACTCAAATGCTGATTTTTAAAAATGGACTAATGAATGACTTGTCAATATTTTCTTAAGATTCAGACCCTCAAGGATGTCCTCTCTGCTTCAACCCAGCCAACCTTGATTATTCTTTACTGCAAATTACTATCCTACCCTTTGTCCACAGTCAGACTATGATATCACTGGGCAATATTAAGATGGTGCTGTAAAGCTATTCTCATTTACTTGTCCTTGTATTTATCCTCCCAGTTAGATTATATAATTCTCAAGAGTAAGAGAAACTTCTTTTATTTCTTTTGCTATTTTCACTTACCTGCGTAGCCCCTTACCTGATATCAAACTCAGCCAGACATCAGGTCTACCACCCATCTTATTTGCTTTCTGGGTTAGATATGAAAGTTTGACAAGAAGCTGAGATGTTCCATACTAATTAAATATAACCTTGAATTTAGGACCCATACAGACTCGCTCAGCTTTCTTCAACCACAGAACAATTTTCTCAATTCTCCCAAGGATGGTACGTGGCTAGTTGCATTCTAGTAAATTCATTACTTGTAATGAACATTAGGGCATAATACTCGAAACTTCTTGAGAAAGGCTGATCTAGATTGTTCTTTGAGATTACCTTCAACAATCTCACAAAGTCATTAATAAATTTTCAAAAATCCTTTCCCTCTTCCATAGCCTTTCTGGCTTTGGTGATGTAACAACTTTCCTCCTAGAATCTAAAGTACCAACCAATTTACAAGGCAATCTCACATGTTACCCCCTCATAATCACTCTTGCCTACCCAAACACCATGACACCTTACTTGTACTAATGACACACATTTTCACCCTCTATCAGGTACCACTATTAAATCACATGCATTCTGATAGCATAATTCACATTTGAACACTTTTCTATGTCTCACAGCACCTAGAATCTAGTTTTAAATGCGTAAGAGATTATAGTACATATTAACTGAATGAATGAATGGATAAAATCAATAGAATGGGCTAGTGCTGGATTTTTTTCCATTTCTCAATCTCCTTTCTTAAATTTAAATTGAAGGAAAATAGCTACCCAATAGAAGTGTACTGATTAACTGTTTACAAAACATTTCTTTCCCGTATAGGGATTAAAAACTTATACCCACAAATTCCTGATCTTCCCATCTCAGTTGATGAAAATTTCCCAGTTTCAGTATCTCAGGCCATGATCTCTGAGTCATCTTGGCTGTGCCTCTTTCTCTTAAACCCCTTATCCTACCCACCAACTGATTTTGTCTGCTCTCTGTCAAAATAGATCCAGACCATTTCTCACCACCTCCACTACTAACAGCTTGTTCCAAAGTACCATCATCTACCCCCTAGATTATTCTAATCACCTCCTAAGGTCCCTCTCTGTTTACTGCCAGAAGTATTCCATTACAGCATCTCTTGGTTCAAGGCATTCCTCTGCCCAAATCCTCCAGTACGTCCCAAATGCATTACAATGGCCTATCAAGTCCTACAAGATCTGCCTGCCCCTTCTCATCTTTCACATCATCCTCTGCTACCCCATCCCTCCCTCATTGTCACCAGGCATTCTGGCCTCCTTGCTCTTCCTCCAACCAGGCATTCTCATGCCTCAGGAAATGCCTCTTGGCCTTTGCACATGCTCTCCTCTCAGCTTGGACTGCTCTTCACCAACATAGATGGGAGGAGAGGTTTGCTCCCTACTTTCTTCAGTTCACTGTTCAAATATCACCTTACTATTAAGACCTTTGGAAATGTATACATCTGTTTATTCTACAACTAGTTTCATCCAGTTAATTTATCAAGGCAGTTTTAAAATGGAGAAATCACAAAAGTTGTAAATTGTTTACAGAATATCACCCTATCAGAGAAAAATCCGAACGTTGACATAGTTTAGGTGTATGATATGGGCAGTGTAAAAGAACTATGGCTTCCTAGGAGGAGACTGTTTAAAATGCATTTCCCACTCTAGTTTCTTTCTGTCACATTCTTTTCAACTTCCACAAATGCTGAGAATGCCTAAAAAGGGTTCTCAGAAGGCTTCTGACAACTAACTGAAAAGATATCTACCACTCCAAATTACCTTTGAACATTGATTCTATTGACCCCATTTTCCTATCAGGAATAGGGCTCCGGAAGGAAGGTAGGAAGGGAAAGGAAAAATTTAAAGAAAGAAAAAAAACTTTTATTTACTACTGCTTTATAGTCAGACAAGTCAGACTGACAACAAAAATTCACTGAGCAGCAAAAGATTTCCCTCCAAGCTTTTGTTTTTGTTTGTGTTCTTATTTTATACTGGTTCTTCCCATACATAATAATATCCTGGCAGCAATTCAACTGATAATAGCCTCTTGGCATTAAAACAATTTCTGGAAAACATTTCAGTTTTGTTAAATTTTTACAACCTATCATATTATGGGACCTGGACCAAGGCTAATTTTTGTGGTTGAAGAATTTGTAGTAGCAATTTTGCCTGATTGGCTTCATATAGTAAATAATAATAATAAAAAAAAGTTTTTCCAAGGATCCCTGAAAATTTGATCTGGATGGAATAGTGGCTGATCCACCCCTTCACTTTAAAGATAAGGATACAAAGACCTAGTGAGATTAAATGATTTGCCCAAGGCATGAGATCCGTTACCAGAGAGCTGGGAATAAAACTCAAGCTCTTTGGCATTCACTGTTCCCTCCTCTTCACTGTGTTTGAGCTTTTTTCATTATGGTGCCATTCTGGCACTCACAGTGAAAATCCAACTAACATTAGCCCTAATGCCTAGGAAGCTGTAATCCAAAACTTGAGACCAAATGGATAACATGAAAATCATCATAGTTGAATTTATGATGACATATACTTTTCAGTTTACAACTTATAATCTTCAATCAAATCTATCACCTCATTTTATCCTCAAAAGAATGCTCTACAAATTATGTAATAGAAAACATTGCATAAATATGAATAGATAACATTTAAATACTCCAGTGTGCTCTCTGGAAGATGGTCAGGAAAGAGAAGTCACTGTGGTTTCTTACATGTATGAATAAGAAGATGCTCCTACTACATATGCTAGATGCCACTAAACTGGTTTTATGACCAACCTATACATATATATAAAGGTTAAAATTACATATATATATATATTTGTATACATATATATATGTAGAGAGGTGTGTATGTATGTATGTTTTTTATAAATATATACATGTAATTTCTATTTTTATTTTTGTAGTCATATTTGGAATCCACTAATGCTCTTTGCTATATTCCATGTGTCAGCACAGACGAAAGCCATCTCAGGGCTCTGGAAATGGCAGAGAGTGAATAATTAAGATCAGGCATCAAGACATTGACATGTCATTCACTGGTAACACGGAGGGACGGGATGCCAATAGTACTTTCTAAATATGCCACCAAGGGAGGGATTTCCTAGATCCTTAATAAAATTGGCCCCCATACATAATGGATACTACCAGCTAGTACCTGCTTTCCACTGCCTAGCTTATGTCAAAATTATGAAGGGAAAAAAGAAGAAAAAGGTATCGCCCATTTGCTTATGGAGTATACAACTGTCTATTTTGTGAAATTTGAATGGAGTGAGGGAGGGCCTCTGGCCAAAAGTATATCTCTCAATACCTGTCATACTGCCTGAAATCCCACCATTATCAACTCAATCCTTTGCATCTTGAATCTTTTTCAGGCCTTAAGCAAACCTATTAAAATGCATATACTTTAAAAAGTGACACAATCTTCTCACAGATTAGGCCCTTAATTAATGGGACCCAGGATAAACCAGGGATGAGGAGAATGATAGTAGAGGGGTGTTTTTTAAATAATACAACACAAATATACTTCCAGATATGAAAATTTGCCTGGGGCCATTATACATATCAGAATGTTGAGTGGGAAATTTCTATTTGGGCATTAGGGTCCACAGTTGAATATAACAAACAAAAAATGCTCAAACTGTAAAGGGAATCACCAGCAATTGGGGCCAGGCAGCCTGTTCCCAGCACTGCAGGAGTTTGGTATCTTTAACAAATCACTGGAACCTGGCTTTGGGAAGGGGACCCAGAGCAGATTCCTTATAAAATTCTAAGCCTGTTTATACTTGCCGGTGGGGGGAAGGTCCTAATTATGTTTTGAATATATCTGAGTCCCTGTCTGAGATCCTGGATACCTACCTACAAGTAGGGCTGGGTACACAATGATGTATACCCCTTATTGTTTTTCCTCATCAAAGCCAAATGTCATGATAGGCTTACCACCAAGGAAGACCTCATTCTAATGGACCTAATATAATTAATGCTTAGATTCCTAAAATCTACAAGGTTGAACTAACATGTGAGAGATTAGATGACAGATAATTAAATCACTTTGTATGACACGAAAAAGAAAAGGTAGAAAAAGTGCTATGAAAACTCCCTGAGGAGGGACTGGCAGCAATGTGATCATGAGAACATCTGAGACCACCAGCCATCCCACACTACCCTGCATGCCAGTAGTCTACTATGCATGCCAGGACGAGCCAAGACTGAGTGTCCCTATATTTTATTGCATCTGTTCATTTGACCAGTGGTAAATGGGGAGGAAAAAGTCATCCAGATCCTCTATAGGAAACCCTACTCATGACTGGATAAAACCTTGACTGAGTTTGAGAACACCTCACAAGAGAAAGAAGGAGAGAGTAAAGAAAACCCAAAATGCAATGGAACCTAATATATACTCTCTCTGACAAAACCCCCAGCCAGACCAAACTGTGACGCACCCTGGGAAACAGCAGCTCGTTTGAAGAAAAGATGTTCTGCGACCCCCAATGGGACAGTACTGCCATCAGGGACAGATTCTACAAACCTAGATAGACAGAGTAGGGAAAGGCTCTATTCACTCACTGGAATTTCCTGGCGCTTCCGTAAGCGTCTATAAGCACAAGTCTAAGGGGTATATGCTGTTCCAATATATTTTGGTATAAAAGTTGTAACCAGGAGAGTCTTAAAATAAAAGTACTGGAGGGAAAGCTCTGAGTCCGTTGAAGAAGGCGAGGCCATTCTGAAAGCCAGCATCTACTGCAGAGGGGGGCTTGAATCCCCCGAAACCATTCAAATAGTCTGTTTCACTGATATAATTATTAAATCGTTGATTAGTGTGCTGAGTTGTCTTTATTACAGGTGAAATAGCCACTGCCAGCTGTTTCTGTGGTAAGTTCCTCAGCTAGAGAAAAGCTGGCATTGTGCCCAGATGTAGCCAGGGAGCCCCACTGATTCAAAGTGGTTTTTTTTTCCTCCAGCGAGTGCTTCCCCCTGTCATTACATGGTTTCCCTGTGCTCTCATCATTACAACAATAGAATCCATAAAACCAAACACAGAAACAAAGGGATAACTTACTGGCAACTAATGAAACACAGAAAGACTGTTCAAGCAGTGTAAATGTGAAAAGGCTTTGAACCTGTTTAAACAATCTGCTTGTATTCCATTGCCCCGCGGTAAACACAGGCGTGCAGGCAAGTGTCTCAGCTTCGTAAAAATGACAAAATCTTTGCCTTAAAGGTCTGCTCACTTGTTGCTCCACTTCTCAAACACTTTCTGGAGTGCTCGTTTGCTTTCTGACCACTTGTCCAAATTCTACCCATTTATCAAGGCTGGCTTATCTCCCAGCTTTTCTAAGAAAATTTCCCTGAACATGCAGACTCTGCTGAGCTTTCTTTTCTTTTCTTCTCTTTTCATTCTTCAGTATTTGAGGTGTGTGCCACTCATTTGGCCAGCAGGTGCCAGGGCAAGTATGGGAAATTTCGAGAATCCATGCTACATCACAAAAGACCAAGGCACTTCCCTCTGATCCCAGATGCACACTCAGAAACTTTCTCAATCAACACTCCACTTAGTCCCATCACTTGCTTAGCATGAGCAGGTGAGATGAAACCTGTTTGCCATGCCTGGTGCTGAGGAAACAGGACAAGCCTTGGCATCAGATGAACCAGGATTCAAACCCTAGATCAAAAGTTTATTAGATGTGTAACCATGGCTTTTGTGTTTCTTTTTTTAATCCCCTGAGACTCAGTGTTTTAATCCATAGAATAGAAATGATACGATCTTTTTTCAGTGTGTGCCATGCCCAGTACCTGACATAGGGTGGCATTAAGCACCTAAAGTGTGAACATTACACATTACACAAAGTCCTCTCTCCCTCCCCATCCCTGCCCCCCAAGGGCACTCATTATCATGCACCACTAATCAGGTCTTCTCTCTCCAAGAAAACTGTAAGTTCCTTGAGGACAGGGCTACAGAGGTTCTCTATGCTAAGACTAAAACTGTATACATAGACTCTAAACTTTTTGGCTTTTCTCCTAAAATAGTTCGTATAGACTGGAAGAAATATAGGTATTTTATGAATGAAAATAGGGGATTAATGAGCTAACACTTTCAGGTAGCTGATTTCAGCATTATGATCGTTCTCTATAGATTCTATGATATGAAAACATGATGGAATAAAATGAAGTCCTGCCCATTTTTGGCCCAGATACATAACAACCTTAATAATATGCTTGCAGATTCCTGTCTGGGAGCATTCTGACACATTCTTTTAGTGTCTTCACAGGATCTGCTCAATTTGGGAGAGAAGCATCCTGGTTTGGTCCAGCACAGTGTGACAAATGGCAAGTAAAGAACACATCTACCTCTTAGTTCGATGCATGCAGCCAAACTGTGAGAACCATTTTGAAAGAGAAGTAGAGTTAACACAGATATCATGCTATTCTTGAGAGAAGAACTTACCTATCGTGAATATGAAATTGCACTTTTAACCAGGACTAGCAGGATTTTTTAATGCTTCCATGCCCTACTCCCACAATGCATCACTAAATAGACAGGTTACTATACATGGTCTAAAATATATTAGAGACCCATTTCTTTAACTCATACATCTCCATTCCTTCTCTATGCTGAAATACAGCTTGTGATGCAAATAAAAATCAAATATTCCAAGTTAAAAGTCCCCTTTGTTTCTACATATAGTAAATGCAAAACCTCTAGTCACTGAGAAATAGATTAAGTAATCATAGAATCACAGAATTTTCAGCGCTGGAAGGGACCTTAGAGATCATCTAGTCCAACCCCCTCATTTTAACAGATGAGGAGACTGATATCAGTAGAGGATTATAGTCTCAGGGGTAAAACAGAGTTCATTAACTCATCTTAGAAAGGACCTGTTTTTGTTGTTAGAATAAATGATTAAATGATTCCAATTTCATGCCACCTCCTTTATTCAGAAAGTTTATCATTCGCCTTCTCCTTTTGTCCGTGTAACCATGACAATTGCTGGGAATAATATAGCTATCAGTATAAAAATAGCCTCATTAGCATCAACAAGGAGCTCACCAATCAGCTTGGACCTATTAAAGGGCTGATAACCACCTTCCCTGCCTCACACTTAGCCACACACTCTCCTCCCTTAGAACGGCTCTTTCCTCTTCTGAGACTGTCTGTCACAGTTTGACAGCTGGGATTTACAAGTGGAATCCTACCTGAGAAAGCCCTGTTCTCAAGCAGGCTCAGTTGGATCTTGTCCTGGGATTTCTGGCCTGCCTCTGCTTTCAAGAATGTCTAAAGCAAAAGTGAACATTTTCCTTCTGTGATATGGCAGAGGATGGAGAAATATTAGCTATAATTTAGGAATGGACACATTCATTAGCAGGAATCCTTTAGAAAGGGTTTGTGTTTATTTTAGGTTCTTCCTTTGATTCTTCCACTGCCACTCCCCACCCCACCATGAGCAATTTGATGATTTGTGCCAATTTCGATAGGTTTGTACGCAACAGAAAACAGTCTGTCAAGGTATTTTCATCTCACACACACACCGCCCCCCCACCCAAAAAAAGCACAAACCAAATAAAAATTAAAAATAGGAAACAAAACTATCAAAGGGTAGAGAGAGGCATTAGATTCATTTTAAATCACTGGCTAAATTCACCTTGGCTAAATTTCACTGAAAGAGAAAATTAAACTGAATTGTCTACTTGAGCTACAGGGAAGGAGGAGACTGATGGAATGGCGCTCAGCAAACTGCTTTGAGAATTAAAAGGTTACAAAATATAACACAGCTTTAAAAATATCAATAGATGGACAGTCCAGAAATAGATCCATGCATATATATGATCAATTGATTTTTGAAAAAGGTGCAAAGGCAATCTGGTGCAGAAAGAATAGTGTTCTCAACAAAAGTACTGAGACAACTGAATATTCATATCCAAAAAGATGAGCATTGATCCAGATCTTTCACCATATAAATATTTTTACTCAAAATGGATCATGGACCTAAATGTAAAACCTAAACCCAAAAATCTTCCAGAAGGAAGCATAGGAAAAATTCTGTAGCCTTGACCTAGGCAAAAATCCATGAACCATGAACGGTAAAATTGATAAACTGGACTTCATCAAAATTGAGAACATTCCTTCAAAGACATCACCAAGAGAATAAAAAAGCAGCCACAGCAGGGAGAAAATATTTGCAAATCACATTTCTGTTACAGGATTTGTATCCAAAGTGTGTGTGTGTGTGTGTGTGTGTGTGTGTGTGTGTGTATATAATTCTCAAAATTCAATAATAAGAAAACAATCCAATATAAGAGGGGAGCAAAATATCTGCATAGTCACTTCACCAAAGAGGATATAAGGATGTCAAAGAAGCACATGACAGTCATTAGGTAAATTAAAATCACAATAAGATGCCACTATATCACTCATGGCTAAAATTAAAAAGGCCAAGCTTACTCGGTGTTGGTGAAGCTATGGAGCAACTAGAACTCTCATACACCAATAGAGAGAATATGAAATGGCACAACCTCTTTGGCAAACAGTTCAACAAAAATGAAATATACACTTATTGACTTATATGACTTATCTAGTCATTCCACTCCTATATATTTCCCCAAGAGAAATGAAAGCATATATCCATACTGAGACTTGTTTTGATACTTGAATATTCACAGCAAATTTGTAATATCTGAAACCTGGAAACAGTCCAAATGTTTATCAACATTTATTACTGAATGGATAAATAAATCGTGAAATATTTATAGAACGAAATACTACTCAGCAAGAAAATGGAATAAATTGTTAATACACACAACATGGATGCTGCTTATACAGAAAAGATGCCTTCGCTGAGGTCAAAATATTTACCCTGAAAATAAAATTCGAGATAATTACGCTGAGCGAAAGAAGCCAGATCAAAACGACAGCAAAAAATAAAGAGTATATACTGTATGAATCCATTTATATAAAATTAGAAAATGCAAACTAATCTATGGTGAAAGAAAGCATATCAGTGGTTTTCTAGGGATGGGAAGGGGGTTTGCTGCGGGTGAGGATGGGAGGATTAAAGGAGGGACTGCAAAAATGCACGAAGAAACTTTGGGGGGTGTTTATTATGTTTATTAATTTGTGGTGAAGGTTTCATGGGTGTAAATACAGGTCAAAACTTATCCAATTTTACAGTTGTATAAGATTGTAGGAGTAATAAAAATAAATATACCATGGGCTAATTTATTGATATGATTCCTTTTGATGATTATAGAATGCTACTTTTGAGGACATGGGTCAAGGAGAAATAAAGTATGAGGTAAGTATGACTAAGGAATACAGTACTTAGCAAAAGAGCCATACAACATTGCCAGCTTAGGTATTTGAGTGCCCTTATTTCAACTTAATTTGGAAATCATCTTCTAGAGTACAGCTTCTGAAAGCAGCAATATTTCCAATTGTTTCTTTTTTTAATTTATCCTCAGCACTTCAAGCACTACCCTCTACTGAGTACTTACTCTGTGCCTAGCATCTTACCAAGCACTTTACATGCATTTCCTCATTTAATTCTCCCAGTAGGTATTATTGTACCCATTTTACAGATGAGAAAAACTGGGTCTCCAAGAGTTAAATAACATGCTCAAAGTTATACAACCAGTAAATGTCAGGCAGAACTCAGATTCACAAGCAAATCTGACTGTAAAACCTCATGCCCTAAACTATTGCTACTTATTCAGAAGAAAGAAAGAATATGCTGAGTGGAAAAATAACACCACGTCCTTTTGACTTAATTAATCTATCCCCTTGAAGGGACTTCCCTGCTTAAGTACATGATCTCCTTTCATGCAGTTCAACAAAATGCATCATACTCCATAATCCTGAGTAGATTTTACTCTTCAGGGTACAGGGAGACTAGGGAAAAGCCTGTCTCTCTCTGATAATATAATTTAAAGACCTTGAATCATGGACGAAGGTAAGTAAATACAAATATGTAAGATACAGAGATGAGACACAGAGCCACTAAAGGATGTAATATACTTCTGTGCAATCTGTTCACTGTACAAGTGCATGTAACCGAAGGGGCAAGTGAAGCTTTGCACCCAGACTTCATCCACCAAGCCTGGGCTTGTGCCCTCACTCAGGGCTTCACTGACAAAAGAAAGGGCACTTTAAAAAAACATTTGCTCAAAGCTGTGATGTGAGCTAGCAGTGGCCTTGATGAACAGATTTCCTTTGTTTGTCTTTTGTTCTTTGACTATCTTCCAAACTCATGACATTACATTAACGCTCTTGGATTTTGCATTATTCATGTCAAATAATCTGCTAAATAATACATCCTAGAAGGCACGACCCGAGCCAAGGTAACTCACATAAAAAAGAAAAAAATAATAGCATAAATCATAAGTGAAATAAAGATTTTTAAAGAAATTTTATGGTATTTAATTAATCTACCAGTTTTACTAAGTTGCTTTCAAGTGAAATGGCTCTTTACCAGTGCCTTTTGAAAAGGTTAAAAGTGAATTCCCTGAGCTACAATCATTAGCATATAGATGTCTCTAAGTGTTAATTTCTGTTTTCACTGAATGAATGTAATTTAAAATGAGGCCCTTTCAAATCAGTTAACTTTGGCCATTTGAGAAAGATAAGAAAAATGGACTCGAGCATGAAGCCCCAGCAGAACCTGCTTCTTCAGGATAAGTACTATATGCCACAGCCATGCACCACTTTGGGAAATTACAGGCCTGTTCAGAAAGAGAAAGAGGGTTTGAGGTGAGCAGGTTAAAAGGACCCCAAACATTTGCTTTCGATTTAGCTAATCATGGAAAGGAAATTGAAAATGAAGAAATCAGTTTTGAAAAATATGGCAGTCATGTCCCTAGAGAAAAACCCAGTCATATTGTTGATGAAATCCAGCAGCAGCAACTTCTTCTTCCTGCACAGTGCTTGGCACACAGAGGTTACTCAACACACATCTGCTAAATTGTGTTATCATAAATGGACATACATGTCTAACAGTGATCTCAAAGATCAAGTCCTTTATTTTACTCATGCTCCCTTTACAACCTCTTTTTACAGCAATAACCCTTTGAAAATAGAAATCAGGTTCTGTCAATCGTGTACTTACACTTCAATAACTTCCCTTTACTCTTGCTAAGAGTCAAATTCAAACTCTTATGCACAGCCCATAAGACCCTACGTGATCTATCTTTGTGACCTCCTCTCACTCTCATCCCCACTAGGCTCAACTAGACTTGTTTCCCTGTCTTTCACACACACAGCCCTGTCCTACCTCAGGGGTCTTACTTTTGCCCCTCTCTGAATGGAAGGCTCTTCCTCTAAGCTCTCCTATGAGCAGCTCCTGGTCATCCCCCAAGCCTCAGGTCAAATGTCACATGTTTAAGGAGGCTTCTCCTCATCAGCCTACCTAAAGTGACCCACCCCCAGTCCCCACGGTGGTTCTGCATCTCATCACTCTCCTGTCATTATACTTTCCAAATCTGACATTATAGTTCTTATCTAACGTCTGTCTTTCTCTCACAAATGTAAGGGCATTGTGAGAGCAGGGAGCTAGTCTCTCTTATCCACAGCAATATCCCTGGTGCCTAGAGCACTAGGCACAGTGCCTGTTCCTCTGCTGGAGATCAAAGAATATTTTCTGACTTAATAAGGGAATGGCAGACAGATAAATTTACCAGTCCCACTCTAGAGTTTTGTAATGGCATGTAAGCCTAAAGATGCATAAAGCCCATTGCATACAGAGAACAGTTTAAATTAAAAAGCCTATAGACTCACTGCCTTCAGAGTGCTATTTTAAAAATCCAAGTATTACCTATATTCCCTCACAGCCCTTAGAACACAGTAGCACAACTGTATTTAACACATGGTGCTGACCTGTCTGCCACACTCACACTAGACTTATCTATTTCGAGAAACACTCCCACACCCTAAATTGTAACATGTGACAGGAAAGACATCACATCTAGCTCAACTTTGCATCCCGCAGAGTGCCTTGCAAATAAATATACATTAGCCATTCAATTAGTCTCCACCTTCACCAGAATTCAGACATACTGCCATTTGGAGTCCTTCTCAAAACTGGCTTCAGGCACTTGCCAGAGCAAGGAGAAAAAGGCGATCGCCTAACAGATCTCTATGAGACTAGACTAGAACTAATCATTCACTCATTCTTCACTCAACAAATGCTACTGAACACCTACCTACGCACTGTGTTCTAAACACTAAGCTAAGTGTTGGTTATACAGCGATAAACAAGGCAGATTAAGGTCCCTCTTGGAGCTTATAGTCTAATAGAGAAGAAATACCATACCCAAGTATAGACAAACTAACAAAATCCCATAATTCAAATTATGAAGAGTTTTATAAAGATATGAATTGGGCTAATGATACAGAATAGGCTGTAGTCAGGGTTTAAGGTGGCTGGGGAAGGCCTCTCTGAGATACCATTTAAATGGATACCTTCAAGAGAGGAGGGAACAGCTTGTGTTGCAACCCTGACTTAGGAAAAGTCGGGGTGCACTGAGTAACTTAAAGAGGACCCTGGGTCTGGGAGCATACTTAGAAGCGGAGTGAATGACATTGCAAAGGGAAGCATGGTCTGGATCACAGAAGACCTCGTGCATCATAGCATGACTTCTAGTGCATTCATAGTGCAAGAAACAATGGAAAGCCATTGAAGAGATTCAAACAGAAGCGTTATAGGCTATATACCCATTTTAAAAAGATTATTCTGGGGGCTATGTGGAGAATCAGTAGTCCCCTTTAACCACAGGGGATATATTCCAAGACCCTCAGTGGATGCCTGAAACTGCAGATAGTACCGAACCCTACATATACTGGATTTTTTTTCCTGTATATACATACCTATGATAAAGCTTATTTTGTAAATTAGGCACAGTAAAAGATTAACAAATAATAAAATAGAACAATTACAACAATATACTGTAATAAAAGTTATGTGAATGTGGTCTCTCTCTCTCTCTCTCAAAATATCTTATTGTACAAATTTAATGCCTTTTTTCATCTTAACGAAGCACTCACACACTGTGGCTGTAACTTTTGCAGTTTAAGGTGAAACAGTAAAACTAGCATTAATTTCTCTTTCCTTTTTCATAATTTCATAGACAGAAGATTCGTTCTTACCGTAGGTCTTGGCAACCTCAGCATACAATTTTTTTCTTTCCTTATTAAGTCGAGAACTTGCTCCTTTTCACTTTACGGCTTGTCTTCGGCATATCCGAATTACCAGCGTTCTTACCGTAGGTCTTAGCAACCTCAGCATACAATTTTTTTCTTTTCTTATTAAGTCGAGAACTTGCTCCTTTTCACTTTACGGCTTGTCTTCGGCATATCCGAATTACCAGCGTCACTACTCTTGTACTTTGGGGCCATGACTAGGTAAAATAAGAGTTACTTAAACCAAGCACTGTAACACCCCCAGGGTCGATATAATAACGAGCTGCGTCACTGAGGGACTGACGTGCCGGATACGCCGGACAAAAGGAAGATTCACGTCTGGGGCGGGACCTAGCAGGAACATCGCGAGATTTCATCACGCAAGCTCCTCAGAGCGCCGCTCGGTTTGAAACGTATGAATTATTTATTTCTAGAATTTAACGTTTAATATTTTTGGACCAGGATTGATCCTGGGTAACTGAAACCTTGGAAAGCAAAACCACGGATAATGGGGGACTACTATAGATGGGTCATGGAGACTTATAAGTGCCGGACCTCATCCAATACACTCAGAAAACCCCACTGTGGGTTCCTCACTTTTCTGGGTATCTGATCACACCATGATGTTCATCACAGCTTCAGAGTACACTGGGGCACTGATGCTGAGGATACTGGTGAGTACCTTGTGCTTTGACACTGGATCCGTAATGTGTTTTCTCATTAACAGCGTCATTCTTTTTAGAGAGGGTCATTCCTTTTTGGCTTGCTTTCTCACATGTTTGTTTGTTCATATAAGTTACAGTTTTATCACTGAAAGGTCATATTTTTAAAGGCAAAAACTTCAGAACTATGACTGTTACCTCCCACCGCAGTACTAAGCCAGCTCTCCCAAACCTTATTGACAAAGGTGATGCGTGGCCACATCTCAGAACGCACAGACACACATACAGTCACACTAGGGGCGATGGATGAAGGGAAGCAAAAGTTTTGTAGTTTTGTTTTCCTTTTTTCTAGGGCAAAAGTAGAATAATACCTTGAAGGTCATGTAGCAACTCAGTGGCTCAGATCGCCCCTCTACAATAGGTCCTTCCCCCTGCTTCAATGAGCTATTTAAAGGACTCAGTTCTCTCTAGGTCCAGCCTTCCTTCAGTTCAGAAAACATCAGTGCATTAAAAAAACATATACATTCCCTGTGACCTAAATAATATCCTAGGTGGTCTGAGTTGATATATCAACTAAAATGACAAGTGCATTACCAGGAGGACCCTAAGCTGAAGAAAGCATAGCTAAGGGAGGGATACTTCTCTATGTTGAAGGTTAAGCTCCACAGTTCATGAAACAAGGGTGTCACTAGTTGGTAAATTCAGAATATAATCTGGTTCATTTGTGTCCCTCACAGCCCTATTTATGCAACAAATATGCATCTACAATTATGATAAACTTAGAGGCTATAAGTAATAATTTTTATAACAGCTAATATATATTGAGCAACAATGTGCTTAATGTGCTTAATCCTTCTAATATAACATTATGATGAATCAACTATTATTATCCCCAATTTATAGATGATAAAAACTGAGCTCCAATAGTTTAAGGAATTTACCAAGGTCACATTTTAAGTGATAAACCTGGGATCAAATCCAGGTCTGTCCAGTGCCAGGTCCAAACTCTTAATACTATAAAATGCTGCTCATTGCCTTCAAGAAGATCACAGTAGGAGAACCAAAACAAAATCTATGAATATGTACCATGGAAGATGCTATATATAGTGGTCTCTGTGGGAGCTCAGAAAAGAGATTTCCTGGACAGGAGAAGAGTATAAACAGTAAGTGAAGTATGAGATGAATCTGTGGTGCCAGTGTAACATACAGATTATAATATCCTGCCCTGGAGGTATATTGCCTGAGCTTTAATCTGATAATCTGACTTTGTGTTCTTGTTCAAGTTATTTAAGTTTTCAGTGTCTCAGTTTTCCCATTTGTCAAACGGGGGTGATAATATATGCTTTGTTAGGTCAATATGAGAGTTTAATGAGTAAAGTGATGTCATGTGCTTAGAACTTTGGTATATAGTAAGCATGTCATAAATGTTACTAATTCCTATTTTTTTTTACACTATTGTTTTTTAATTTGGCTGTGTCCGGTCTTAGTTGCGGCACTCGGGATCTTTCATTGCGGCATTCAGGCTTCTCTAGTTGCAGCACGTGGGCTTCTCTCTAGTTGTGGCATGTGGGCTAGCAGTGGCGCATGGGCTTAGTTGCCCCATGGCATGTGGGCTCTTAGTTCCCCGACCAGGGATTGAACCCACATCCCCTGCATTGGAAGGCGGATTCTTAACCACTGGACCACCTAATTCCTATTTTTATCAAACTAGAAGTAGGAGGTTATTAGCATGAATTAGGTGGTGGAGGAAACGGCATTCTAAAGTAAAGGGATATTTGCAAAAGCCTATAAGCAAGAGAGTGCAACAGAGTCATAGCATTTTGAGGTATTCTGTAGTTTGTTGTTTAGGGCCTCCATGTGTACAGGAAGGAGGTCTCACTGATGACAGGAGAGGGAGTCATGCACCATGACACTAAAATGATCTTGCCTATAATTTTTGAATTAAAGAATAACTTGTACTTGGTGGTGTTGTTAGTAAATTGGAAGAATTTGACAAAATGGTAATGTAACCCCTTGCAGCTCTAATAATTACCATAGTCTACAATTTTTACAATATCTATTATAAAGTTCTGGTGGAATTTATTTTTTGGGTCTTTTTAATCTAGCTAGCCACCTGGCATTCTTGTTACAGAATCCTTAATTAGCTGATGTAAATTCTTGACTTACGCTTAATATAAGTCACATTTAATATGGTCACTATGGTTTAGTAGTGACCATATCCTTGTAAATAGACAATTTTAAAATTTTGGTGACTTTTATATTTTGGTCAAATTTTTGACAGTTAAACTTTTCTCACCCAAATATTGTTAATCTCGTTATGGTATCTTTTTTTAAACAAGTCTATTAAAAAATATAAATATTCTTCAGGTATAATAATAAAGAGAAATGCTAGGGACATAAAGTACTGACAATAGTTAACATCACACGGTAATGTTTATCTAGCAAATATGTGCAGTGTGCTTGACATTTCCCCTGGTATCAATTTATTTTATTTAGTTATTTTTTTTCACTAATGTTAGCACAAGTGCATTTAAGTAGTAAATTTGCTCTGTGCCTAAAATGTTCACATTCATAAAAACATATACATCTTGTTTTAATACCTTGTCAACACATTTATTAAAGATGGATCCAGAGCCCAGTATCCACTCAAAGGCCTGCTATTAGGGAAATCATTTGTTTCCAGCCAGTCCAATTGCTGCAAAAATAGGCATTGCCATTGTGCTGTAGATCACACAGCATTGTTATTTATAAAGTGCTGCTGTGGAACGAGCAATGCCATCCATCAGTATCCAATCAGCAATGAAGCTGGCAGAAGGGAGTGGGGTATACAAGAATGCATTGGCACAGACCATTTAAACTGACAGATTCTAGAGCTTGAACTTGGCAGTGGTTTTGAAACTAATTTATTTGTTATTTGCAGGAAATGGTTACCACTTTGAAACACATTCGAAAAGCTTCCAATTTCAGGACATTGAAGAATCAAACACTGCAACTAGCATTCTTGTGAGACTCCCTGCTTATATCCCCTTGGCCCCATCCACATACCTGATAAGATGTCATTTCATTCCCTGCCATGGTTATATTTTTTTGCTCATTTCCTATTTCTGTTTTTAAAATTGAATCGTCTCCAAATTCTTTTCCATTTTTAAAAACCACCTGCTCTTCTTTCTAAAGTACCTCCAACACAGGTTCACATCTCTTGAGAGTTAGATTTGGAAGTGATATATACATGCTATTTGTGTCTTGGCATTAAAGGCTGGAGTATGTACTGACTCTTTATTTGAATATGTTAGTATTATGTAGACAAAATCAAAATTCCATGGGCATTATAAATTCAATGCAATTTCAATTAAAAGCGTAATAAGATTTTTCCTATACCTTGATAAACTGATTCATCCATATAGAGGAAAAAAGCTCTAAAGCTAGCCAAATATGTTTGGGAAAAAAAAAAAAAACACAGAAAACACAGAGGGCTTGCTCCACCAGAAATAAAGATTTTTATATAAAACCATGGTAATGAATACAATGTGGTTTTAGAGTAGAAAAAGACAGTTTAATCAGTAGAACTGAATAGGAATCCCAGAACCAGAGGTGTGTATATAGATCAACTTGTTAAATTGTAAAATGGATATTAAAAACACATTATCAAAGAATGAACTATTCCAAAAAGAGCATTTGGACATTAGCTTTACATATTAAACAATAATAATTAAAAATATAATCAGACTCTTAGCCAAACAATATACACAGATATAAATTCCAAGGGTATTAAAACTTACATACAAAAAATAAAAGTAGGAAATATTTGTAGCCTTAGGATGGCAAAGAAATAAGAGTTATAAAGGAATAGATGAATTAATTTGTCCAGATCAAAATTTAAATCTCTGTGCACTAAGGATATCACAAACAAAATATAAGGACAAGCCACACACTGGAAGAAGACACTTGAAACACATATCATAAGGAAACTGAAGCAAGAAAATTTTAAAACCTCTTATATGTGATAAAAACACAACAATATAGTAAAATATGGTAAGGATTTGAACAAATACCAGAAAAGGAAACTTGAATTGTCAATTAACACAATCCTATGGAAAGCTATTCACATACATTAACATTTTCAAAATACTATTTCACACCAATCAGACTGGCAAAAAAAATTGTAACACTAAGTGTTGATGAGGATTAGGTAGCTTTGGTTCATTGCTGGTAGGGGTATAAATCATTAGGGCCAATTATGAAAGCATTTTCGAAGTACCTTGTAATATAGAAGATGTACAAAATCTTCAATCCAGCAATTCAATCCCTAGGTATATACTCTAACAAGAACATAAACAACACAAATAAAACCCTCATAAAAAGACATAACTTAGAATATTTTTGCAGCATTATTTGTAATGATGAAAACTTTGAAACAATCCCCCAAAAATAACATGTACGGAAATGGATAAATTTTGGTATAATCTTAAAAAGCAGCAAAAATGAAATACACACACACAGCTAGATAGAATGAAACAACAATAAGTAGATCAATATGAATAGATCTCAAAATATAATGTTTATTTACTTTTTAAAAGCAAGTTATGGAACAGTATGTATAGGATGATAGCATTACATAATTTTTCAAACACATGGGAAGAAAATATATCTTGTTTATGGATAGTTATATATGTAGTAAAAGTATAAAAAATGCACATAAAATTTGTGAATGTGATTACCTTTGAGGACAACAAAGGGGAAAACTATAATGTTTTATTTCTTTAAAAAATAGCCTGAAGCAAATATGACAAAATGTTATTTATTAATTCCAGGGGTAGGGGCGTTGTTGTTAGCCATGGAAATTAAAGCTGCAAGGAAAGGGTATGAAATATTTCTGCTTCTTACGCACTCAAGGAGTTAATGTCAGATCTCATTTCTCACAAGCTTTACCTCCCTGAACTTGAGTTATGGTTATTCTTCACATTAATACTTGAATAAATTTTACTTTAAACAACTTAAAATATCTACCATTTCAGAAGCAACTGACTCCTGAGCTTACACAGACATAAAAACTGGTGTGGAAGATTTAGGTATCCAGGAAGCACTAGCATTTTTTTTTTTTTTTTTCTGTGATACGCGGGCCTCTCACTGTTGTGGCCTCTCCCGTTGCGGAGCACAGGCTCCAGACGCGCAGGCTCAGCGTCCATGGCTCACGGGCCTAGCTGCTCCGCGGCATGTGAGATCTTCCCGGACCGGGGCACGAACCCGTGTCCCCTGCATTGGCAGGTGGACTCCCAACCACTGTGCCACCAGGGAAGCCCAGCACTAGCATTTTTATTAAAACCCCAGGCAGAAATAAGGAAAAGCCCTCCCTCTGAAGTATCCTCTCCTACTAGTCAGTCTTAGAGCTCTGATGTTCTACCAACAGTTATTTCCTTGGATAACAGTATTGTTACATCTGATCACCCTTGTCTTCTTTCCTACCTACTGTCACTCACTACCTTCTTTCTAACCATCAGTAGCAATTAATATTTTCACATACATGGAATTTTTTAACCCCTTTCTAATCTAATGAAACAGCAAGCTAAGATGAAGAAACTTTTGATAGGAAGAATAAGAGTAGGAAATAACCTGTGTCAGAGCATTTATCAATTAGGTTGGGCTGGGACTGGCTTAGTAGAGAACAACTCCAAAACAACTCCAAAACTCTAATTGGTTTAACATAAAAATGTTTCTTTCTTTGTCATGTTATACGTGCAAAGCAGATTGGTGGAGAGCTCTTTTTCACCAAGGAACTCAGGTGATAGAGTTACTTAAATGCACTTGTGCTAACATTAGTGAAAAAAAAATAACTAAATAAAATAAATTGATACCAGGGGAAATGTCAAGCACACTGCACATCTCATAACTTTACCATCTCATAACTTTGGTATCTGGAAGATGTAACCTTCTCAATACTATTTGTGGTTCAAGAGCAAGGGGGAAAGGCACACAAGCTCTTCACCACCACATACTCTTTTGGCCAGAAAAAGTTACAGGGTCCACTCACCCCAGAAATTGGCCTTCCATGTGCCTGAAAGGGAGGAATATGGAATGTTGGTGGCTGCTAGTAACATCTACCAAAATGCAGGCCTGGGTTGGAGGTGGGTAGCTAGAGAGGACATCAGGAGAGGAGAGTCAGTGAAAGGTTGAAAAGAAGGCTAAGAAGGTACACAAGGAGCAGACCTCCCAACCCCTGCCTAAATATAACCCTCAGATTCAAATATTTGATTGACATACAGAAATTGGGGGAAAATAGTTTTAGTCCGCTGCTTTTAGCATAGAACTTCAATGTAAACTTCAATGTAAACTTCAATGTAAATCAGAAACACAGGACAGGCATTTTCAAGAATTTTTTTTCAGACAGTTCAAGCCAGATCTCTTTTATTTTGCTGAGCACTACAATTGGAAAATAGGTGCTAGGTCTTCCATAATTTAATGTGTTTATGGGAAAACACAAAAATCAAAGAAGCGTCATTCATTCTCAGTCTTTCACTTCTGTTTATGAGATCCAGTACAAGAAAATGAAAATTTGTTAAAGTCCCAGAAACACTTTGTGCAGATTGTTTAAAAAATCTTTTAAGGGGATTATATATCTTCAGTGATGTTAAGGTTTGTGCAATTATGCCTAAAATTAATCTCATTTGGATGAGTCACTTTACCAAATTCGTTTATTATACGATAGCTTCTGCAATATATTTGATTCTCTTCCGGCTGTAGCTAAATTGTAATCATCTGTGCTGGCAAGTCTCTAGGTGAAGTTGCATACTAGGTATTTTTACATCCAAGGCAATTTAATGCCAAAATGTATCCGTGTTCTGTAACAAGAGATTCTAAACAAATCTAACAGAGTTTGTATGCTTCCTTTATCTTTTGTAAAAACTATTGGTAGTTGCAAAAATAACATAATCTGTTCTCAAGCATAGTATTTAATTATTGGCTCATAATTTTATTAGATTCAGTGCAGCAACTGTAATGAGTTTGTGTTCAATTCTGCATTCAGAATCAAGATCTAGGGATTAAGTAATCTTCTTATATTCCTATTCATAACTAAACTCCAAAAGCATTATATCAATTTGATAAGATGTAAAACCTCAAGGAAATCGCTGTGGTCAGCTAGATCTGTAGTCTTAATTTTGATAGCAGAGATAATATGATAACTTCCTCAGGAATTTATTTTCTTACAGTTCTTTTAAACCTACTGCATTTCCTTGCAGGCGTGTCTCTGACAGCAAACCGAGAAGATTTTTTCCCCTTCATTTTTCATTTTTTGACAAAGAAAGAAAACAAAGTCAGGGAGTAATCCTTTTCCTAGAATAAGAGCAGCAGAGCCTTTTAAAGGACCTTCATTATTTTATGTGGTAAATGTTCACAGCTCTCACATTTATTGGCATAGCTGTCAACATGTATATTTAGTTTGATAATAATGTTCCAGCTTAACGAGGCCTCTTGGAATTATTTATTATTAAATTTCATTACTTTCTGCAAATGTTCATGCTGATTAAGCCCACCCTTTCAGGCTCTACCACACTTAGACCAGTCACAGTGTGACGTGACAAGATGGTGAAATTTAAGCTAACGTACTTTCCACAGGAACTGTCTTGTCAAACCTTTAAATATAATTAAATGAAATGTCTGTTGACGTAACTATGGAAAGTGGAAAAACTCATTTATAAAATCAACCAACCATACCTGAAGAACATTTGCACTTTCTGACATGACAAGAATTACTTAAACATTTTGGACTGCCTTTGTGTGGGAAGAATTGCCACATGTGGCATTTGCCAAATATTCTGCCCATTATACTCTGCTATAAATGTGGTACATCCTGACGAGCATTACTCCCAAGGCTCAGACCTCCATAAAAATGCCTTGAAAAGTATGAAGTGATATAGAAATATAACATGCTATTATCTTTACAGATGTTGACAGTCAGGAAAGATCTTGTCTAAATTCTTGATGATTCTGTAATGTAATAAAAGAATAGGAATATATTATATATTATCACTATTGCCATAAGAGGAAATCTAGAGAGTAATTTCATGCATAGCATGGAGAAAGCCTGTGAATGGGATAGATAGATAAATAGATTATAGATAGATAGATAGAATTTCCCACATGGAATATGAAAGTGTTAAGGTTTTATGGAGTCAATTCAATAGGAAAAAGCACTGTGGTAATAAGAGAAAGGGTATGGGCCCACTAAATCAAAATCGTCATGGGCAAGCTGTGGGATAAGAATATCCCAAGAATATGCCCAAAGAATGGCAGCCAAAAGCAGCTTAAACTTGTCCATTTGGGGTGCCCGCATTGTACTTCAGAGTTCTAGCACTGCACCAACCATATTTTTATACTGGGTTTGTCCTCAGTTTTCATGAGTTCTTTGAGGCCAGGGACCTTGTTTTATTGTTTGTTTTGTTTTCTTTTATGTTTCATTTCTTTAGCACCTAGAACAGTATCTAAGACATAGGAGGTGATCAATAAATGTGAAATAGATTAATTGGAAGTAGAGAAAATAATCATAACCAAAAACCAACTTGGAAAATTTCCTTACATGCAAATGGGCTTAAAATTATTTTCATATTCCTCAAAAGGAGAAACAAAATGAGGTACTGGTGAAGGTGGAGGCAGAAAAAAGTAGCCAAAATTTTTTCTAAAATTCTGAGGAATGATTATTTTATACCCTTTCTTTCTGATGTGGTCTGGTTGGATATGTATCTGTTATTCAAATCAGCAAATATTTGGGTGCCTCCTTTTGAATGCCTAGGCAGCATCGAGAAGATAGACTAATATACGCAGTGCATTTCCTACTCATGAGGACCATATAGTCTGTTTCAAACACATGCTGATTTTACAAAGCCCACATCAACACACCCTCAGAAATGTAAAATTTTGAGAGAACAGCGTGCTGTGTTAATCTACTATTTTTCTCTTGGAAGATCTCATCAAAAGGTACATGTCAAGTTGTGCTTTGGAGTACAGCAAGATTGTGAATAAGTGAAGGAGGCCTTGAGTGAGAAAAAAAAGCCGACTTTTAGGGAAGTAGATATGAAAAGAGGGCATGAGAACCTACCCAAAACAAAAGGAGTGGTGAGCAAAAGTAGAACCCAGAAAGATTTTGGAGACAACAGGCTCACATCTAAAACAATTTGGAAGGTAGGGATTGAAAGATTATGATAAAGAATGGAAATAATCAATGGGCTTAAAAGTTATGCATACAGTAGCAGTCATTTATCCTCTTAACCAAAATTTGTTGAATAATTATTATGTTCTCATAGAAAAAGGAGAAAGGAAAGGATTTTTAAGATAGCATTTATTGAGTTATTTTGTGCCAAGCCCGAGGCCTCCTGTTTTACCTACAGTATCTCAATCCTTGTGGTGATTTCTTTTGTAAAAGGAAAGTGAAGTACAGAGAAGTTATTTGTGCCAAAGTCACAGAGCTGTTAAGTGGACTTGAACCCCCGTCTTTCTATAACAAAAACACATGTTTTGTTTTGTTTTTTCCCTGTGCCTTGCCCACCATGTACATACTGCCTCCCGAAGTTGCCTCCAACCAACACATCCAGTGACGGGTCCTCTACACAAAGACCTTTTAAATAACAAAAAAGATATATATAACATCTTACAGAAAAACCCAATACATAGCTACATAGCTAGATAGTGATAGAGATTTGACCATTAAATAGCAATTGAAAAGCACCACGCAAAAGCAACTGTAAAATAGTTTTATCAAAATTTTGGACAAACAAACCCAGAAGTATGAAGAAATCAAAAACAAATTATACCATCAGCATCCTTAAACGTACATACACGCTTCTACAAATCCAGAACCTTCGTTTCTTAATCACTGAACCTATTTTAAATCATTTTACAATTGCTATTTTATTCACCCATAATGTTTGCCCACAGATATATTTGTATCATGCTGAGTTTGGGATAATGTTAGAGCACGTAGTTCATAATAACCTAATGAGAACTGGAGTTACAAAAGTAATCTTCAGAAAAATATCTCCATAATCAGCCTCAAACAGGTGGTGTCCAGGGTCCAACGTAAGAAGACCTGGCCAATCCCAGAGTTCAATCCAGACTCTTGAGATGGCCTTGAGGCTACTGTTTGTTTTCACCATGGTTTTTCCATCTGTAAATTAAGATTGAAAATCTCTTCTTCAGTTTCCTGTCTTTTACAGTAAGGCACCAAACTTAAACAGTAAATTAGTGTTCTACAATGGCTCTGACTACATAGTCTCCAAGGAGTAAGTAACTAGATTCAATCCTATGGAAGGGCACAGACAGAGCCCCCTTCAAAGGACACTGGAAGAGGGTTGGCAGACCTTTCTGTCCAGGAGTATTGTATTTTGACATCATTGGCACTCACACTGCCAGCCCCTTAGTCAACCCATGGAACATATTCAGTGCCATGGCTGGACAATACTGGGGCCTTAGGAAACATAACAACAGCATTATCTACTGAAAAGATCTTTTGAAAAAGATCTTAGGTCTTTGAGTCAGGCACTCATGATTTGAAAACAAACTCTAATACTTTACTTTTCTGTTTTCTCTTCTGTGACACCTGGATAGCACAACTTCCCATCGGGGTTTTTTTCAATGGTTAAAGGAGGTAAACCATGTAAAGAGCCTATGATAGTGTCTGAAACTTAGCAGAGCTCCAAAATAATAGTTACTCCTGGTATTGTTTGATTGGCCCTATAACACAGCTAAGAAAACAGAAGTATAAAGAGTTTAAATGTCTTTTCTTCTATCACACAATGGAAAGACCTGGACTGACTCCAAATTTGTGTTCATAGCAGAGAAGAATCTGTGATCTGGAGAAAAAAGCATTTTAAAAACATATTTGGAGGTCAGAGTTGCTAGGGCAATTTCATAATTTTATAATTAACTAAAAATAGCTTTATTGTAAGCCAAGGGATCTCAACAGCAGTCCCAGTTTGATCTGGACATCTACACTTCACTGCTTATACTTCACAACAAACCTTCAAATTGGAAAATGCACTGGAGTAATTAAGATTTTTAATTGGAAGAAAAAGTATACAATTTGCAAAATGTATTTAATTAGCCCTCAGACCACTCACTGATCCAACACATAATTTCCAAAGCAGTTGTACAATTCAGTACATAGTCTTTGCTAAAAAGGAAACCATATTATTAAAAAAAAACCCAGCTAGATCTGACTTAGAGGGTAAATGTGTCCAGATCAAATTATATTCTTACTTCGTGACGTTTAGCCCAATCCCCTTTAATGTCTCACTTCTTTTTTAATGCTTTCAAGCTTGTTTTTTTATTAATTATACAAATCATTAGTATTAAAAGGCAATATAATTGTTTCAAGAAGTGGCTTCACAGACTATCTGCATATTTAATCAACTGCCTCTAAATTTTTAATCATTTGAGTCCAGGTTCTTGTCTTGAAGCTTAACGTGATAACAAACCTACCAACCGGTAGAACTAATTGGTACAAAATTAGTCAATAATTTATAAGGTAAGGAAAAAAAAATATTGGCTGTTACGAAGGTATAAGACCACCAGCCATAGTTATTTCTGAGAGGTAGCAGCAAAAACAGTACTTGGTTCTACAAATCTATGGCACACTGCTGACATCCACTGGCAGTTCCTTGGCGTTGTTCAGATTCTTTGAATTTTTAGTGTAAGACTTGTAAAAAAAAAAAATCATTGGGTCTTACATATTTATGCCTTTCTTTAATGATAACATTAGTTGGATTAACCTGTACATCCATTACATTGAGTGAATCATGTGTCCAATTTTTAAAAGCTTGAAATTCAATAATAGATGGGAATCATTCTGTGTATTCTGAGTTAGAGTGATTCCAGTGAAGCTCCTGACCACTGTAAGTTTTAGAGAAGACAAACGGAAACATAGTGAGAAGAGAAAACATCTTCACTTCGGTAGTGAAAATCAGTATTGTAGTGTTATACTAATGGGAATTTGGTGAAATGCCTTGCCGCTGTCATTTTGAAAACAGTGAAGCTTTTGACAAGGACTAGCACTGGGTAGCAATGGTCAAGTGCACTAAGGTAGTGGCTCTCAAAGTTTAGTAAACATTAGAACCATGTGGACTGCTTATTACAGTTGCAGATTTGGGGGCTTCATTGCAGAGCTACATCAGAATCTTTGAGAAAATTTTCTAATTCATTTGGCTCACAAGCCACGCTTTGAGGAATACTGACCTAAGAATAAAATTTCTTATCCTCAGTGCTCCAAACATGGAATTACATGCAGAATGCAGAACACATACTATTTTGGATGCCCTACTGGGGGCAACATGGGGGAGAGGTTCAACTTTACCAGTGGAACAACTTATTTAAATGTTTTCTTTTTGTATTATATCTATCACTTTTGTATTCTATCACTTCCAGTAATTTGATCATCATATCATTCAAAAATTATTTAAAAAATTTTTTTCAAATCTTCCAGGCAGTGCATATAAGACAGAAATAATTTATGATTGTTTATAAATAGAAATCAGATCCCCAGAAAGAAAATGAAATTAAATAGGTCAAGAGTAATGAGTGTGAAACACTCAAAGGCAATATGTAATTTATACTCACTATATATATCAATGTCTTAGCAGTATTGTGTTATCTGTGGGTGGTAAAATCATGGGTGAATTTTTTTTGCTACTTTTGTCTGATTTTGTTGCAATGAAGATGTGCTATTTATGTTATTTTTTAAAGTTTAGCTAAACATATCCTACAGGTTCTGGGGAAACCATGGATGCAGGGAGGACTCAATGGTACATTCAGCAGTGTTGATAATATTTAACCAGTCATCCTCATCATTATTATCATCATTCCCACATCATTCTAAATCCCACAACTGAGCCTTCAATCAACCAGAAGATTCATGTGTGCCTTTAAGAACTGAATCACTACACAGAGAGTTTGGGTATTTACTTGGAAACTACAATTTAATAACTTTAAATTAATAATTGTGACTTGGAGTGAAGAACAATTTTGAGAAGAACCAACAAGGTAGAGGACATAAGGGGAAGAAAGCACAAAGGCTAAGCTATTTTCTATGATAAACCAAGGAAAAGGTGTTCTAGAAATGGGGTTATAAAATGGTAAAGGCAGGAGGGACAGCATCTAGAACTTAGAGGGGGAAAAACTATGTTCAATATTTTGGAGGGACTAAAAATTAAGTAGGTAGATTGCAAGTCCAAGTAGGTTATTTCTTTTTACTGTAATAAAATGTCACAGTATTACAAAGTACAGTAATAAAAAAGCAATGCCCTTTCAGAGAACATGCTCACGCCACCTCCAGGCTCCCAAGAGCCTGTGTAGGGTTTGTGTGTGTCTGGGATAATGTTGCTGGAAGAGGACTGAGGAGTTTGGTGGTGAAGCAACTATTTTTTTTTTAATTTTTTATATAGCAGGTTCTTATTAGTTATCTGTTTTATACATATTACTGTATATATGTCAATCTCAATCTCCCAATTCATCCCACCACCACCAACCCCCCTGCCACTTTGAAGCCACATTGTAATCTTTACTAGTCTATCACTATAAAAGATGGAAGCTCCCTAGCCTCAGAAAATAAAAACAGGTCTCTTAATGAAAATTCTCTAGTTCCTTTGAGTTAGAAAACCACAGCCTGGGGAGAGAGCCTAAATTTAGACTTTTCTTCTTTCCTTAAGGAATTGTCAAGCAGCTGCCAAGATGTCTGTTCATTGTCCATTGAGAATTCATGGGAAATAAGGAATCCACATGTTTTGGCAGAAGAGTAACATGCTCAGATCGAAACACTAGTTCGGATGGACAAGACACCCAATAATCCACATGGATATTTTACTAGACAAGAATGCCAGTTCATGTTAAGAAATGACAAACAATTGAGATAGGCAAACAGAAAAGTAGAGAGTATAAAATCACTTAAATACTTTTCTCCATTGTTGATTAGTCTTTTTTTTCCTCTAAAATGAAAAGAGATTGATTTTTCTGATTATACAAAATATACCCATTCATCAAAAGCAATAAAGAAAAAAATATAAAGCCAAATATAAAGTCAGCCAAAGAATAGCACTAATTTTATATCATAGGCAGAGCATAGGCAGAGCTAATTCTACTCTCATTTTTGTAAACATCCTTCTACCATGTGCACTCACACATACAATTTTTCTCAAAAATTGTGATTTTTTTCCCATCAATGAATTTAGATATATGAGCATCCGTTATGATGATTATGACCAATCCCCTAGGTATTTTCTGGTTTTTACAATTGTAAATGATGCTGCAGTAAACATCTACTCTTGCCCACTTCCAATTCATTATCCACAAAGTTTCAAGAGTGATCTTGTCCAAATATAAATCCTATTTTATCATTTTTCATTTGTTTGTTTAAAAGCCATCAATGGCTTTCCATTACCCTTAATGGATAGAAAGCCCAGAGATAAACCCATGCACGTATGGTAACCTAATTTATGACAAAGGAGGCAAGAACATACAATGGAAAAAAGATAGCCTCTTCAATAAGTGGTACTGAGAAAACTGGACAGCTACATGTAAAAGAATGAAATTAGAACACTACCTAACACCATATATAGAAATAAACTACAAACGGATTAAAGACCTAAATGTTAAGACCAGACACTATAAAACTCTTAGAGGAAGACATAGGAGAAACACTCTTTGACATAAACCTCAGCAAGATCTCTTTTGACCCACGTCCTAGAGTAATGAAAACAAAAATAAATAAATAAACAAACAGGACCTAATTAAACTTAAAAGCTTTTTTCACAGCAAAGGAAACCATAAACAAGATGAAAAGACAGCCCTCAGAATGAGAGAAAATATTTGCAAATGAAGCAAGGGACAGAGGGTTAATCTCCAAAATATACAAACAGCACAAGGAGCTGAATATTGAAAAAACAAACAACCCAATCAAAAAATGGGCAGAAGACCTAAATAGACATTTCACCGAAGAAGACATAAAAATCACAAAGAGGCACATGAAAACCTGCTCAACATCACTAGTTATTAGAGAAATGCAAATCAAAACTACAATGAGGTGTCAACTCATACTGGTTAGAATGGCCATTATCCAAAAATCTACAAACAACAAATGCTGGGAAGGGTGTGGAGAAAAGGGAACACTTTTGCACTGTTGGTGGAAATGTAACTTGGTACAGCCACTATGGAGAACAGTATGGAGGTTCCTTAAAAAACTAAAAATAGGGAGATTGGTTCAAGATTGTGAACTAGAAGGACGTGCATACACTCCCTCTTGTGAGAGCACCAGAATCACAACTAACTGCTGAACAATTATGAACAGGAATATGCTGGAACTCATCAAATAAGATACCCCACATCCAAGGACAAAGGAGAAGCCGCAGTGAGTAGGAAGGGCACAATCACAATAAAATCAAATCCCATAACTGCTAGGTAGCTGACTCACAAACTGGAGAACACTTATACCACAGAAGTCCACCCATTGGAGTGAAGGTTCTGAGCCCCACTTCAGGCTTCCCAACCTGGGGATCCGGCAGTGGGAGGAGGAATTCCCAGACAATCAGACTTTGAAGGCTAGAGGGATTTGATTGCAGGAATTCAACAGGACTGGAGAAACAGAGACTCCACGCTTGGCACACACAAATGGTGTGTGCATCAGGACCCAGGGGAAGGGCAGTGACCCCATAGGAGACTGAACCAGACCTACCTTCTAGTGTTGGAGGGTCTCCCACAGAGGCAGGGTGTGGCTATGGCTCACTGTGAGGAAAAGAACACTGTAGAAGATCTAGGAAGTACTCCTTGGCATGAGCCCTCCCATAGTCCGCCATTAGCCCCACCAAAGAGCCAGGTAGGCTCCAGTGCTGGGTCACCTCAGGCCAACCAACCAACAGGGAGGGAACCCAGCCCCACCCAACCGCAGACAAGTGGATTAAAGTTTTACTGAGCTCTGCCCACCAGAGCAACACCCAGCTCTACCCACCACCAGTCCCTCCCATCAGGAAGCTTGCACAGGCCTCTTAGATAGCTTCATCCACCAGAGAACAGACAACAGAAGCAAGAAGAACTACATACCTGCAGCCTGTGGAACAAAAACCACATTCACAGAAAAATAGACAAGATGAAAAGGCAGAGGGCTATGTACCAGATGAAGGAACAAGATAAAACCCCAGAAAAACAACTAAATGAAGAGGAGATAGAAAACCTTACAGAAAAAGAATTCAGAATAATGATAGTGAAGATGATCCAGGACCTCAGAAAAAGAATGGAAGCAAGATTGAGAATATGCAAGAAATGTTTAACAAAGACCTAGAAGACTTAAGAACAAACACCTAGAAGAATTAAAGAACAAACATAGATGAACAATGCAACAACTGAATTGAAAAATACACTAGAAGGAATCAATAGCAGAATAACTGAGGCAGAAGAACGGATAAGTGACCTGGAAGACAGAATGGTAGAAATCACTGCAACAGAGCAGAATAAAGAAAAAGTAATGAAAAGAAATGAAGACAGCCTAAGAGACCTCTGGGACAACATTAAACACACCAACATTAGCATGACAGGGGTCCCAGAAGGAGAAGAGAGAGAGAAAGGACCCGAGAAAATATTTGAAGAGATTGTAGTCAAAAACTTCCCAAACATGGGAAAGGAAATAGCCACCCAAGTCCAGGAAGCACAGAGAGTCCCATACAGGATAAACCCAAGGAGAAACCCACTAAGACACATAGTAATCAAATTGGCAAAAATTAAAGGCAAAGAAAAATTATTAAAAGCAACAAGGAAAAAATGACAAATAACATAGAAGGGAACTCCCATAAGGTTAACAGCCGATATCTCAGCAGAAACTCTACAAGCCAGAAGGGAGTGGCACAATATATTTAAAGTGATGAAAGGAAAGAACCTACAACAAAGATTACTCTACCCGGCAAGGATCTCATTCAGATTCGATGGAGAAATCAAAACCCTTACAACCAAGCAAAAGCTAAGAGAATTCAGCCCCACCAAACCAGCTCTACAGCAAATGCTAAAGGAACTTCTCGTAAGTGGGAAACACAAGAGAAGAAAAGGACCTACAAAAAAAAACCCAAAGCAATTAAGAAAATGGTCACAGGAACATATATATCAATAATTACCTTAAACGTGAATGGATTAAATGTTCCAACCAAAAGACACAGGCTGGCTGAATGGATACAAAAACAAGACCCATATATATGCTGCCTACAAGAGACCCACTTCAGACCTAGGGACACATACAGACTGAAAGTGAGGGGATGGAAAACAATATTCCATAAACATGGAAATCAAAAGAAAGCTGGAGTAGCAATACTCAAATCAGATAAAGTAGACTTTAAAATAAAGAATGTTACAAGAGACAAGGAAGGACACTACATAATGTTCAAGGGATCAATCCAAGAAGAAGATATAACATTTATAAATATATATGCACCCAAAATAGGAGCACCTCAATACATAAGGCAACTGCTAACAGCTATAAAAGAGGAAACCGACAGTAACGCAATAATAGTGGGGGACTTTAACACCTCACTTACACCAATGGACAGATCATCCAGACAGAAAATTAATAAGGAAACACAAGCTTTAAATGACACAATAGACCAGATAGATTTAATTGATATTTATAGGAAATTCCATCCGAAAACAGCTGATTACACTTTCTTCTCAAGTGCGCACGGAACATTCTCCAGGATAGATCACATCTTGGGTCACAAATCAAGCCTCGGTAAATTTAAGAAAACTGAAATCATATCAAGCATCTTTTGCAACCACAACGCTATGAGATTACAAATCAATTACAGGGAAAAAAAGGTAAAAAACACAAAAACATAGAGGCTAAACAATACGCTACTAAATACCCAAGAGATCACTGAAGAAATCAAAGAGGAAATCAAAACTACCTAGAGACTAATGACAATGAAAACACGACGATCCAAAAGCTATGGGATGCGGTAAAAGCAGTTCTAAGAAGGAAGTTCATAGCAATAGAATCCTACCTCAAGAAACAAGAAAAATCTCAAACAACCTAACCTTACACCTAAAGGAACTAGAGAAAGATATACAAACAAAACCCAAAGTTAGTAGAAGGAAAGAAATCATAAAGATCAGAGCAGAAATAAATGAAATAGAAACAAAGAAAACAATAGCAAAGATCAATAAAACTAAAAGCTGGTTCTTTGAGAAGGTAAACAGAATTGATAAACCTTTAGCCTGACTTATCAAGAAAAAGAGGGAGAGGACTCAAACCAATAAAATTAGAAATGAAAAAGGAGAAGTTACAACAGACACCACAGAAATACAAAGTATCCTAAGAGACTACTACAAGCAACTCTATGCCAATAAAATGGACAACCTGGAAGAAATGGACAAATTCTTAGAAAGGTATAACCTTCCAAGACTGAACCAGGAAGAAATAGAAAATATGAACAGACCAATCACAGGTAATGAAATTGAAACTGTGATTAAAAGTCTTCCAACAAACAAAGTCCTGGTCCAGATGGCTTCACAGGTAAATTCTATAGAACATTTAGAGAAGAGCTATCACCCAAATTATTCCCAAAAATTGCAGAGGAAGGTACACTCTCAAACATTCTACGAGGCCACCATTACCCTGATACCAAAACCAGACAGAGATACCTCAAAAAAAGAAAATTACAGACCAATATCAGTGATGAATATAGATGCAAAACTCCTCAACAAAATCCAACAACACATTAAAAGGATCATACACCATGGTCAAGTGGGATTTATCCCAGGGATGCAAGGATTCTTCAACATACGCAAATCAATCAGTGTGATACACCACATTAACAATTGAAGAATAAAAAACATATGATCTCTCAATAGATGCAGAAAAAGCTTCTGACAAAATTCAACACCCATTTATGATAAAAACTCTCCAGATAGTGGGCATAGAGGGAATCTATCTCAACATAATAAAGGCCGTATGCAAGAAACCCACAGCAAACATCATTCTCAATGATGAAAAACCGAAAGCATTTCCTCTAAGATCAGGAACAAGACAAGGTTGCCCACTCTCATCGCTGTTATTTGACATAGTCTTGGAAGTCCTAGCCATGGCAGTCACAGAAGAAAAAGAAATAAAAGGAATACAAATTGGAAAAGAAGTAAAACTATCACTGTTTGCAGATGACATGATACTATAAGTAGATAATCCTAAAGATGCCACCAGACAACTACTAGAGCTAATCAATGAATTTGGTAAAGTTGAAGGATACAAAATCAATGCACAGAAATCTCTTGCATTCCTATACACTTATAATGAAAGATCTGAAAGGAGAATTAAGGAAACAATCCCATTCACCACTGCAACAAAAAGAATAAAATACCTAGGAATAAACCTACCTAAGGAGGTAAAAGACCTGTACTCAGAAAAGTATGAGACACTGATGAAAGACATCAAAGATGACACAAACAGATGGAGACATATACCATGTTCTTGTATTGGAAGAATCAATATTGTGAAAATGACTATACTTCCCAAAGCAATCTACAGATTCAATGCAATCCCTATCGAATTACCAATGACATTTTTTACAGACCTAGAACAAAAAACCTTAAAATTTGTATGGAGACACAAAAGACCCCAAATAGCCAAAGCAATCTCAAGGGAAAAAAGCGGAGCTGGAGGAATCAGACTCCCTGACTTCAGACTACACTACAAAGCTACAGTAATCAAGACAATATGGTACTGGCACAAAAACAGAAATATAGATCAATGGAACAGGATAGAAAGCCCAGAGATGAACCCACGCACCTATGGTCAACTAATCTGACAGAGGAGGCAAGAATATACAATGGAGAAAAGACAGTCTCTTCAATAAGTGGTGCTGGGAAAACTGGACAGGTACATGTAAAAGAATGAAATTAGAACACTCCCTAACACCATACAAAAAAGCAAACTCAAAATGGATTAAAACCTAAATGTAAGACCAGACACTATAAAACTCTTAGAGGAAAACATAGGAAGAACACTCTTTGACATAAATCACAGGAAGATCTTTTTTGACCCACCTTCTAGAGTAATGGAAATAAAAATAAACAAATGGGACCTCATAAAACTTAAAAGCTTTTGCACAGCAAAGGAAACCACAAACAAGATGAAAAGACAACCCTCAGAATGGGAGAAAATATTTGCAAGTGAATCAACTGACAAAGGATTAATCTCCAAAATATATAAACAGCTCATGCGGCTCAATATCAATAAAACAAACAATCCAATCCAGAAGTGGGCAGAAGACCTAAATAGACATTTCTGCAAAGAAGACATACAGATGGCCATGAGGCACATGAAAAGCTGCTCAACATCACTAGTTATTAGAGAAATGCAAATCAAAACTACAATGAGGTATCACCTCACACCGGTTAGAAGGGCCATCATCCAAAAATCTACAAACAACAAATGCTGGAGAGGGTGTGGAGAAAAGGGAACCGTCTTGCACCATTGGTGGGAATGTCAATTGATATGGTCACTATGGAGAATAGTATGGAGGTTCCTTAAAAAACTAAAAATAGCATTACCATATGACCCAGCAATCCCACTACTGGGCATATACCCAGAGAAAACCATAATTCAAAAAGACACATGCACCCCAATGTTCATTGCAACACTATTTACAGTAGCCATGTCATGGAAGCAACCTAAATGCTCATCTACAGATGAATGGATAAAGAAGATGTGGTACATATGTATAATGGAACATTACTCAGCCATAAAAAGGAGCGAAACTGCGTCGTTTGTAGAGACGTGGATGGACCTAGAGACTGTCATACAGAGTGAAGTAAGTCAGAGAGAGAAAAGCATATCGTATATGAACACGTATATTTGGAATCTAGAAAAATTGTACAGGTAAACTGGTTTGCAAGGCAGAAATAGAGACACAGATGTAGAGAACAAACGTATGGACACCAAGGGGGGATGTGCCAGGGTGTGGTGGGATGAACTGGGGGACTGGGATTGGTATATATACGCTAATATTTATAAAATAGATAACTAGTAAGAACCTGCTGTATAAAAAAATAAATTAAAAAGAAAAACTAAACTAAAAATAGAACTACCATATGACCCAGCAATCCCACTACTGGGCATATACACTGAGAAAACCATAAATCAAAAGGACACATGTACCCCAGTGTTCATTGCAGCACTATTTACAGTAGCCATGACATGGAAACAATGTAAATGTCCAACAATAGATGAATGGATAAAGAAGATGTGGTACATATATACAATGGAATATTACTCAGCCATAAAAAGGAACGCAGCTGGGTCATTTGTAGAGATATGGATGGACCTAGAGTCTGTCATACAGAGTGAAGTAAGCCAGAAAGAGAAAAACAAATATCATATATTAGCGCATATATGTGGAATCTAGAAAAATGGTACAGATCAGCCTATTTGTCGGGTAGGAATAGAGACAGACATAGAAAACAGACATGTGGACACCGGTGGAAGGGGAGGGTGGGATGAATTGGGAGATTAGGTTTGACATAAATACACTACCATGTGTAAAATAGATAGCTAGTGGGAACCTGCTGTATAGCACATGGAGCTCAGCTCGGTGCTCCGTGACAACCTAGATAGGTGGGAGGAAGGTCCAAGAAGGAGGGGATATAGGTATACATATAGCTGATTCACTTCATTGTACAGCAGAAACTAACACAACATTGTAAAGCAATTTCACTCCAATTAAAAGAAAAAGCCATCAAAGGCTTTCCATTCCCCTTAGAATAGAATCCAGATTCCTTTCCATGGCCTAAAAGGGCCTGTGTGATCTGAATGTTACCTGTCTTTACTATCATCTGTGCTACTCACTCCTTCCACACCATGCCCAACCGTTCTGTTCCTCAAGTACGTAATGTTTTGTTTTACCTTGGGCTTTTGCATGTGTTCTTTTCACTGCTTGGAAAACTCTTCAACCATAGAACAAAATATATAAACATTGTTTATATATGGTAAATATATTTAATTATTTGTCTCCCCCTAAATGACACTTCCCCAAAGAGGTCTTCTCTGGCCATCTTATCGAATGTACATTATCCATTATTCTCTTATTCTTGTTAGTAGTTCCTTACACGTCATTTGAATCTATTTTTAATTTGTTTTCTCTGTTTTGTCTGTATCTTTAACCAGAAAATAAGCTCCACAAGATCAGTGATTGTGTCTTTTATATACATCAGTTGTTCATAGTTGAGCATACAGTGGGCACCAACAAAATATCTGTTGTGTGAATGAATAAGTAAACAGATGAATTGATGAGTACATTTAGATGCACTATTTGACCAATTTTCTCCTTAGAATAAATTTCTAGAAATAGCGTTTCTTGATAAAGTGGAATTCACATTTTCTATTTTATGTATATATTGCCAAATATTATTCAGCCACAGAATAAGGAAATCCTGCCATTTTCAACAATATGGATGGTCCTTGAAGACATTATACTAAACAAAGTAAGTCAGACAGAAAAAGACAAATACTGAATGATGGAATCTAAAAAAAACTGAATTCATAGATACAGAGAACAGATTAGTGGTTGCCAGAGGTGTGGGGTGGTTGGGTGAAAGAGGTGAAGGTGTTCAAAAGGCATAAACTTTCATAGTATGGTGACTATAGTTAACAATACTGTATTATATATTTAAAAGTTGATAAGAGAGTAGATCTTAAACGTTTTCTTCACAAGAAAAAAATTGTAACTCTGGGTAGTGATGGATGAGTTTATTTTGGTAATCATTTCACAATATATACATATAACAAATTGTGTATCTGAGTATACCTAAAACTAATAAAATGTTATATGTCAGTTATATCTCAGTTTTTTAAATCGCAAACACAATATTGCCTGACTATTCTACCAAAAGTATGGAGCACTTGAAATTCCCACCAATAACATGGTGGGGATGTTTAATTTTTCCCTCCACATCCTTGACAATACTTGATGCCAGTCTATTTGAAAAAGAAATAACTGATCAAAATTTAAATTTTAGTTTCTGAATGCTAATAAGGCTGAACTTCTTTTTATATGTAAATTGGCAATCTGTTTTTTTAAATTGGCTGTTAGTTATTTCTTTGCCTTTTTTCTCTTAGAATGCATGTCTTGTTTATTGATACGTAAAGGCATTTTGCACAATAGCAATGTTAATCTTATTTTTTGTTAATAATGTTATGAATATTTTATCAAATTTTTCTTTTGTTATTAAGCCTTATTTATGGTGGTGGTATTCGTTTTTTGTATAGACTTTAACTTTGTATGTTTCAGTGCTTCTTTTATTTCTGGCTTTAATGATCAAATACAACCACAGTTTTACAGAAATATTCCTCTATAATTTTTCCAGTTCTTTATGACTTCATATTTTATGTTTAGGTTTTTTGAACTATCTGAAATTTATTATGGCATAAAGAGTAAAGTAGGGAGTTGTGAAATATTAGTTGTCCCATCAAACCTAAAAAACTCAACTGTTTCCTCATTGATTCTAATTCCATATATATTCTTTATTCTTTCTTTGGCTTCTCTTTTCCATTTTAAAGAAATGTGAATTTGCTCAATGACACTTGAGTGAAGCAAACTTTACCTTTATAGAAATCCAAGGCACTGTCCCAGGCACCAAAGGCTGTGGCTTGATCTTCCTCTTTGGCAATTAGCACCATTTGATCCTTTTGCTAAAATATGTTGCTGTCACATGGATCTTCTGCCATCAGGTTACCCTTGGCGCTCTGAGCAGTCTCCTGTCTCCAGGTTCTGCCACAGAAGCCCTTGTCTCTGCTCTCTGAGAAAAAATACTTAGAGTCTCATCTCCCAGGCATTCTCCAATCATCTGCCCATCCACAGAGCTGTGGATAAGAGGGACACAGATTTCTGCTACTCAAAAGTAAAACCCAAACCACCATCTGCTTCTCAATTTCAGCTAGACTATATCTCCCCTTTGGTTAGGCCGTTTCCACTTCTTACAACATATAAATAAATATCTTTTCTCCTCTTTGGATAATCTAGCTTTTAGTACTCTTCAATACTTCTAAAGGACAAGGTTTTATCACCTCTTTTCAGGTGTGAGGGTAGCTCAGATGTTTACAATCACAATGTTAGTCTCTGCTTTCTGAAGTAAGGATAGGAAAAATAGCTTTCTTCTCTTGTGAGTCCTCAGCAACAACAGCCAAAAACAGGTTGCTCAGTTTCAGTTACACAATAATCACATTAGTTGATTTATAAATTATTTTAATCACTCTTACTTTATGTATGTTTTAATATGTTATAGAACCCCCCCCCCCATTTTCTGAGTACTGTTGGCTATTCTTATATGTTTATTTTTCTGGACAAAGTTAGAATCATTACTACACCATGGGAAAAAATCCAGTAGGATCTTGATGAGGGTTGTATTGAATTTATAGGTTTGCTGAGTACTGAGACTCCAGCAGTTTGGTTTTGTTTGTTTGTTTGTTTGTTTGTTTTGCGGTACATGGGCCTCTCACTGTCGTGGCCTCTCCCGTTGCGGAGCACAGGCTCCGGACGCACAGGCTCAGCGGCCATGGCTCACGGGCCCAGCCGCTCCGCGGCATGTGGGATCTTCCCGGACCGGGGTACGAACCCGTGTCCCTTGCATCGGCAGGCAGACTCTCAACCACTGCGCCACCAGGGAAGCCCTCCAGCAGTTTTTAAAAGCAGAATAGGAGAGATACCATGCCACCAGCCCAGAAAAACACGATGGGAATTCTGGATGTTTTCAACTGGATTCAATGTGAAAGCAATTTTTAATGAGTATAAATTTTCAATGAAGAAGAATAAGGATGGAGGGAAACTGAAATATCATTATCATGATTAGGTAAATGATCACAGGGTATACCTGAATTCTGACTTTTATCTTATAATGTCTGAAACCATTTCCTCATGGATGTTCCATAGGGACTCCAGATTTAGGAGTTCAAAAACTGCTCTTATATTCTGTTCTTCCTCATCATTGTATTGATTCATTCAACAAATCTCTACCGAGCACTTAATATCTGCCTTAGATACTCTGCTGAATTCTGAGGCTACCGCCATGAACAAACTCCTTTCTTGCCAGGAACTTAGACTTAATAGGAAAAACAAAAATTAATGACTAATTCAATAGAATGTGACGAGCATTGTAACAGAAAAGTGGGAGGAACATACTGTTGGGTAACCTAACCTAATCTATAGTCAAGAAAATTTTCCTGAAGAAATAGTATGTTACGTAAGCCCCAGAAGGGGGAAAGGGTTACCTGGGTTGGAGAGAACAGTAAAGAAATGTGTTCAAGATAAAGGGACCAGTATGTGCAAGGGCCAAAGCCAAAGAAAACATGTCAGAATAGAGTCTATTCCAGGGAATTGGCTAGCTGGAAAATAGAATGCAAGGATGAGTGACTAAAGATAATGCTGGAAATACAAAGGCCAAATCATGAAAGCCTCATAGCCCTTTTAAAAAGGCTTTATCCAAAGGCAATAGGAAGCCATTGAAGTTTTTAAGTAGGGGAGTGAGTAGTATGATCAAGTATTTTTGAGAGATCACTCTGTATAGAATGAACTTGAGGAGGGAGGGTGGGTATAGAGAAAGATCAGAAAAAGAAAGACCATCTAAGAATCTGCTATAGTAGTCTAGGAAAGGAAGTGGCCCAGATTTGTGCAATGGCAATGGAAGTGGAGAGAAATACACAGATATAATTGACATTTTACAGCACTTGATACTTTCTAGATTGCTGTTTGGAAAGCTGGTGGTAGCACGGTTACTGAGCTATGAAGCTCTGGAGGAGATCAGGTCTTGAGGGAAGATAAAGAGATCCATAGAAATGTAGAGTTTGATGTAACTATAAGATATACAAATGGAGAGGTTGAACAAGTAGCCGAATAAATGGATCTGAAGTTCAGAAAGGAGGCACAAGTTTTAAAGCCACTTAAGACAGTATGTGAAGCCATGAGAATAAAGGAAAGAGTCTACAGGGTTGGAGTAAAATAAGGAGGGAGGGAAATTAATCCTAGGACATAGCTGAGCATAGCAAGATTTAAGGGATGAGCAAAAAGGGCAACAAGTTCGTAAAGAAGACCAAGAAGAGGCATCCAGCAGGATAGGAAGAATGTAAGGATTTTGTTGACATGGAAAACAAAAGAAGGGAATGGTTCAAGGAGAGAGTGGTTAGCAGCACCAAAGTTGCTGAAAGAGCATGTAAGAAAGGTCTGAATTTTTTCCTTTTATGTGGCCACACAGTTTCAGGGAGGTGGGGGGAATGTCAGTGATTGAGTCACAGCAAGTGAAGAAACGGTGATGCGCAAGAAGGTACATTATAAAGGGGGAGGGCAGGGAATGAGTTAGGGTTGCTGCTAAGGCAAACAAAGGGTGATTTTATTTTTTTTAACGATTACAGAACGTGAAAATTATATCTTAGCTGAGGGCAGACTGCTTTTTGGTTTTTGTAAAACAATCTACATCTACTTGGAAGGCCGAAGCCCAACTCAAAATTTCTGACATTTGTTCCTGTTGTTTGAATTTCCTGTTTCTGCTGAAATTTTATTTGCTTGCGTTCCACCTAAACCTTGATGTGGAGCATGGTCCTTTCTCTGGACTTTCTACCACAACTCTCTTCCAAGTCATTTGTATGTGTGGAGACTTCATATCAGGTTTGGGAAAATGAAAGGTTGTTAAATTGTAGAACCACACAGCAAACATTCCAAGAAATATGTCCTCAATATCCATGTTCTTAGGAGTCTTTTTTACCGCCTGGTCTCAGGACTTTGCCAATGGCCATCTTTCTCCTCAGCTTCCAGCCTCCCACCATCTCATTAGGCCCCTTGATTCATTCTATTGCTGCCTCCCAGTCTACTTCCATGCCCAAATTATCTTCCAACGCAAAATGAAGTTCTCTGTACTTACCTATTTTTTTTAGCATCAAGCCTTCAGGCTCACCTTCCTATATAAAGAGGTTCTAAATAAAGAGAATTCTTTTTCAAAGAATTCCAGTGACATCTGTTAAAATTGGACCTTTGTTACCATCATAATTATCACAATCTTCCTAGTTTCCTTGACCCTAAACCTACTAATAATTTTCAACTCCTCCCTTTGCTTCTCCAGTGTCTGATGATAACACTGATGATTCCCCCCTCCATAAAATCATTTTTTCATGCCTATGGGTCTAGAGCAGGCTCTCCTGACTTTTGCCCAGATTATTGCAATGGCTTCTTGATGAGCTCTTTGGTTTAAAAGAGATAAAAAGACTAAGAAAGCCCATTCCTGATTTCAACCAGGTAAAAATGAAATGGGGCGCCTGGCTGTGGCTTTCCTTAACTAAAATGTAAACCACTTTGCCAAGCTTGCCTTTCCAGTCCTATTAGCCATGGCCTTCCCCTCTGTCACATGCCCTGTATACTTCAGTTACAGTGAAGCTGTCATTTGCTGAAAAACTCTTAAATTCAATCTGTGCACTTTCCATGCTGCCTCCACTCCCCCTTTGACGACACTGTCGGCTCTTTCTCCAAGGTTTTGTAAATGTAAATCCTACAGGCCTTCCAGGACCCATCTCATTCTTCCCATCATTCAACAAGTGTAACCAATGTCTCTCTCCCATTGTATTTATAACACTTATCCAGTTTGGCTTCTAGGACACATATTTGTGTATCCAATACTCTAATATTCAATTCTGCATCTCTAAAAGTGCCTTTCACATAATAGGCACTCAGTACATGCTGAAGTAAACTTAACAAGCACACAAGGTGACAGCGTTGTTTTCAGCTCCTAATCAGATTGCCAACATTACAAGAGCTTCTGAGGGGAACAGAATCCACTCTAAGTGTACAACCAGGGACACATTTATTCAGTGAAAGTTTACTAATTTCCCAGAGATGTACCATCACCTAGGAGTCCTTTATTCTTCCTCCACTCAGCCATGTGTTAGCTCAATTCCTGTGTTGTCTAGGTGGGGGTCTCTGGAGCAGGTTTTCAATCTTCTATACTTCCCATCCTATCAATGTTATTTGGGGGGAGGGAGATGGAAAGTATGAGAATCTCGAATCTCACTTTATATTTATTAATCAGCAAGTGGAAGGAAGCCCGGGAGTCTGTAGGATCCGGTGCAGTTAGGGACAGCTGTCCACAGAGTCCCTACTGATGGTCTGGGTACCCCCCACTGTACTATAACTGTGGCTACTTCCACAAAAGCAGTCTTATACAAAGGACTGAAACCAGGGCAGAGGCACGATGTATGACGTATATTATGTCGTTCTTGGCAGGAAGGGCAAACAAGTGGTGGCATAGCAAAGATTCTCAGTGGTGGAATGGGCAGTGTCCCAGGGAGGTGGAGTACCTAAATGTACAATCACTAATATAATAAAAGATACATCAATTAAGATTCTGCATCATGTGCTAAGCACTTTACATCAATGATTTTATTTCACACACACACCCCCGCCTCCCCCACTGAAGAAGTGGTGGTGATGGTGATTGTAATACCCTCTACAGCAAAGAAGAAACTGTGATTTGACCAAGGCTACATAGCTACTATGTAATGGCCTGGAATCCAAATCCGCAAAGTCTAACCTCAGAGCTATAATCTTAATTCTAGCTTCTAATGCCTTGTGTATCACGTGGGGTCGAATTAGGAACTGGTGAATTTTTTATAATTACAAAGCGAACCAGCATGGTAAAGGACTAGTCACCTGATACCCCACTGTAGAAACAAGTATTTATGCTGGTTAAAAATTCACTCAGATCCCTTTCTCAAATTGAGGGATCTCTGCAATGACGTTTTGGGTCAGTATAGTTATGTGCTCAGTCCAAAGGCTTGCCTTTCTCTTGTTCACATCTATAATTTGTGGTCTGAGATACATGCAGTTAGAGACATTACAAGCAGTGCCCTGGTTATGAGCATGCCTAAGTGTCACAGATGGTAAAAGTGTAGGAGCCAGCACTGGCAGGAGGCGATAATCCCACAAGAGGCAGGTATGAAGGTTTGGTTGAGTGTTCAATAAGTGTTACAAGAACCCTGCATCTCAAGCAAACTACTCTGTGCCCCACTGGTGTGGGTTAACACTGACTGAGAATCAGCTCCTGTATTCCCTACAGAACGTGAGACAGAAAACTAGAGGCTTTATATGGGCAACAGTCAACACAGCCAGGAGACACAGCAGGCCACGCTACAGCAGCGTTTCCACCCGGGGTCCACCTACATATACAATTGTACAGTTATGTTTCTATAATTACCGTGCTTTGAAATTCTATTTATTTTCTGCATTTAAAGACATTCTGTGAAGAGGGTCCATAAATTTCATGAGGCTGCTAGATGGATCCAAGGCACAGAAAAGCTTAAGAATGCCTGGCAATAGAGGGAAGAGCTTTCTAAATATGGAGCCAGCTTGAAACACCAAATTGTACCCATAACCAATGATAATCTTTCCTCTTCAGAGAAATCATAATCCAGGTGATAGTCTGGTATCCCTACCGTAACACAACTACCATATGTAGAGTTGGCACTGTTGGTGATCAGAAGCTAGAGACCCCATGGGCCTCTGATTAACTGATGCTGACCACCACCCTAAAATAGAGCTAAGATAAAAATTTCCAACTAATATACTCAAATCAGTCAGGTCTTTGCACCATTATACATGTGAAACAAGTAATTATTCTGAATTGAAACACTCATAGTTTTTATCTTGTTTGACCTAGTTTTCCTGAATGTTTCAAAATAAATAATTCTTCCATTTAAAAAAACGAAAAAGAACAATGTGGACCAGATCTGCTGGGTTTTTTTTTCTTTCTAGGAGAATAAAGTATACTAACTCCAACATATGAAAAGAATAAAAGAAGAAAACATAGAGCTAATCTGACCTAATCCCACTCTAAAATGGTGCAAGATAGCAAAACTTGGCTAAACCAAAATGAAAAATAATCCAAAGGTAATTCACATTTTTCTTGGAAATCCATTTTAATACTGTACTAACTCTTGATGTGTCTGACACTCTCAGATTTAATTTCATATAAGATTTACATACATACACACGTGTTCAAAACCCTTTATCAGAAGGAATCAGGAAGGATAATGCAGCCCTTCCTCAATAATTTTTCTTGGCTCATGCTTTAAGACCAAAATGAGCAATTACGTACAAAATCTGGGCTCCACAATAATAAATTTAGATTGTGAATGAAGTTAGAGGCACAAATAACAAAGACAAGCACAAATTGGCCAATTTATGAGAGTCTAGCATTTAAAATATTACATTTTCTGATATTGTTAATTTGACCCTGGTGCAAAATAAGAAAATGCATATCAGTTCAAAACACAAAATATTTTTATAAATCAGAAATAAGTCAGAAATAATCAGAGATACTCTACAAGGTTGAAAGGATCAAGTGTGTTTACCTCTTGCTCCTCTATTTAGGGTCCTATGTGTCATTCAAGCCTTTGTAGACACCAGATCGATATTTTACAGCATCGGATTTATGTTCTAAGTTTCAGTGTTTTAAGAATTAGGTTTGCTTTGGCTAAAAGCAAATTGAGTATTTTTAAAATTCTGCCAGTAATTCTTTTTCAGTAATAATTGATTTTATTAGCATTGTATGAATGTTTTCAGATGCTCTATTACCAAAAATGAATAGCTTTTATTTAAAACTACAGTATGCATTTTTGAAATATTGTTCTTAAAAAATCTTCTTAACTTTCCCAAAATGTTGTTACGAGGATCAAAGGGGATGAGCAATATTTTGTATGATTTTAACGTTTATTTAATGTTTTATTTCTCATCTTTTTTTAGAACAATGAATACCCTTCTCACAAAAAGTAGGAAAAACAGAGTTATAAATCCCAACAAAAACTTTCTAGATGGTCTCAGTGAGGTGATAAGGGAGGTGGGTGCCTCATGTTTCCAAAACCTTTTCCATACCGACATTGCCAAGGTAAGATGATGAAAAGGGAGTAGGCAAAGAGAATAGCATGGATTTACCTATTCGGACCTTAATAGATTCTGCATCTTTGATTTTAACATTTTGATCAGGTTAATCATCTAGTTGTATAAGGATCTAAAGAAACTTCTGAAAGTTACAGCGTGGGGCAAATGTGAAATATTAATGTGAAAAATGTTACACTGTGACAGATTACATGCCATGAGAAAGCATGTGCAAATTATATAAATCCCCTCTATATTTTAATCATTTCCTTAAAAACAAGTAGATAGTTCCAGTCAATCCTTAAGTGAATGAAAAAAATGCAGTGAATAACGTGTCACTAATAGGTACAGTATCAGTGTAAATATTATAGTATAATTAATAATTTAATATGTAATAAAAGTCATCCTGAAAAAAATCAATATATCAATACTTCAAAATAATTTTAAGCTGCTATTTCAAAATATGATTTGATTTTAAGGTTATAATAAACTCAGAAAATATACAATTCAAAATAGTTTTTTAGTTTTATTAACAGGTTGTGAGTAGCTTCTTTGAATTGTTAACTCAGGTTTTTATCATACTTCTTAAGTTACAAAAACAGTAGTTAATTGAAATTCAGTCCACAAATAATTCATTCTGAGCCCCAACTTTTTTTCATACTTTGTGGTTGAGAATTCTAATGTTGCTATAGTAAATAAGGACAGAAAGATGTTTAAAATGTGCATAATTGAAGAAAATATTATAGTAATGGAAAATCACACAAGAACACACCAGATTTTTTTTTTTGGAGGTTTAATTTTAACTAATATTTAAATGATGAAGGTAATGTCAATCCAAATCTTTACTTATTTGTAATGCACAAACTATTTTTTGTAACTTGTAAGAGAAATAGATTCTTTTCACCATGGCAATGCTTTCACCCTTATTTATGGTCTTCCTTTTTCTTGAGTCCTTTTTCTTCAGCAGTTTAACAAGTCACTTCTTGTTTGGCTAAAGTGCAATCCTAGCACAATAATGTTTCAGCTTGCAAGGAAGAACGCCCTTATTGAGTTGATAGAACTCCACCAGCTGGATTAGATCCGTAAATCTTGTGTGCCCATCATCCAGGGTGTGGAACATTTCACCATCATCTTCCACCTGCAACAGGAAAAACAACAAACTGGTAAGAAGGGCAAAATACCCAGAAAGACAATCATATTCTATTGCATACTGCACCTTTAAATGCCAAAATTGATGTGTTTATAATACTAAAGGACAGTGAAAAGAATGTTATGGCATGTCCACTTCTTCTTTGTAACTTCACTTGCATTTAAAAGAAATACCATCTGATCCTAAGGTAAGCAGTGTGGCTCTACTTTCTCTGTCTCTAAATTCTCTTAACGTTCAGTAGTTAGAATAGTAGGATTATTCTGAATCAGTACAGTGCACAGTGAGAAACCGGCACTATTCAGTGTAAAAGTAAACAAAAAATTTTAATACTCCCACCTACAGAAATTAATTTCCATTTCTAGTTGTTGTCTACCTAAAGCCTTACTTAACATATTAAAAATGAATATTCACCATAATTTGTATCAGTAAACTGATTCTGGAGCAATCAAATACTGTGTTAGTGGAATGACAGCGTTTTGGGGTTTTTCTGTTTTTGTTTTCGGCAGTGAGATCTCAGGCATTAAGCAATTCACACGTGCCAGGGACATCGCTCACATAATCAATGAAGTAGGGAAGATACTTCACGTGGACTTTGGATAGTTCCAAAAAGAAGTCATTCAAAAAAAAGAAAACACTAGCAACTTAGCAATCTGATGTAATACCTTCTTGAAAGTAGACTGAATCTCTGTTCCACACTATCTGGTTCCAATACACAGACCACGTGCATACATACATGCGCGCGCGCACACACACACACACACAAAAGCAGCAGAAGCAACAAAAAAATCCCAAACCAAGTTGTGCCACATCAAAGCAGAATTACAGAAAAATTTTAAATGTGCTCAGAATAGTTTAAATAATGATCTCCAGTTCCACAGCACCTGTGTACCTATCCATAATGATTAAAAACAAACAAAACTACAAAAAACACCAAAAAAGCATTGTGGGGACAAGAGAGGAGAAGGGGCTTGAAAATAATGATTTTTAAAGAACCACTAGAGGAATTCAGGAGAAGGAATTTTCAGTAACCTTTTAACAATAGGTGGCACGGGGTCTATACAATATTACCAAATCGTATTTCATGGGAAAAGGGAAATTTAATTTTTGCAATTCCTGTATTTCTTATATTAATTCAGGCTCATAAAACCATTTCTGCCAAACTTAACTCTAGTCAAAGCACAAGTTCCCAAATTATATTTAATAAAAGAACCAAAAAAAAACTAAAGTTTCCAAAAGCTTATGCATTAAGATCATCTCTAATATACGAATATGAAATCACAAATTACTTACTGGTATAATTTGAAAGTGCTTTATTTTTTGTCCATGACTCATTGACAGTACGAAAGTTTTGGGGTTGCTCTGACTATCCCGTACCAAGAAAACTCTAAAGAGAGAGAAGGATTTCAATATTTTTCTACATTTACTCATGGATTTCATAGAAATATAGCCTGTACCAAATCCAGGAAGTATATTCATAAATGTAGCCAGAATTTTCCTTTACTATGTATTCAATGATGGGATTATCCAACATGGTAAACAATATGGTATAACATAAACCTTATACTATAAAACTATCATCAGAGCAAATTTAATTTTAATAGGATAAATACACAGCCGTTTGTCAGAATGCTTGCTCACAATAACCAATATAATGCTATGTGGCATCAATAATTAGTGCTACGTCCTTTTTCCACTGGGAAAGCTGGGTATTCACATGTAACTCTTTGGTACAGGGAATAAGGCATTAGCATATTGTTATTTTAACTTCTGGGTCATATTAGGCCCTAAAAAAAGAAAACTATTTAGAGTGAAATAATTTTTAACCCCCTCTTCTACACTGGATCCTTTCTTTTGATTCTGGTTCCTACTATTACATACACAACAGAAAGTGAGAATTAATATATTCTAAAAAATCAATCCTGAAATCATTTATTAAATGTTTGAGCAAAATATTTTAAGTAAAAGAAACACTCAAACAACATATACTTTAACCTTGAAGAATGCAGTAGAAAAGCCTCTATAACAGGCTAGAAAAACAAGACATGGCCTAATGGCCTGAGAAAAATGCTGCCAGGCGTGGATTCTTATTAACTGGCAATTCAGTGCATAACCAGCTTTATATTAATTGTTGGCAAACAGACTGTGCAAACAGTCCCCACTGGTGACTCCAATACTAATCTCACTGTGCCTGGGCAAAGAGACAGCCAAATCTGAGCCATCACAGATGTCTGATGAGATTATCCATTTCATCTGTGCTGTGTGAGATTCCGACATTACATCTCTAGGAGATGGGACAAAAGGGAGTTTCACTGGTCAATCAAGCTTAATTCTCTCCCCATTCCTGAGTAGATCACCACTACCACCTAGTGGATTGCCTGGCATCATCACATCTTTCCAAAAGAATACCCCAAATAACCCATTTTTTAATTAAAAATTTTTAAAAATAAAGATACTGTCATTCTTTATGCAATTATTTCATTCAATTTACAAAAAATGGGCTCAGAAATAAGGGAAAGTATAATCCTCCAAAACATTTTGACAATTCTTTGTGATTTATTTCTTTTCTTGGTCTTAGATGGTAATTCTGCTGATTGCTCAGATTTATATCTGAAAAGACCGTGTTCCATGCAGAGAAGTATATTGAAATCTTTTCTTATTTAGATTCTACTGAAATGCCGACTTGCTATTAATAATCTTCCATGTGAAGGTGCATTTTTATCCAAATGTCAGTATTAAATCACCTTGAAATTTTGCCATCATCTTAAGCCAACCCATGAAGATATAAGATCCCATTACCACTTGTTTAAATTGATGCTGGTTTTATTTCTCATCCAAACCTCAATACAAGCTCCTTAACTTGTATTGCATTTGGGAAGAGAATTCAGCTAGTATTATAGGAAGTACTGATATCTGAAATACTGAGTAATCTGAGAAAAAGAAAATTCTTTAGATCATAAATCTTGCATAATAAATTTTCTGTTTCTCCTGTCTTTTCTGTGGTATCTCACTAAAAGATAACATGAGAAGAGTCAAAAAGTACTGGTTTCATAGGTTTATATTCCTTTAAACTGTTAAAATTTAGAGAAAAGAAAATAGGGATTTAAACAGAAAGAAAAAAATAAGATAGTCTAAATATGTAAGAAACAGCTTTTTACTTTAACACACCCTGCATCAAACCTAAAAAAATGTATAATACGTAAGATAGTGTCATGACACAAACCATACTTTGCAAACATATTACTCGTTCAAATCAAAATGTTGACACGCCAAAACAAGTTCAGTCCCCCCCCCATCAATTAATACCTGAGATGCACAGAATGGGTAATATTAGTGATCACTGGTTAAGAGCAGAGCATCCTGTTCAGCTATCTTCTCCTTATGCGCAAATACTAAGCACACACTATGTAACAGGAACTGTATAGGTATTGCTAGGATTCAATGACAACCATCCTTATAGAATAAAGTCACTTCTGTTTTAATAAGCTGAAGTCAAAACTCTCTGTGTGTGCTGAATAAGTCATTACTGATTATAGGAGAAATCAAAATCAGTGCTACTCAAAATCAAACTTACCCATCCACTAGACCTTGCTGAATGATCAGTCGCTGAGCTTCCTCTCTAGAAATTTTGTGGTGAAACCATGGTTGGGACCGGTGGATAGCTGAAGAAATAAAGTGGAGGAATACAAAGATTTGTTTGAAATGATCACAATTTAATTATGTGTACTTTCTACCCTAACCCCTCAATGACTACATCTAAATGCACATCTTGCCACCCAGTTAGTCACACTGAATATGCAGAGACATACCCATGTTTGTGGCACAGCTCTGTGAAGACGCAGTGGGGCTACCATGAGTGCCCAGGCGTAAACATCCTTTTTTCTGTGCAAGGAAGTGGGAAACAAATTTTAACTTTCGGGGAGAAACAAATTCAAATCATAAATATTTTGAAGAACAGGAAGCTAATTTGTACCCTCCAAGCTAGTCCTTCTTCAACTGCAACTGAAAGGGCTTCAGTGGGATTTTCTATAACTCTGCTTTTCTGGCCTGAGAAGTCCATTGCTACCAGGGAATTCTCTGATATACTTCTCTGGAAAAAAAAGCACATTTTTTACCTTGAAAACATCTTTGAAGTTACCTTTCAGTGCTTTGCTGGCAGTACGTTTCCATTTTAGGATGTGGTTCCAAAGGTGGCTAGCAGGAAATTAAAAAGTTAACAATACATATTCAACAGAAAATGGTGCTATAAAATATTTTGGTTAAATAAGTTATACAGTTATTTGTTAAGGTCATTGAATTAAGTGTTGAATAAAGAGATTAAAAGCTTTCAAGGTAAGCATGTCTTTCTTCTAAAGCAACCCTATCTCTTCATATTTAGAAAAGAATAACCTTTCCTGTGGCTAAGAAGATCCATCACTTCGAAACTCACCTCTCTATTATGCTTTGAGATTCATCAATGATCATTTAACTGTCAAATCTATCTACTTATTAAGATTCAAGATACACTAAAGCTGTAACAGACTGACTTACATCACTTCTTTAGAAACAAATAGTACCCATATTTTATAACCAACAATATGTATTTTAAAAGTTTATCACATCAACTTTTCTCTAACTTAGAAAATGAAATTTAGTGAAATAATTCAGGTAACTCCATAATACTAAAATTTCTATGATTTAATACGTGAATGTTTTTTCATCTTGTGAGCATGAACATGGCAAAATGAGAACTTCAAAAATAAGTCTGAATGACAAAAGAAGAACTGATATAAAAGGAAGACATACTCTGTAAACAAACATGATTTTAAACAAGTAATAAAGTCATCTTTTTTGCGAATTACTTTTTGTATTCATAGTCTCTGAAGGTGAAAATAAAACATCCAAAACCTGGACCTTATTTTTATTTTTTTCTTTGTTTAGGGCTCTACTTTGTAACCATCTTTTAAAATGTGTGCCAACCCAAGTCATGCATCCTAAAAAAAAACAGTTGTCAGAATCTTCAGTTATGAGTGTCACTCAGCATGGGGAGGGGAAAGGGTAAGCTGGGACGAAGTGAGAGAGTGGAATGGACATATATACACTACCAAATGTAAAATAGATAGCTAGTGGGAAGCAGCCGCATAGCATAGGGAGATCAGCTCGGTGCTTTGTGACCACCTAGAGGGGTGGGATAGGGAGGGAGGGAGATGCAAGAAGGAGGGGATATGGGGATACATGTAAATGTATAGCCGATTCACTTTGTTATAAAGCAGAAACACACCATTGTAAAGCTATTATACTCCAATAAAGATTTTTTTTTTAAAAAAGTGTCACTCAATTTATAAGAATTAAAACTCTTAAAAGACAAAACATCCAAAACCAGCATGAACAATGTTTAATAGTTTTTCCCCACTCGTCATTAATAGAAGAGCAACACAAAAACCGGAGTTCTCATTGTAAAGGATCAGCCAAGATACACCTGGAGTCTCCTGGCTTAAGACCATTTTCTCTCTCTCCACATGGATTCAGCCATACCCTGCTTGGTCTAACAGACTCTAGTCAAATGTCTGCTTGAGGGGCTTCCCTGGTGGCGCAGTGGTTGAGAGTCCGCCTGCCGATGCAGGGGACACGGGTTCGTGCCCCGGTCCAGGAGGATACCACATGCCGCGGAGCAGCTAGGCCTGTGAGCCATGGCTGCTGAGCCTGCGCTGTCCGGAGCCTGTGCTCCACGACGGGAGAGGCCACAACAGTGAGAGGCCCGCGTACCGCAAACAAACAAACAAACAAAAGTCTGCTTGAAACAAAACCTGGTTCATACAAAAATGGGAGGGGGGATAATTTATCACTGCATTACACATCCCACTTTATTAGCATTTATTATTTCCTCTTGAAACCTTGCTGTAGTGGTCCACAATCTTATTATGGTTCATCTTTATTTCTGGAGATTCGGCGTGCAATCTTTCATTTGTTATAGGAGGCTTCATAACTGACAGCTGCTCTTTCCAAACAGATGCTGTCTCTGTAATCTCTATTTGCTGTCACACCTTACTTTGCCCTTCTCACCCCGTGATCTTCTGTGCTGGGCTGTGGACCAGATGGATAGACTTTTGCTTTGCTGACATTAATGAAAAGCTTCCACCTGCCCAAGCCAGAGAGTAACTAATCTCAATCATAATGATAGCTTTATCCTTATAATATCTCTGCCTTCACATGCCAAGATGGGCTCTGTAATCACAAGGTTCTGATAACATAAAAATACCGTTAGGAAACAAAAACATAACCAGTTCTTATTCTTTTTTTCATTTTTCTCCTATAATATGACAGGCTGAAATGTAAAATAAGATCCCATGTTACATAATTACTTGACCTAAGTAGGGAGTCTACGATACAAATAAGTATTTTCATTTGCTACATTACACTAGGGGAAAACACAGGAATATAGAAAATGTTTTCTACTGAATGGCAGGTGGTGGATGAAAAATTAATAGTTTACCTTTGGTGGACAAAGAAATGGAAGTGAAGCAAAATCTGACTTGAACCAAAAGGTCATTTTCAGCTCAATTTCTTTCACATAGAAAAGTGATGTTGATAACATTCAGAATCAGTGTATTTCTCAAATATTTGTCCCTTTTTCTACTTCTTCCTTCTGGTGGGATAAATAGGGCAAGCCCTAAAAGAGGGTCCATGATTTTAATGGCATGCCTCTCTTTTTAAGAAAGAAGAGGCTTGGGTATATCCTGGATTATCCAGACCACACCTCGAGATCAGATCCAAACACTTTTAGTGAGGTTGGAACATGAAATGTTTTTCAGGCAGCTTAGCTAAGCAGCAACTCGTAGTCACTCACTCCCTGTCACCCCATCTGAAAGAGCTACATAAACGTGTAGCACAGGCCTTAGTAAGAGGGCACAGAATATCCTCAGACATTGTTCTCTCACCAGTGTCATACAGAGCCACCGGACATCAGAGGTGTAATCGATTCTAGAGATCACGCAACTGTCCCCCTTATTTTATACTGTAGGACGGCAGTGACTCAATCAAGGTCACGCTTACGGTAAAGATAATAATAGGCCCTATCTAAGGTTCTTTTATGTACCACAGAATGGGAGGTACAGGGAAGAAAGTGCAGTTTGGGATGTCTAGCTCAGAGTCAAATGTGAAAAATAATAAGAACTTCAGTTGACTTGTTTTTCCCATCCCCTTGTTCTGGCCAGGACCATATTAACAGATGTTCCTTTAAATGAATCCCTTTTATTATCCTAAAAAGGACCAAATACATTTGGCTTCTTGAAATATCTGCTGATGATTCTCATTTCAAAGGCTGATGGGATGGCTATTATGTGCTATATATAGTTATGATGTTCATTATGGTATGATAATTTTTTTCTCATTTCCCTTCTCGAAATGAATCCCTGGAAAAGAAGACAATATTGTTCCTTTAAAACTATAACTAAGTATGTGAACTTTTCCCTGTTGTTCCTTGAACATGGGGCCTCAATGAAAACCAGCAGAGGCAGGTGAGAGACACTGGCATCCAGGATATAGGTCACTGATTCTTTCATGATAATGTAGAAATTATCCTGGGATTCTGTATAGACACCAAAATAAACGCAAATACCTCCCCAACCTTCTTAGTTTCCTTCATGAAAATTAAGAAGAGTAGAGATAGAATTCTTGATGCTATTCTCTCTGATCATGTCAACTGCCATACAGGACAGGTCATCTTCCTCACCACACAGAGACTTAAACCTCTTGTCCTTCTATCCCTATTTACAGCCAATTCATTCAAGGAATGTCTTCTCTCATACAAGGTGCTGAACAAGTAAAGCTACATTAACCAAAATGCCATAGACGTACTGATCAACAATAGGATCACTTGCAACGGAAAGAAGCAAGAATAATACCATACTTGTACACTAATGACAGTGATGAGACTAGAAAGTACTTACTTTATAACATTTTTTTCCTATGATTAAGAGGACACCAAATAATAACTGCCTCCAAATCATGGCTGCTATTAACATGCTCATCCTAATGACTTTAAAAGAAATTTAGAAGGATTTAGGAAAGGATTAAGATAATAAAATTCATTATTCATATATACATATATGAATTAAAAGATTACAGTATGCTGACAAATTGTGAAAATTCTCACCTTAAAGCTATTGCTTTTATAAAAACTCATTACATTCGTTAGTTTCTTATTTTAGGGCTAAAAAGTAATGTGATACAAAGATGAAAAGTTACTCTTCCATAACGTAAAGCAACGTAACTACAGCATTGGAGTTCTTTTTCCATATTAGTCTATCAGACTTCATAATCAACATTATTTCATGCTTCATTCCTAGAGCTGAGCATTTATATGCTACGTTACATGTAGGGAAATGCACCTTCTTTGGTCACAGCCATGAAACGCATGTTTTAACCTAAGTGGAAATGTAGCACGTTAGCTGACTGTAACATGGGCTCATACTTCTGAATTCCTAATACACTCAGTATTAAGGAGCACAAGCAAAAATAGCAGAACATAAACTTGGAGTTCAGAAATAAATTTCTTGTGTTAATGCACAGGAAATTAAAATTAGGTCCCAAAGAGGGGGAAAAAATGTATCTGCCTGTAAATATCCAAGTGGCATTTAGTATAAATCTGTGAAGCGGTGCTAGTCTTAACGCAATGCACGACCTGTATTTTGGCTTGCATCTTTTGGGTTTCCTGGAGAGCAGTATGCTTTTCAAGGACCTGGAACTTCAAAAATTTAATTGTTAGAAAGTCAGAATGCAAAAGAGCTCACAGGCGATGATAATCCCAGAATGAATATTTAAAAAATAAATAAACCCACCATCAAATCAATAATTAAGAAAGATCTACAATCTCAAGGACAATGTTCTATAAATTATCTCATTAAAATCTAATCCTCAAATGTAATGACAAAGAATCACTCGCATAATTCTTTCAAATATTTAAAGTTTCTCTTTAACATAAAACATGATTGTAACTGAATACTTCATGTGTGCTCGATTATTGTGATTTTATCACATAGGCTGCAATCATATAAAATCCAAAAAAAAAAAATAGTTCAATATAACATGATAGTAGGATGGTGCCAAAAAGTTACTTTACTTGACCAAAAGGAAAGAATGGAAATGTACATTTATAATGTAATGTGATTGCAAATTAATGTAAATATAAAATAAAATGTAGGTTCAAAAACTTGGTGCTTACCATGGGTGATATACTCTGAGAACTGCAGCCACTTCTACCTTGATATGGGTGCATGTAATTCTGGTACAGCTGCATGCCATACTGCAGAATAATAAAAACACAGTCCCGCCACTTTTACTACACAGAGTTTTACTACAACTTTTGAATATCAACACTTTCATTAATTATACATCATCAATATAAAAACTGAAAATTATAAGCTTTCCTTAAAACAAGTAAAGCAGCCATACTTTTGAATGGTAAACTTTTAGTGTCCTAAATAGTACAGTTTAAAAGACAGTGTCTTTTATTTGGACCCACACGTAAGTTCTAGCTCACAATATAAAGATCTGGAACTGACACTCCTACTCATTATTCTTAGTGTCAATAGCACCAAAACCATTTGGAGCTTAGCAATAAGAAAGCTCACTTGGGAAGGGTGCCCGACTTCACGGTACAAAGACTCTGAGGATCTGACACACATCCTAAGCAAAACTGGGTAAAATTTACCATAATTCTTCAATGACTGATTGATGAATTACATTGTCTTTTGTAATCCATAAACTTGATCCTATTTTGAAGATTCTTGGCACTGTATCACCCTCTGGTAACAGTACTCTTAGGGCATTGTTTAAGTTTTGGCTTTAAATTCAGGGAAGTCAAAATGGTGGGGAATCAGGCTAATTTCAGACAAAGAGTCATGGCATACAGTGTAAAGAGCAGTAGATAAGAACTACAGAGGCTTTACTTTCAAGAGGTAGCATCATAAGAACTGGACTGCTAGGCTACAATGGAAAGTGGGTCTAGAGTATAATTGGATTGTTAGTTTGAGAAACATTAAGAACGCCAACTGCCATGGCCCTCTATAATTCTCTCCATTTCATGGAGCCATTATGAACTTAAAAGTAGGTCTGATATAGAAGAGATTGAAGAGACACCATGGAAACCAATCTTACCCTTAGGATGAATTCCATTTAAACATTCTAACAGAGCTGTTTCTCTACTAAAAACTATTTTCTTAAAAGCAATTGCAGCAAAGTGGATATATTTGGTAATTAGGCAGAAAATCAGAGGGAGGTGAGGGGAGTCACTGTTTTCAAGATTTTGCTTTTAACATGAATACAGTCATTTAAAATTCTCTGTGTTGACTTCTTTATCCAATTATTTCCCAACTTATAAAAATTATTTTTTAATTTAAGGTTTGATTGACATTAATAGGACCTAATGAAATTTATTTTAAATCAACTCTAAGCCTACAGTAACTTTAAAAAGAAGACAGAGGAGCTTAATTCCTAGTCAAGTTCATTTGGAGAATATACAATAGCCTGCAACCACACTTTCACAAGGACATGCTGCTTGGACACCTTTTATTTACCTGCAGTGAAAAGCCTGCTACCTACTAATAAGACTGTTTCCTTCAAAGATGTATTGTCCCTGGTACCTGTGGTGTTAGGAAGTTGCTTCTGTGCTGTTGAACGTTAACTCTGGCTAAGGGGTAGGGCATGGGTCACCTTAACATTTCCCTGTCCTATGGAGGGGCAGATAAGGGACCAAAATGTGTTAGAGAGAAACTAGCAGAGTTCTAACTGAAGGGAAGGGGAAAAGACAACATGTAACTAGGACACTGTACATGAGCAAATCTCCCCTTTTCTAAGTCTTCTGATTTTTCTGATTCTGTATGTAACTGGAATTTCTCCAAAGAGAATGGGAATATCTCTATCTGATGCTACATGAAGAGTTTACATGTGTATATGAAAAAGAAAGGAAAATAAAACAAGGGGCCAAATTCTTGGGGGAGGCTATATCCAATAAATAACACATAATGAAAAGAAGAAGGACACTTCTGATCCAGCCAACATAACATAGACTAGTCTTTCCCTGCTCCTTGATACTAGGTACAACGATAAACTCTGGAAATAACACGATAGACAACCAAAGGAGATGAGCAAAAGCTACCTCTAACACCAGGTGAGCCCAACTGCACCAGCCAGGAGGATCAAACCAGTGCCCCACTGACAACAAGCTGCCAGTCCCCTATTAGAGAGCCTCAAATGTGTCTGTGCTGGCAGGCCAAGGCTTCCTGTAACTGATTATTTTAAAGTGTAAAACAGATCATATCACTTTCCTATTTGAAACCGTGGTGGTTTCTCATCGGCTCCGTGATAAAGGACCTCACTGATGCTGGCCTCTATTTCCAGCCTCATCTGGAAACACTTTGCCATAACTGAAATAAACAGGGAACACAGATGTGGTAGCAGAATAATGGTCCCCATATATGTCCACACCCTAATCCCTAGAACCTGTGAATATATTAGGCTACCTGGCAAAGGGGAAATAAGGTTGCAGATACAATTAAGGGTGCTAATCAGCTGACTTTTTTTTTTTTTACATTTATTTTCATTTATTTATTTTCTGGCCGCACCGCGTGGCATGAGGGATCTTAGTTCCCCCACCATGGATCAAACCTGTGCCCCCTGCAGTGGAAGTGCATTCTTAGCCACCGGACCACCAGGGAAGTCCCTAATCAGCTGACTTTGAAATGACATGATTACCTTGGATGATCCTGGTAGATCCAATGTAATCACAAGGGTCCTTATCCAGAACCAGAAGAGAGAACCAGAAAAATGGCAGCATGGAAAGGACTCAGCTGGATATTGCTGGCTTTAAGGGTGGAGGAAGTTGCCATGAGCAGCCTCTAAAGGCTGGAAAGGGCAAGAAAATGGATTTCCCCCTAGAGACTGCAAAAGAGAATGGAGCCCTGTTGACACCTTGCTTTTAGGCCAATAAGACCCATTTCAGACTTCTGAATGACAGAGGTATAGGATAATAAATTTGTGTTTTAAGCCACTAGGTTGGTGGTAATGTGTTACAGCGGCTATAGAAAACTAATACAACAGAGCATCTTTAAACTGGGCATCTGTGACTTGAAAGAGGCTTTGAGAAGAGTCAAACGAGAGGAAAAAAAAGGTAAGAAGGAGACAGTCTTCCAGAAACTGAGCATTCTGGATATAGAAAGAACAAAGAAAGCTTTTAGTACATTTCATCATTTCTTAGACACACATTTGTTTTCAAACTAACAATCTGTATTATAATCTATGGCATCTCATATTCACTGTGGATGAATTGACTTGCCATTGCCTGAAACTGATATGGGATTAAGAAGTCATTAGCATGAAAACCTTGCAAAAGGAATGCCAGTAGCTAGAAAGACAACCCCATGGACCATGGCAGAGCACTCATCTGAGAGATGATGCCTCCCAAAAGCTCTTGAACCACAGAGCTGGTTAATCTGTGGAAAATATGAGTATCCATGACTCTGAGATGAAAATGATTCAGAAAAGCCAGATTGAGAATATGAAGAAGTTTTAAGAATACCTCAGCTAACTTATTTCATATATATGTATATCTATACACATACATATATATCTGTGTGTATACACAAAATTGATAACATCAACAAAAATGATGAAAATCAGGACTATAGGCCTAAATAAACCTAAATATTCAAATGAAAATAAAAATTATAAGTGATATGAAACATCATATCACAATTTTATTGGCATAATTCTCATCTAATTACACAAAAAATAATAGAACATCCTAGTAAAATCAATGGCATGTCAGAGTCACTGAAAGACTGATTAAAGGAAGTGGGTTTACCACCTGCTTCTGTGTTGGGTGTTTGAATTTGAGGCCCTTAGAAGGGAGAAAGACTTGGCTAACAAGGTTGGAAAGTATCTCTTCCACCAGCATAGCTGGACTTACAGGGTTCTGATGGAAGGGGAGAGAAAACCTGAGACCTCAAGATATTTTCTCTACCATAACTGTGATGGAGTAAAGTCTACCAAAGAGTGCCAGCTTCTTTATCTATAAAAGGACAGCGCTGGATGAACTCAGCGTTTCTTAATCAGGCCGACACCTGGAGCTCAAGTCACTAACTCGGGATCCCCCAGGATGGGGCTGGGCACATGGAGCTTCAGAAAGCACCTCAGGTGATTCCAATGCATATCCCTAGTTACCTAGTTACTACTGCTTTGACTGGTTGGTTTCCAAGACCCTCTAAAGTACTCTTCTCTTCTTCATTTTGTTTGTTTGTTTTACATTTTACGACAATGAGAGCAAACAAGTGACTACTTAACATGAGGGTTTCGAAGAATCAAGATTTCTAAGATCTGCTGAAACCAAAATCATGACAGCCATTGTGACAGTAGACTATTTGAGAAACAAACAAATCTCTAATAAAAAGGTAACCATAGTGACTTTCTGCCATAACAGCAAAAGGAAGAAAATTTCACAGTTAATCCAAAAGCTTCCTTTAAATTACTTTAAAAAACTTTCTTCCTACCACTTCACACCCACTAGGATGAGTATTTTTTTAAAAAGTGGAAAATAACAAGTGTTGGTGAGGATATGGAGAAACTGGAATTCTTATACATTGCTGGTGGGAATGTAAAATGGTTTAGCCTCTGTGGAAAACATTTTGGCAATTCATCAAGAAGTTCAACATAGAATTACCACATGACCAGCAATTCCATTTTTAGGTATATATCAAAAAAACTGAAAGCTGTTACTCAGACAAATACGTGTATAGACATATTCATAGCAGCACTATTCACAATAGTAAAAAGGTAGAAACAATCCAGATACCCATCAGTGGATAAACAAAATTGTTTATTTAACATATATATATATGTTAAACAACACACATACAATGGAATATTATTCAGCCATAAAAAGGAATGAAGTACTGATACATGCTGCTACAACATGAATGAACCACAAATCATTATGCTAAGTGAAGAAGCCAGACCCAAAATGTCACATATTGTATGATTCCATTTCTATGAAATATCCAAATTGGTAAATCCATAGAGACAGAACATGGATTAGCGGTTGCCAGGGGCTGGGAGTAACTGCTTAATGGGTATGGAGTCTCCTTTTGAGGTGAAAAAAATGTTTTGGAACTAGACAGAGGTGGCAATTGCACAACATTTTGAATGTACTCAATGCCTCTGAATTGTTCACATTAAAAATAGTTAATTTGGGGCTTCCCTGGTGGCACAGTGGTTGAGAGTCCGCCTGCCGATGCAGGGGACACGGGTTTGTGTCCCGGTCCGGGAAGATCCCACATGCCGCGGAGCGGCTAGGCCCGTGAGCCATGGCCGCTGAGCCTGCGCGTCCGGAGCCTGTGCTCCACAATGGGAGAGGCCACAACAGTGAGAGGCCCGCGTACCAAAAAAAAAAAAAAGTTAATTTGGTTAATTTTATGTTATGTGAATTTCACCTCAATTAAAAAAAAAGGAAAAGAAAATAAAACTTTCTTGCAAACCTGGTATGACAATGAGTAATTCTGATTCTGATTATTCTGCCCTTCTTAAAAGGAAATGGTCGATAAGTTTTATAATTATAAATTTAAAGTTGTGCTAAATTTGCTAGCATACAAGTTTAAAAAATAAATGTGTTTTCTATACATCCTGGAAGAAATCAGTTCTGTGTCTCTCTCCCCCTACCTACTTTTAGAACATTCTTACTCCTTGTCAAGATGCTTACCAATAAATTTTGCTTATGGAAGCGGTAATTTTTACTTAGCACAAAGGTAAATGTTTGAATAATACAGCTATAGTAAAATTTATAAAATAATTTGCATTAAACTAGAAAGCAATTCACACAACACTTATATAAAACATAAAACAACTGCACTAAACATATCCAGGTGGGCACATTTTAAAATATACTTCACATCGGATTGATGGCAATGTTTTTAAAATGCAGACGAAGTCATGGACAGGAGAAATTTCAATCAGTTATACTTGCTATATATGTAATACTCTTACAAAAAAATAAAAAGCAGAACATTTTTAAAAATGGAATACTCCACACACACAAGATAAATGTATTAGGTTATTGCACTCTACTCTGGAAATGTTTATCTTTCAGATAAAAAATAAAATACACGCATTTGGTGGTGGTTATTTTTCTTCTTCCTCACATACCCACGTGCATTCCTAGTGAGTCTTCTGAATTTTGAAATACAGGTATTTTCAAACTTTGATGGTACTCCCAATGTTTAATAGAAATTCACACCTGCAGTGAGATTACCTTAAACAATCTAATCGCGGTCACCCAGCACGTCCTACTCTGCTCTTCTTCTGCACAGAGCATTTTCAGGTCTCGAGGCCCTCCTGCTTTGTTAGGCTAGAAGGCCACAGCACATTGTTTATCGTTAATGCATATCTTGAAGGTAACACCTGTTGAAATAAAAGCCACTAAAATTCTCCTATATATAAGAGAAAGCTGTCTCTTTTTAAAAGAAATTAAAAGAAACTCAAGCTTACCTAAAAGGCTGAGGCTTGCTTTATTCATCTAGCAAAATATTAAGCCTGTACCTTAAAGCAGAATCCATAGTTAGTCGGTGCTCCATGTTTTTTTTTGCCTGCCAGTGACACATAAATATCACTATTGCCAAATTCGCTGAAAAACTGCAAATGCCGTGGTTCCTTAAAGAAATATATATGTATGTTGAAATGGATACATATTTTTACACTACCTTTTGTATTTCTATTATGTTACATAACTTATACCTTGGCAAAAATTATTCCAAATAATGTCACAGATACAAAAGGAAAGGAAAACTAAGTCACTATATCCTTAAATAACCAGGAGCTGGATATGAGATTATTTAATTTGAGAAGTAGTGATTTGTTTATAATTTAACTTCCAATATACAAAAAAATATATCTTCCTATTTTAAGATTAGTTGCTTTAACCACCACTTCAAGGAATCTGAGGGAGAGAAGAGAGCAAAGCATGGCTTTTGAAAATGTTTTCTTATTTGGGTTTTAAATAATGGTAGTTCCACAAAGGGAAGAAGGTTGGTTTGAGCTTCTATAGCAGCTAAAGGAAAAAAAAAAAAAAAACAGATGATGATTCCTGCTTCATTGAGAAATGATCGTCCCTCATGTTTGTGTACTGCCTCACATACCACAGCAAGCAATGAAACAGGCGGCATGACCACCTTCCTTTACAAAAGGAAGGAAGCCTGTACAGATAAATTCAGGGAAATTACCTGGCAATGGAATGTGTCTGATTTTCAAGGCAAGGTGGAATCATGAAGGGCTATTTCTTCGCTGGGAAACCCATAAGATTTAGAGCTGGTCATGGGAAATCACTGGGTCATATTATTCTGTGATAGGTTAATAACTTGGAGAAATGCTTAATTCTGGGGTTGAATGTGTAATCAAAACTGACCACAACGCATTGGTTCTTTAAAACCTTGCTACTAGTCGTGTGGTCCCAGACCAGCAGTATCAGCATCACCTGGGAGCTTATTAGAAATGCAAAATCTCAGGGCCCACTCCAGATCTGCTGATTCAAAATCAAAATCTGCATTTTAACAAGAACCCAGGTTATGCACATGCACTGAAATCTGAGAAGCAGTGCTCTTAAAACAAAAAGATAAAGCAGAACATTCAGCAATTTGAGCAACCCATTCAAATCCAAATCCAAAAAAATTTCAGTCATTGGCCAGTAGGCTGGCTATTCCATCAGTGATGATTAGTAGAGCAAGAGCTTCTGTGTATGCAACTGTTTCTCTGTGTGTCACTGTTCTTTAGGCATTTTTATCCAATGGATGACTAAAGCTCCCAACTCCACGGGAGAATGAGGCAGAAAAGAAAATTGTTAAGAGACCCAGGGCTTCCCTGGTGGCACAGTGGTTGAGAGTCCGCCTGCCAATGCAGGGGACACGGGTTCGTGCCCCAGTCCGGGAGGATCCCACGTGCCGCGGAGCGGCTGGGCCTGTGAGCCATGGCCGTTGGGCCTGCGCGTCCGGAGTCAGCCGCAACAGAGAGAGGCCCGCATACCGCAAAAAAAAAAAAAGAGACCCAGCCTAGGGCCCTTGGAACAAGGGAGGAGAAGGGAGAAAAGTACTCTTGTTGGCAAGGCCTTTAAAACTTTATTCCTTGATAGAAACTGATTTGCTAGTAAAAATGTCTGATTTCTATGAAGATGGAATAAAACCATCCCTGCCCACTGATACTGTAGAAGTCAATGTAGCTGAGTCATTTGGACGTGAGAAAAAGGCAGCTTAAGAAATACTGGAAGGACATAAGAGACATGATGAGTTTCTTCTCTTGACTAATTTTTGTTCCATTACTGCAGACACATCAAAGCTTATGACAGTACAAGACTAAGGCTGAGCTGGCACGGTTAGCGAAAGGTAAGCATGCAAACGTGTATATAAGGGGGAAGTTGGAGAGCAGGGTACTTAGATGTTTCTCTGTAAGTCATAGCCACACCTCCAAGGCTTGTGTAAGTGTTTATCTAACTCCCATGCAGCCTACATCTTTAGAAAGTAAAATAAATCAAGACACTTCTCATAGAAAAAGGGCAGGAAGTGGTCACTTTGCCAGGTAGAAATGTCATATTAGACATTAGATAACCTATATGATTTTTATAGAGGTCATAATCCTTGAGTTTATCTAATATCTTGAATTTCGTTTTTAAGGGGGAACGTATAATCATTTTCATATATATAGACTATGGAACACATGCTCATTCAGCACAGGCTAGAGAGAACACTATTATGTACGATGCACAGCAAAGTTAGACACCATGTTGAGGAGAGCTGAGGTATGACCTGAGAACAGAGGTTTGATGCCTATAATGTTGCCCAGCCAAGGGGGGACTACTGCAAGGATAAGAGTATCGCTTCAGTAGATGGAATAGGAGCTGTTTTGTTATATAATAGGTGGGAAAGGAAAGGAGGTGGAGGGTGAAGTAAAAAGACAATGGGCTGTGGATTTTCATGCGAAACCTGTTAAAGAATTAGGAAATCAGGAATTAAGGCGATATTGTCATATCTTCCAGTGAAGAATCACTGGGAAGACAGTCAAAGAAATGTGATTACTGGATTCAGAAGCCACTTTTCTCTGATGCTAAAAGTAAAAAGATGATCCAGCACACATTTGCTTAAAACCACCTTCGTATATTACTTCATACATGAGGAAAACTGGGAAAAGAGAAACTTCATTACAAAGGTTAAGAAAAAGTCTAAAACCTTAATTACAAAAATGGGTAATTATTCATCCTAACATTATCTGTAATATAACAATTTGAAAACTAGGTTTAAATCCTCAAGAAAAATTAAATGCTTCTATACGATAGAACACTAGTAGTCAAACTATATATACTTAAAAATAAAAGATTTCTGTAAAGGAATGGATTACTAAATAAGTAGAGGCCTTTTCCATGAAGTATTCCACCACTTAAGCCTAAAATACACACACACTTGCACATGTGTGTGCACACACGTGTGAATAGCAGCAAAGGAAAACTGTATATCAGGGAAGGGAGGAAACTATGTAAGAACTGTTGGGGAAAATATGGGAAGTATCACTCCTTTGCAACTCCATATCTCCATACCACTGCCCAAATATCTAGTCTCTATCATTAGCTGTGTTCTGGGCATTTCCATGTGGATACTTCACCATCAACACAATATATCTAGAACTAAGATCAGTATCTTTCTTCTAAGATTTGATTTCTTCAAATCTCCTATTCCTGTTTATTCTTTTTTTTTTTTTTTTTTCGCGGTACACGGGCCTCTCACTGTTGTGGCCTCTCCCATTGTGGAGCACAGGCTCCGGACACGCAGGCTCAGCAGCCATGGCTCATGGGCCCAGCCGCTCCGCGGCATGTGGGATCTTCCCAGACCGGGGCACGAACCCGTGTCCCCTGCATTGACAGGAGGACTCTCAACCACTGTGCCACCAGGGAAGCCCTATTCTATCATTTTCTATTTCTTTATTTTCCTTAAGTCTTTCTCTAAGAACATTAAGTGCTTCCTCTTCTTTCATATCAACCAGTCAACAAAATCTGACCATTTGTCATTTAATCTTACATCCATCCCCTTCTCTCTCCACTGCTCATCCTAGGTTAGATCCCATTGCCTCCACCCTTGCTTACTGAAATGATCATCTAGTTAGCACTAATTAGCATCTGTGCCTCAACTCAATCAATCAATCTCTCTCCCTTCCTGCCCACTTATCCCTTCCCTCCTGCCTCCCCTGCTCCCTTCCCCTCTCCGTTTCTCTGTCTCTCTAGTTGGTTTTTTAAGCTTCCTGTGGCCATGTTCATCTTACAACATGATCATTTCACTCTCTCACTCAAAATTAAAAGATCTGTCCATGTCCTAACCTGAAGAAACTGTGAATGTGATCTGTTTTGCAAAGGGGCCTTTGCAGATGTAATTAAGCTAAGGATCTAGAGATGACATCTTCCTAGATTATCTGGGTGGGCTCTAAATCCATGACAAGTGTCCTTATCAGAGACACACAGAGAAAGGAGAAGGCTGTGTGAAGACACAGGCAGAGACTGGAGTTAGGCAGCCACAAGCAAAGGGACACCTAGGGCCATGACTAGCCAAGACAGAAAATCCTACTAAAAATTTAAAGGATCAAATATTGAGAATGAGAGATAAATAATGAACATTTTCAGCATAAAAGAAAAATATGAATTTGAAGATTGAATGTGTATGTTAAGAATCAAGCAAGGTATGTATAGCAGAATATATTTGAACATACCTAGAAATATGGCAGGAAAATGACTAAATACCAATGATGATGATAAAATTTGAAAAAGAGCCAAAGAAAAATGACAGATTACCCATAAAGAAGCAACAGTGTTGTCACTGACAGAACAGATGCATGAACATAGAATTAAACTCTCATGAACACTCTCAAAAGTAGTTTTACTTGAAGGGAATCAATGCATTGCATAAAATGTCAAGACATAAAACACAGGCATATGGCATAGTAGGCAACAACCAGACTACATAGAAACAGATTACATCGTGCTAGTGCTAAGGGAATCACATTCATGAGTGATTATGTATGTGTGTATGAACATCTGCACAGGAATGTCTATGTAACTGTATACATAGGTATACATAAGCAAGCACACACATACATCCACCGCTGATCATAACATGATAACTTCCTCTAGGAATTCATCATCTAGGTGAGGAGACAAAACTAACACACACAAAGGAATTAATAAGCAGTTACAGACTCAACTGAGTGTTACTAACTGCATCAACAGAAGTTCAGAGGTGGGCAAGGTCAGTAGTATGACCTGGGTAAAAAGAAAAGATGTGAACTCTGTTGGGCTTCAAAATCCCAGCCTTGGTAAGGAGAATGGGGGTAGATTCAGAGTGGGGGAGAAATGGGCAAGGAATGTGGTACTGAAACAAGAGCATCCAGATGGTATCAAAGGATGTGTATTGAAACTAGTGGGAAATAAAGCTGAATAATTAGTTTTTAAATGGATTATGGCAAATGTTTGGAATCTAAAAAAAATTACCAACTGTTGACATCATGCAATAAGATGATGAATAAAACAAAGTAAAACCCATTTTAACTTACAACTTCCATATAATTCATAGCACATCACTGATATTCCAATTTACCTTTGATGTCCCTTTAGTAGAAAAATATAAACCGGATCTTCTTAAAAGGAAGTAAATCTTTTTCCAGGACTTCTTTCCCTGTTCTTTTGCATGTAAGAAGCCATGGATTTCAGGATATGTGCTTGAACTCAGAAACATCTGGAAGAAAAATCAGACACTCTCATACAGTTTCTGAATCAATGATATTGTGGTTTTATATTTCAAATAGAAACGTGCAAAATCAAACAGCATTGATACCACTTATACACCATTACAGAAATAGCGATATATATAACAGAAAATAAATCAGTCTTGTGAAAACCTGAGGCAAGTTCCAAATGAAAATATGCTCACGAAATATATATTCTAAGTGATCAGTACTTAGTCAAACACCAAAATTACAAGCTATTTGAATGTCCATTTGAAAAGCTGAACTTTGTCTACAGAGTTAAGTCCTGATACTTTTCATCCCTGTCTATGATTTTCCTTGAGATTATAGATTGACCTATCAACTTCATTATGGTATAGGTTAAGACCATGATCTGGACTTCCATTATTCAATTATTAAAGAAATTGAGCCAAGTTCACCTCCTCGATGAAGGTAAAGTAAACAATGTCTTTGTCCTCTACGGTTCTCAGTTGTGGGTGGGTATGGGCAGGTTGTGTTTTCCAAAGAGAACTGCAACAATATCTTTCATTCCACATGCTCTTCTGCAAATGTGATCCTGCCACTGAACCAAGAGGTGAAGTTTCTCCAGCCCTTTGAATCTGGGCAAGGCTTGTGACTGCTCTGACCAATAGGATATGGCGGGAGGAACAGGCTGCCGTTCTAACTGTAGTCCCTTAACTAGCCTGATGGCTTCTACTCCTTAACTCTTGGAAGCTAACTTTCATATAAGAAACGTGACTACCCTGAGATGGCTATGTGGTGAGAAGCACAACGCAACTGGAAAAGTTTTGGAAAATGACACACCATGTGGAGAGAGAGAGAGAGGGGCCAAGGAGTACCAGACACATGTAGTGAAAAGCTATCTCAGAAGAAGCGGATCCACAATCCCTTTGGGAGTCAATCTGCCTCAGAGACCCATCCAGCTAAACCCTTCCCAAATACCAACCTACAAAACTGTTGACAAAATATGAGTGGGTACTTAAGCCATTAAGATTTCGAATAGTTTGTTACCCAGTGATAATTAACTGAGGCAGTAGGCATGTGTTGGTCAGGAAATTGAGAATGAAAAGGAATAGCTCTGAGTGGCTGTGCTCAGCATCCTTAATAAGACAGTGGAAACGCATTAGTGTCTCACTAAAAGAAGGAAATGGAAATCCCTATGAATAAACGAATGCAAAATGTTAAAACTGAAACTAAGAGAAAATATTAGCTAAAACAGCGTAACATAGTTTTAAAAGGCTATTCGGGGAAATGCTGAGAGTAGATAATGTTTTTTAAGTAAATTAATAAAAAAACTTTTAATTTAATGAGCCACAGATATTAATTAATTGACATGCAAAGCAGGCAAGTAGGTTTTTTAGTTTGAGTGCTTTCCAAGTTATTAAACCAAACCAATTAAATTTTAAAAAGGGAGTCATAGAGGTCACACTAGAAAAAGAAGGAACGTTTTAAAAAGTGGAAACATTGCCTCAGTGGAGAGAAGAGGTCAGGGGCACGTGCAGGACTATCTGATTCCAAAGCTATGACTTTTCTTGTTTTTATAATTTAACATTAAAGTAATATAACTAAATTATAGGAGAATTTGGGAAAGGAGGCAGAAGAAAAACTCCAATCCACCGCCCTGTCATAATCCAAAGGCAAAGTATAAACAGGCGTGAGAGCTAGGGGTGCTGGGGCACTGCTGCTGCTGCCATTCACCCTAACATTCTACAGGGTGTCTGTGACAGCCTAGTAGCATATAAGTAGCTTTTAGAGAAATCCTGAGGCTAATCATAGTTCTAAAATATTCTGAAGCAAAAAATGAAATATAACCTATTACAAATAAAAAGCCCATAGAAAACAAATTTGTGATACCCAATATATTTACCAGTATATTCAAATACCAACATATTTAAAGTAATATCTATACTGGAACTATTAAAAGTTTTCTTCATTAAAGATCAGAGACTACTGAGTGGGTTCGGGGAGGCCTGGGGTTTAGATCAAACAGCAACCATTATAAAGACATTGCTCACCATTAACCTGTTAACAAGTATAGTATCAAAAATAAAATAACTGAAAATTTTTATTGTAATGAAAATGTCTTAAGAAAATTACAGCCTACAGCCATTGCCAGTTTGTAAGAAATGAGCTCAATAGATGCAAAACTAAGGAAGTTTTAAATTAAATAACTAGTTTTTTTTGCGGTACGCGGGCCTCTCACTATTGTGGCCTCTTCCGTTGCAGAGCACAGGCTCTGGACGCGCAGGCTCAGCGGCCATGGCTCACGCGCCCAGCCGCTCCGTGGCATGTGGGATCCTCCCAGACCGGGGCACGAACCCGTGTCCCCTGCATCGGTAGGCGGACTCCCAACCTGCACCACCAGGGAAGCCCATAACTAGTATTCTTAATTCAGCTATTTCATGTTTCAATCAAGTGTTTCCATCATAGATAATATTTCATTTAATTGCTAAATATTTTATCATAAATAGGATTGAGAGCATTTATTATAAAAGTTAACACTAAATATATGTTGGTAAAATGTCTATAATTTACTGGAAATTTTGATTTTTTTGAAGACTAACAATCTTTAAATACATCACAGAGCAAAATTCTGCCAGTTTCCTTTCATGATACACATTTTTTAAACGCTTAAAATCCTTTGACAGTTGTTCAAAACTGGGAAGAATAATATAGTTAGGGGTCTTTATTGATTTACAGAATTCTTTATCTAGATTGTGCTCTTTTCTTTTCTTTCCTCTTCTTCTCTTTTCCAACCTTATCTCCAGCAAAAATTAACCACTCAAGGCATACCATCCAAAATCTGGACATGTATAAATATGGACCTCACTAAATAGACATTTCTCCAAAGAAGACATACAGATGGCACATGAAAAGATGCTCAATCAACATCACTAATTATTAGAGAAATGAAAATCAAAGCTACAAGAAGGTATCACCTCACACTGGTTAGAATGGCCATCATCAAAAAGTCTACAAATAATAAATGCTGGAGAGGGTGCGGAGAAAAAGGAACCCTCCTACACTGTTGGTGGGAATGTAAATTGGTGCAGCCACTATAGAGAACAGTATGGAGGTTCCTCAGAAAACTAAAAATAGAGCTAGCATATGATCCTGCAATCCCATTCCTGGGCATATATCCGGAGAAAAACATAACTGGAAAAGACACATGCACCCCAGTGTTCATTGCGGCACTATTTACAATAGCCAAGACATGGAAGCAACCTAAATGTCCATTGACAGATGAATGGATAAAGAAGATGTAGTATATTTATACAATGGAATATTATTTAGCCATAAAAAATGAATGAAATAATGCCATTTTCAGCAACATGGATGGACCTAGAGATTATCCTACTAAGTGAAGTAAGCCAGACAGAGAAAGACAAATATCATATGATATCGCTTTTATTAGAATCTAAGGAAAAAAAATACAAATGAACTTATATACAAAACAGAAATAGACCCACAGACATAGAAAACAAACTTATAGTTACCAAAGGGGAAGAGGGAGGATAAATTAAGAGTTTGGGATTAATATATATATACTACTGTATATAAAATAGATAACCAACAAGGACCTACTGTATAGCTAAGAGAACTATACAATAGATAACCAACAAGGACCTACTGTATAGCTAAGAGAACTATACTCAATATTTTGTAATAACCTATAAGGGAAAAGAATCTGAAAAAAAAATAACTCTATATGTGTGTATAACTTTATCACTTTGCAGTACACCTGAAACTAACACAACATTGTAAATCAACTATACTTCAATTTAAAAAAAGAATATTGTCAACTCTCATGAAGTAAAAAAAAAAAAGGCATGGAAATGCAAGATACGTGAGTATATCTACTTATAAAATTAGAAAAATAAATAAATAAGTAAATAAGGACCTTACAGTTTCCCTTCATTATTTAGTACTTACATATTTTAATGAAAATATATATTTTACCTGCAAAATCTGTGTGGGGGATATTTCACCATTGGTTTCAGTTGCAAAAGACACCATATGCTCTGGAAAAAAATACTGACGAAAAGATACATGTTATATTATCCCAAAGCCATGCCAGAAAAGATTGAACTATGACCAACACAGTCATCTAAAGCAAAAGCTCTTTAAATCAGTGTGTTGAAAATTCACCCAAAGCACTTTTAAAAATGCCAGTCCCTGACTCTACCCGCAGGTATCTTAATGAGAAGGTAGGAGCAGGGCCCGAAGACTAGCCAAACACCCTCAGATGGTGCTGATACACAGAGATCCATGTACCTCCAGTTACAAACACTGCCCTCAGGCTGACAGTGTGCTAGCTCCCATACGTCTTCCCTGAGTCCTGCAACCACTCTAGCAGGTACTGAAGGACTATCAGCTCCATTTTATAAAGTCAAGGCTCATAGAAGTAAAGGATATATATATACCCAAGGTCACAGCCCATAGAGTAGAGGAACAAGGAGTTAAACTAGAGGGCCAGGGAGCTAAAATGACAGTCTTGTCCACCCACTATCTTTCCAAACCTGTTTAATCATAAAATTCACCCAGGAAAGCTGTTTAAAAATAGGAATTCCGAGGCCTCTTTCCTGGAGTGTCTGATTCAGTAGGTCAGGGTAGGACCTGGATCCTGTATTTTTAACAACCACTATCCCCTTCCCCAGAGAGTTTTTATGATCAGGCAAGTTTAAGAAAATGTATGCCACTATACTTCTTTTAGGACAGGGCTTTTGAAGCGTAGTTCTATTAATGTTGGTCTAATAATGCTGTGTTGGGGGGACTGTCCTGTGCATTGCAGGACGTTTAGAGCATTCCTGGCCTCCACCCACCAGCAGCACCCCCATCCCCCCAGTATGACAACCAAAAATGTCTCCAGACATTACCACATCACCCCCCAGTTGAGAACCACTACTCTTAAGTCTACAAAATGAATCTACAGCCTTGTATAAATTAAAAAAAAAAAACAACTAAAAATGAGCACTAAACCCTATGTCTTTAACTATGACTTTTAAATTCTTGCTTTTAATAAAGATTCATAATAAGAAAACAGTTTCCTTTCTAATTCTAATTCTATTTAATTTTTATTAGGACTCGTATTTTCTTTGTCAAAGATCATCCCACTATGTTTCTATTAATAAGTTCAAATAAAAGAGAGCGTAAGAGGTCTTTCAGGGTTTGAAAATATTCTATTATGGTGTGTATCAGATATTTTTCATAAAGTATCATTTCAATCCAATTATCCAAAACTTAGTGTAAAAATATGCTACAGCTGCAGAGTCAAAAACAATTTAAAATAATGAGCCCAGAGGCTATTCTGACTTCTCTAGATCACTAGTCTTCATTAGAATGTGACATACATTTACTTTCTTTTAAAAAGAACTATAATGAAAGTAGTATTTACTAGTTACTAGATAATGCACTGGTCTTTATCTCATTTCTACTTAGCTCAATTATTGCACTGAAAACAAAATAGTTTGGAACAGCAAGATGCATGTCAATCTAAACTTCTGGCTAAGTTTCAACACTCCCAACAAACATTAATCTGTTTTTCCTTTAGAATTTTTCTTATTTAATTTCCTAAATTCTGTGAAAAGAGTTAAACCATAATATTTTGGAACCTGCTTGGAGATATCTAATAATTCCCCAAATCAAATGTAGGTTTTTTCCTTAAAAAGCAAGAAAAGAAGCAGTAGTTCCCCAAAACCATGTATATGAACTTCTGTGATGATATTGGCTAATCATTGTTAGAGTAAGAAGAAGTGTGACTATAATTTTAAAGGGCCAGAATTCTTACCTACAGTTTACCAAATAGGGACTTGTATTTTATCCATAGTGATATTTTTCTTCACATAAAATAAAATAAAATTTAACTAAACTCATTCATTTTCTATAACTATTAATAGGGATTTCACTTACCATTGGGTTTTTAAAGAATTCATATTTGGCATAATTTTTTCTAAAGTATAGCTTATTTTCTTCTTCCATTCCCCAGTTAGATAGCACTTCAATCACCAGCTCGTGGTCTTCTATTGTTCTTTCTGTAAAGAATGTTCCAGTGAGCATGTCAACAGATAGATGGATGGATGGATGGATAGAAAGATAGACAGGTAGGTAGACAAATAAACATAGGGACGTATATATCCATACAAATATATAAAATATATTATGTACGTATCTTTATTAAACATAGAAAATTTCAACTCAATTCTGGAATAATCAGATTGATAAAATTTTCATTAATGTTGAATTAGTAATGTTGATTTTTATACCAAAGCAGATTGTAACCCGAAGAGAAAAATGACATAAAATATCACAATGCACTTTTTACTAATTCTCAATCTCCTTTCATTGCTATGTAAATTATAAGTTTGATAACAAAACTGCATTAAGAATATGGGAACGATTCTTTTTCTCCGACTCATCATGGTGCCAAAATTAAAATATTTGCCTCAAGGTTGAACAATTCATCCCATTAAGAGCTGAAAAAATTTGACAGGTTCACTATGCGTTTAAGACACATAATCTGGATAGTTGAGAAAAACTGAAATAAATGCTTTAAAAAGAAAATTTTAATGCAAGGACATACAATTTTTTAAGAAACCTGATTTCTTGTGGCACTTTTTACTTTCAAAACTAGTGTTCAGGCAAATGTACTTTGTATTACCAATGAAGATAATTAGGCAGGGTGGGAAGGCACTTAGGAGGAAAGGCACTTAAATGAAAAAAGCAATGGCAACTTTAAAGAGGTGAACATACCATGCAGATTTCCTATTTTAGTAAGAAACTGTGATGTTCATAGCGGTACTATTCATAATAGCCCCAAACTGGAAACTACCCAAATGCCTATCAATGTGAGAATGAATATATAAACTGTGTAAAGGACACAATGGAATATATACTACAGTAAAACACAACTTCATGGATGAATTCCACAAACATAATACTAAATGAAAGAAGTCAGACACAAAGAGTACATACTACATGATTCCACTTATATAAGTTCAACACAGATACAATAAATCTATGGTGTTAGAAATCAAGATAATAGGGATAGTGGGTGACTGAGCAGGGGCATGAGGGAACCACTGGGGGTGAGAAATATTCTGTTTTTTAATCTGGGTGTTGGATACTCAGGTAGAAACAATATCTGAGAATTCACCAAGTTGTCCACCTTTGTTCACTTATGTTAAAGTATGTCATACTTCAATAAAAGGTTAAAGAAAAGTGACTGTGAAATTATTAATGCAAAATAAGAAATGGAGAACAGCCAAACAAGAAATATAGAAATCCCCTGCTTTTTTAGGTGCTTCTAGGACCTTTTTGAAAAGTACCTATGTCTCAGAAATTCAACACTCAGGAGTAATCTGTGACCTGCAGCACCCAAACCCTTGAAAGTAATGTCACACTTAAATAGAAGCTTATTCATATGAAAGGGAGTTCTTGTAAGAGTGCTGAATGAATATATGAATAAGAATGAGTTGGAGCTAAGTGTGTATCAGCACTCCCGGGTTCTGTTCCTAATTCAGATTGCTCTTTTTCGGTCTCATTGACTAGCTCTGGTAGCTCCTTCTCCCACCTAAGATGCAGTCCTTGGCTGGACTCTTTTTTTTCCTCTTCTCTCAACTAATTAACTCTCCCCTCCTCAGCCATTATGTCTGTCAAGTTCCCTGAAGTGAAATCTCCAGCTACAGTTGCTTTCACTAGCACTCCAATCCTAACTGCTAGACTTTCCACCACTTCAAACATAATCTGTCTAAAACCAAAGTTCAGTATGGTGGTCCCTCCAAATATTAAACAATTCCAGCAATTCCACTTCTGAGTTCATAACCAAAAGAAGTGAAAGCAGGCACTGGAACAGATACTTGTACATCAATGTCCATTGTAGCATCATTCACAATAGCCAGAAAGTAAAAACATCCTAATGTCCATCAACAAATGAATGGATAAACAAAATGTAGTAAAGACATCAGTGGAATATTTAGCCTTAAAAAGGAATGAAATTCTGACACATGTTACAACATAGATGAACCTTAAAGATATTACACTATGTAAAATAAGACAGACACAAAAGAAAAAACATTATATGATTCCATTTACATGAGGTACCTAGAGCAGACAAATTCACAGAGACACAAAGTAGAATGGTGGTTGTCAAGGACCAGGGTGTGGGAAGAATGAGGAGTTATTGTTTAATGGGTTCAGGGTTTCAGTATGAGAAGATAAAAATGTTCTAGAGGTGGATGGGGGTGATGGTTGTACAACAATATAAATATAAATAAATGTACATAATGCCAGTGAGCTTTACCCTTAAAATGAATGAAATGGTAAATTTTATGTTACATGCATTCTACCAAAATTTGTAAAAAATGTAAAACAATGAAACAAAGTATCTTCCTTTTTCTCTCTCAAACTGCTTTTTCCTAAATTTTCCAATGTCCATTACAACTTTCTCTATGTCCACTCCAATATCCTCCAGTTGTTACCCCAGATATCAGACTCTTTGTCTGAGTGTCTCTCACACACCCAACAACCCCCAACCCATTCCCACTATCACCATTCCCATTTAGACCTTCACTTTTTCCTAACTAATCTCCAAACCTCTGTTTTTCTCATTCTTCCCATCCAACCTGGATCCTGATATCACAGGAAACCTCATAAAACATTTGTATCAATGTGACCCCCACTCAAAAACTTGTCCACTTCCTACTTGTTATGAGATAAATCCATATAGTCTGGCAGTTTTAACTTATTCATTCATCTGTCCATTCGACAAATATTTATTGAAGGCCTACCATGTGTCAGACAGTCATTGTGGGGCTTGGAATTTTGTAGTGAACAAGACAGAAGTCATTGCCTCATGGAGCTTCAATTCTGATGGGAAGACAGGGACAATAAATCATGTAAATCTTAAAAGGTGGCAATAAACACTACAGAGAAAAATGGATCAGGGAGGAGGGAAAAAGGAGGGCACAAGGGAAAGGAATCCATTCTGAACATAAGACTACTATGAGCTGACTTACGTTTTCATTGGATCACACTGGATGCTGAGTGGATAACTGATTTCAAAAGGCTTAAGGGTAGAAACAGGAAGACCATCTAGCAGAATATTGCAATTAACAAGGGGAGATGATGTGGCCTGGATGAGAGTGGCAGCATGTAAGAAGTAGACAGAATCTGTGTGTATGTATTCTGAAGGTAGAGCCAACAGGATTTGTTGACAAATTGGATGTGGAGTGAAAGAGAGGGGGCAGTGAAGGAAGACACCAAGATTCTTGGCTTAAGCATTTGGAAGGACTACTGCCATTAATGAGCTAAGAAGACTGTAAGAGAAGCAGTTTGCAGGGAGATCCAGCAGTCACCGAGATATCGAGTGGGAAGTTGCATCCCTAACAATCTTTATTATCCTTACTTTTGTTTACTTCTCACACAACCCCAACTGATATTTTCAACCTTATGAAGCACAGGTTCACATTATTAAATATACTATGTGCTACGCACTGTATCTGTATTTATTGCAACCACAGTGGGAGAAAATTGCAAGGTATTAAGCAATATGTCTGCTTATTTGTTTTACCAACCTGTGTTTCACTGTACCCATCACCTATCTCTACCACTAAGGAAACAGCACATGTTCTGCCCTGAAGATAAACTATACAGAGAGGAAAAAATGACAGAGATGCACTTTCTTTACGTTTGAGCTTCAAATTAGACTTTATCAGTCTTTGACAAATATGATTACTTGGGGAGAATAATGGCCAGCCAATCCTCCACTGACTCATACAGGGATGCACCCTCTGTCCTCTGGGAAAGGATCTGGAATTAAGGCGTTAGTGGAGGAAAGGGTGGAGTGGAGCCTGAGAGGAGGCTAGATAGTAACTGGATGGTTTAGGTCACAGTGACCCTATATCCTGCCCCTTCTGGAACTAGGACCCTTTCAGGATGAGCAGTTGTTGCTAATAAAATCCCAGGTAAGTTTAATGGTGGTGTGTGGTTCACACCAAAGAGTAGCCTTAGGAGGCTTCTACCCTCAAGTAGAAGCCCTGCATCTAACATGGCGGAAAAGCAATAGCTAAGTGCAATGCTGAGGAAGATGAGTCCGTAGCATCCAAGTATGAGGAAAGAGCACTGCAGAACCAAGTTCTCCAGAAGAAGTGTGGAAGGGCTAAAATAAGACCATGAATTTAGGGGGCTTTATGATACAGGCAATAAGCTTGAGAGAAATAAGAGTTTCTAGAACACGAAGAGAAGAGTTGGATAGAAGTTAGATAAATACCCTTCCTGGGACTTAAATGCCCCACCAGTGTGTTGGAAGAGTGAAACTAGGTCTTAACCTTCAACTGAGTGTATCTTAAACCTGTATGTAACTCATTTATATAACCTGAATTGATTATTTACCCCAACAAGACTGTAACAATCCATAAAGCAAACCAGTAACAGAAGATTAAACTGTCTGCCATTAACAGGTCAAGGAGACTCAGAGTTAGAAATTAATTCAAGTTATAAAAATAAAGGAAGTTACATCTCTGCATATCTCAATCTGAGACCTTTTTCATTACTGTATTTAATTCTTATAGTATCTGAAGTAAGCTGAATATGGCCCCAAAGATCGCAGGTCCTAATCTCTGGAATCTAAATGTTACCTTATATGGCAAAGCATTTGCAGATGTCATTAACTGAAAGATATTAAGATGAGGAGATTATCCAGGATTACAAAGGTTGGCCCTAAATCCAAACACAAGTATGCTTTTAGGAGACAGAAGGAGATCTGACAGAGAAATAAGAGGAAAGGGCAATGTGACCACAGAGGCAGAGACTCAAGTGATGTGACCACAAGCCAAGGAATAATGGCAGCCACCAGAAGCTGAAAGAGGAAAGGAACAGCCTCCCCATAAAGCCCCTGGAAGGAGTGTGGCCCTGCCAACACCTTGATTTCAGCCCAGTGAAATTAATTTTGGACTTCTCACCTCCAGAACTGTTAAAAGATGACATTTCTATTGGTTTAAGCTAGCAGTAATTTGTTACAGCAGCCTTAGGAAACTAAGAGGATAACCTAAAGAGCAAATTCTATTTCCATTTTACAGATAGCAAACGTCTCAGGGTTTGAATGCCTACCACATGTCTGACCCCAAGTCTCTGCTCCTTCCTCTGCACAGCACTGCCTCTGCCTTCACTACAGTTCCCACTGGAAGGGCATCCCCTGTGTATATCCTACTCATTCTTTCTGTATCAGCTCAAATCTCTTTCACATTCCTCAGTTCTCAAAATTTGATTGCCTCAAATTCTTTTATCTTGAAATGTGTTCGATAACTATTTGCTAATTAATTGAAAACAAACCACCACATTTTGAGTGTAAGGGGAAAGAATTTAACAGGTAATATTTCAAATTATTATCAATCTTAACCTCACATGAAAGTAACATAAATCATTTGAATTTGGATTACATCAAAAAAGAAAATAAAACAAAGAATGGAAAAACCAAGCTGCATTTGAACAGCTATGACAAATGTGTCACAAAAAAACTAGTGTAATATGTGTAGCCACAAAAAAAGCAGCAGTCTAGTTGGGGTTTTGTTGGCTACACACAAATAAAGCCCAGCATACCAATCTACAATGAAAAAATAAGGGATACAATATTTGCAGAAAATTTCATAGAACTATAACACCAAATATTTCAATAATGCAATTACTAGCATCAGGAAAATAGCCTGGTAATCTTAAGCAGAAAAATGTCTTCAAATAAAGCTGGCTAAAACTAGAGTAAGTGGGAAAGAAAAGACATATTTCCCATTCCTTCAAAGAAGATTTCTGGCACTATTCTATTGAAAATTCAGAAAACATGTAAAAATCAAAATCCAGAGGATCAAATGCAGCTACAGGTTTTCACCTCTTATACTCATCTCGTAATGGAGATACAACTTACTTATTATAGAATCTGGCTTTTGAAAATATTAAATAATTTTTTTACATTTATATATCACCATCCCCATTTAGATGTTCTGTCATAAATACCATCCCCCAACCAAGTCTCATTATGTTAAAGGATTAATGCTACAATAACCCAAAGAGAGACTGGTTCAAGATGGCAGAGTACAAGGATGTGCTCTCACTCCCTCTTGAGAGAGCACCGGAATCACAACTAACTGCTGAACAATCATCAACAGGAAGACACTGGAACTCACCAAAAAAGATACCCCATGTCCAAAGACAAAGGAGAAGCCACAATAAGATGGGAGGAGGGGCGCAATCACAATAAAATAAAAATCCCATAACTGCTGGGTGGTGACTCACAAACTGGAGAATACTTATACCACAGAAGTCCACCCACTGGAGTGAAGGTTCTGAGCCCCATGTCAGGCTTCCCAACCTGGGGATCCGGCAACAGAAGGAGGAATTCCTACAGAATCAGACTCTGAAGGCTAGCGGGATTTGATGGCAGAACTTTGACAGGACTGGGGGAAACAGAGACTCCACTCTTGGAGGGCACACACAAAGTAGTGTGCACATCGGGACCCAGGAGAAAGAGCAGTGACCCAACAGGAGAGTGAACCAGACCTACCTGCTAGTGTTGGAGGGTCTCCTGTAGAAGCGGGGGTGGCTGTGTCTCACCGTGGGGACAAGGACACTCACAGCAGAAGTTCTGGGAAGTACTCCTTGGCGTGAGCCCTCCCAGAGTCCGCCATTAGCCCCACCAAAGATCCCAGGTAGGCTCCAGTGTTGGGTCGCCTCAGGCCAAACAAACCAAAGGGAGGAAACCCAGCCCCACCCATCAGCAGACAAGCGGATTAAAATTTTAGTGAGCTCTGCCCACCACAGCAACAGCCAGCTCTACCCACCACCATCAGGAAACCGGCACAAGCCTCTTACATATAGCCTCATCCACCAGAGGGCAGACAGCAGAAGGAAGAAGAACTACAATCCTGCAGCCTGTGGAACAAAAACCACATTCACAGAAAGATAGACAAGATGAAAAGGCAGAGGGCTATGTACCAGATGAAGGAACAAGATACAACACCAGAAAAACAACTAAATGAAGTGGAGATAGGCAACTTTCCAGAAAAAGAATTAAGAATAATGATAGTGAAGATGATCCAGGACCTCAGAAAAAGAATGGAGGCAAAGATCAAGAAGATGCAAGATATGTTTAACAAAGACCTAGAAGAACTAAAGAACAAACAAACAGAGATGAACAATACAATAACTGAAATGAAAAATACAGTAGAAGGAATCAACGCAGAATAACTGAGGCAGAAGAATGGAAAAGTGACCTGGAAGACAGAATGGTGGAATTCACTGCTGTGGAACAGAATAAAGAAAAAAGAATGAAAAGAAATGAAGACAGCCTAAGAGACCTCAGGGACAACATTAAACACACCAATATTCGCACGACAGGGGTCCCAGAAGGAGAAGAGAGAGAGAAAGGACCCAAGAAAATATTTGAAGAGATTATAGTCGAAAACTTCCCTAACATGGGAAAGGAAATAGCCACCCAAGTCCAGGAAGTGCAGAGAGTCCCATACAGGATAAACCCAAGGAGAAACATGCCAAGACACATAGTAATCAAATTGCCAAAAATTAAAGACAAAGAAAAATTATCAAAAGCAGCAAGGGAAAAATGAGAAATAACATACAAGGGAACTCCCATAAGATTACCAGCTGATTTCTCAGCAGAAACTCTGCAACCCAGAAGGGAGTGGCATGACATATTTAAAGTGATGAAAGGGAAGAACCTACAACCAAGATTACTCTACCCAGCAATGATCTCATTCAGATTCGATGGGAGAAATCAAAAGCTTTACAGACAAGCAAAAGCTAAGAGAATTCAGCACCACCAAACCAGCTCTACAACAAATGCTACAGGAACTTCTCTAAGTGGGAAAAACAAGAGAAAAAAAGGACCTACAAAAACAAACCCCAAACAATTAAGAAAATGGTCATAGGAACATACATATCGATAATTACCTTAAACATGAATGAATTAAATGCTCCAACCAAAAGACACAGGCTAGCTGAATGGATACAAAAACAAGACCCATATATATGCTCTTTACAAGAAACCCACTTCAGATCGAGGGACACATACAGACTGAAAGTGAGGGGATGGAAAAAGATATTCTATGCAAATGGAAATCAAAAGAAAGCTGGAGTAGTAATACTCATATCAGATAAAATAGACTTTTAATGTTACAAGAGACAAGGAAGGACACTACATAATGATCAAGGGATCAATCCAAGAAGAAGATATAACAATTATAAATATATATGCACCCAACATAGGAGCACCTCAATACATAAGGCAACTGCTAACAGGTATAAAAGAGGAAATCGACAGTAACGCAATAATAGTGGAGGATTTTAACACCTCATTTACACCAACGGACAGATCATCCAAACAGAAAATTACTAAGGAAACACAAGTTTTAAATGACACAATAGACCAGATAGATTTAATTGATATTTTTAGGACATTCCATGCAAAAACTGCAGATTACACTTTCTTCTCAAGTGTGCATGGAACATTCTCCAGGATAGATCACATCTTGGGTCACAAATCAAGCTCAGTAAATTTAAGAAAACTGAAATCATATCAAACATCTTTTCTGACCACAACGCTATGAGATTAGAAATCAATTACAGGGAAAAAACACAAACACACAGAGGCTAAACAGTACTTTACTAAATAATCAAGAGATCACTGAACAAATCAAAGAGGAAATCAAAAAATACCTAGAGACAAATGACAATGAAAATACGATGATCCAAAACCTATGTGGTGCACCAAAAGCAGTTCTAAGAGGAAAGTTTATGGCAATACAAGCCTACCTCAAGAAACAAGAAAAATCTCAAACAATCTAACCTTACACCTAAAGGAACTAGAGAAAGAAGAACAAACAAAACCCAAAGGTAGTAGAAGGAAAGAAATCATAAAGATCAGAGAGGAAATAAATGAAACAGAAACAAAGAAAACAATAGCAAAGATCAATAAAACTAAAAGCTGGTTCTTTGAGAAGATAATCAAAATCGATAAACCATTAGGCAGACTCATCAAGAAAAAGAGGGAGAGAACTCAAATCAATAAAATTAGAAATGAAAAAGAAGTTAAAACAGACACAGCAAAAATACAAAGCATTCTAAGAGACTACTACAAGAAACTCTATGCCAATAAAATGGACAACCTGGAAGAAATGGACAAATTCTTAGAAAGGTATAACCTTCCAAGACTGAACCAGGAATAGAAAATATGAACAGACCAATCACAAGTAATGAAACTGAAACTGTGATTAAAAATCTTCCAACAAACAAAAGTCCAGGACAGATGACTTCACAGGTGAATTCTATGAAACATTTAGAGAAGAACAAACACCCATTCTTCTCAAACTCTTCCAAAAAATTGCAGAGGAAGGACATTCCCAAACTCATTCTATAGGCCACCATCACCCTGATACCAAAACCAGACAAAGATACAACAAAAAAATAAAATAACAGACCAATATCACTGATGAATATAGATGCAAAAATCCTCAACAAAATACTAGCAAACAGAATCCAACAACACATTAAAAGGATCATACACCATGATCAAGTGGGATTTATCCCAGGGATGCAAGGATTCTTCAATATATGCAAATCAATCAATGTGATACACCATATTAACAAATTGAAGAATAAAAACCATATGATCATCTCAATAGATGCAGAAAAAGCTTTTGACAAAATTCAACACCCATTTATGATAAAAACTCTCCAGAAAGTGGGCATAGAGGGAACCTACCTCAACATAATAAAGGCCATATATGACAAATCCACAGCAAACAGCATTCTCAATGGTGAAAAACTGAAAGCATTTCCTCTAAGATCAGGAACGAGACAAGGATGTCCACTCTCACCACTATTATTCAACATAGTTTTGGAAGTCCTAGCCATGGCAATCAGAGAATAAAAAGAAATAAAAGGAATACAAATGGAAAAGAAGAAGTAAAACTGTCACTGTTTGCAGATGACATGATACTATACATAGAGAATCCTAAAGATGCCACCAGAAAACTTACTAGAACTAGTCAATGAATTTGGTAAAGTTGCAGGCTACAAAATTAATGCACAGAAATCTCTTTCATACCTATACACTAGTGATGAAAAACCTGAAAGAGAAATTAAGGAAACACGCCCATTTACCACTGCAACAAAAAGAAAAAAATACCTAGGAATAAACCTACCTAAGGAGACAAAAGACATGTATGCAGAAAACTATAAGACACTGTTGAAAGAGGTTAAAGATGATACAACAGATGGAGAGATATACCATGTTCTTGGATTGGAAGAATCAATACTGTGAAAATGACTATACTACCCAAAGCAATCTACAGATTCAATGCAATCCCTATCAAATTACCAATGGCATTTTTTACATAACTAGAACAAAAAATCTTAAAATTTGTATGGAGACACAAAAGACCCCAAATAGCCAAAGCAGTCTTGAGGAAAAAAAATGGAGCTGGAGGAATCAGACTCCCTGACTTCAGACTATACTACAAAGCTACAGTAATCAAGACAATATGGTACTGGCACAAAAACAGAAATATAGATCAAAGGAACAGGATAGAAAGGCCAGAGATAAACCCACGCACCTATGGTCAACTAATCTATGACAAAGGAGGCAAGGATATACAATGGAGAAAAGACAGTCTCTTCAATAAGTGGTGCTGGGAAAATTGGACAGGTACATGTAAAAGAATGAAATTAGAACAATCCCTAACACCATACACAAAAATAAACTCAAAATGGATTAAAACCTACATGTAAGACCGGACACTATAAAACTCTGAGAGGAAAACATAGGAAGAACACTCTTTGACATAAATCACAGCAAGATCTGTTTTGATCCGCCTCCTAGAGTAATGGAAATAAAAACAAAAATAAACAAATGGGACCTAATGAAACTTCAAAGCTTTTGCAAAGCAAAGGAAACTACAAACAAGATGAAAAGATAACTCTCAGAATGGGAGAAAATATTTGCAAGTGAATCGACTGACAAAGGATTAATCTCCAAAATATATAAACAGCTCATGCAGCTCAATATCAAAAAAACAAACAACCCAATCCAAAAATAGGCAGAAGACCTAAATAGACATTTCTCCAAAAAAGACATACAGATGGCCAAGAAGCACATGAAAAGCTGCTCAACATCACTAGTTATTAGAGAATGCAAATCAAAACTACAATGAGGTATCAGCTCACACCAGTTAGAGTGGGCATCATCAGAAAATCTACAAACAAAAAATGCTGGAGAGGGTGTGGAGAAAAGGGAACCCTCTTGCACTGTTGATGGGAATGTAAATTGATACAGCCACTACGGAGAACAGTATGGAGGTTCCTTAAAAAACTAAAAACAGAATTACCATATGACCCAACAATCCCACTAATGGGCATATACCCAGAGAAAACCATAATTCAAAAAGACACATGCACCCCAATGTTCACTGCAGCACTATTTACAACAGCCAGGTTATGGAAGCAACCTAAATGCCTATCGACAGACGAATGGATAAAGGAGATGTGGTACATATATACAATGGAATATTACTCAGCCATAAAAAGGAACAAATTTGGGTGAGTTGTAGAGACGTGGATGAATCTAGAGACTGTCATACAGAGTGAAGTAAGTCAGAAAGAGAAAAACAAATATCGTATATTAACGCATATATGTGGAACCTAGAAAAATGGTACAGATGAATTGGTTTGCAGGGCAGAAATTGAGACACAGATGTAGAAAACAAATATATGGACACCAAGGTGGGGAAAGTGGCAGGGGGTGGTGGTGGTTTGATGAATTGGGAGATTGGGATTGACACGTATACTCTAATATGTATAAAATGGATAACTAATAAGAACCTGCTGTATAAAAAGATAAATAAAATAAAATTTAAAAATAAATAAATAAATAACTGAAAGAACCCTAAGAGGCCTGATTATCAGCTATTCACATCTTACAGAAAATTTGTGGTTTTTTAAAAATTAGCTTATTTATTTATTTATTTTTGGCTGCATTGGGTCTTCGTTGCTGCACGCAGGCTTTCTCTAGTTGCAGTGAGTGGGGGCTACTCCTCATTGCGGTGTGTGGGCTCCTCATTGTGGTGGCTTCTCTTTGTTGCGGAGCACGGGCTCTAGGCGCACGGGCTTCAGTAGTTGTGGCTCACGGGCTCTAGAGCACAGGCTCTGTAGTTGTGGCGCATGAGCTTAGTTGTTCCGTGGCATGTGGGATCTTCCCAGACTAGGGCTCGAACCCGTGTCCCCTGCATTGGCAGGCAGATTCTTAACCACTGCGCCACCAGGGAAGTCCCAAAATTTGTGTTTTTTTAAAGTGCAGATATTGAACTAAATACAGACCTTAACAGGGAGAAAGTTCAACAAGAGGATATAAGATGCCTAGATGGATTACTTTGAGAGGAAAAGAAAAATGCTTAAAAGGGAGGTGAAAAGTGGCTGAAGACCAGCTTTGTTTTGCCAAGGACTAAGCGTAGTATAAGACATCATCACCAACACCCAAGAAAGGAAAAACAAAACAAAACCCTTGTCTAGATGGCTTCCCATAACTTTCTCTTGACTCTTCCTCTATAGACCCATTCTAAAACCAAGCAGACTTTAACCAACTCAGTAATTCTACTAACTTATATTTTTTAATTATCAAAAAAAATTATTAATTCTATATTTAGGGGCTTTTTGCTGTAATGTTTGAAAAAACAATATTAGGAGCTGTCACCCAGAATGAACTCAGAGACTTTTTGAGCTACCATTTGAGAAATGACCCCTGGTAAAATTCAAATAAATTCAACGTGATTTTTCTTTAAAAAAACCTTACTTTTAAAACTTCATAAATTCATCTAAAATACTATATTAAGATGTATTATTAAAATTTAACAGATACAAGTCTATTTAAAAAGCTTTCTGAAGAATTTTTCAGGGATTGTAAAGTGAATTATTACAATGATCAAATATCACTCTTACGTAGGTAGAAAAATAGGAGAGAAGCTGTCTTAAGTCACTTCAAGACAGCAACCAAAACGGAGGAAAAAAAGAAAAAAAGCCTTCAAAAAGAGTGAAAAAAAAGCTTTCTTAAAACAACAACAAAAGCTTCATATCACTTTAAGTTTTATTTTTGTTTCTGATATATCAGTGAAGTCTTACATTAATAGAATGAAATACTACCGAACAGTGATAACTACACATAATTCTGTTTTCTATTTAATTTTCACAAAACTTTTTCTTTAAAAAAAAAATAGAAGAGAGAAGTTTCTTCTGAAACTGTTGATTTAACTTCAAAGTCTTTTAAAAAACCTCAATCCTCCCAGAATGGAAAGTGTTCACCTGTGACCTTCTACCTGGATTTCTTCACTGAATCTACTGAAAGTACAGCGTGAGGATCAAATAGAAACTGGAGTCCCTACTCTTCCCATCACTTGATAAGAGAAGAAACAAAAGTGGCTTTTAGCTCTAATTCACCCAGAAAACAATTCTTTGTATACCTTTGTTACAGGAAACTCCAGGAGACAAATGGTCCTTGTACTTCTCTGTGCTAGGTAGAAACTACATACATTTTGTCAATCTTATTTTCAGATAAAAATGAACAGCCTCTGACCAAGCAAAACAAAAACTGGAGAAGCAAAGAATAAAGCAAGGCTCAATTTCTAAAAGTTTCCTTAACCTAAGAAAACTACTTAATACCAGCAAGATTCCCTGGAAAATTGCCACTGCCAGATTCAGCTTCCCAAGTGCAATAATAGGAAAATCTTGACATGAAAGCTGATGGGTATAAAGGCCTTGTGGATCATTCTTCAACAGAGTGAAACAGTCCTCATATTAACTCAGACTCAATGATCACAACTTGTATTCATAGAAAGACTTATTTTTCCACAAAATGTTTGCATATATATTATCTCAAGCTGACTGTTAATACCTGAAGAGCTTAGAAACAGCTTCCATGAATTCTAAGTTATCCAATGAACCCTTTAAGGACTCAGAGTAAATTTCCATCTGGGCATGGCATGTGATTTCTTTGGCTTCTTTTTCAAGTCTCTTCCTTCTATGTACTTTGTAATCCATCCTTTGAACTACTTGATATAACAACTTACAGTTTAGTATACCTTAGTTCAAAAGCCATTTATTTGTCCTAGACCCTGGGTTACAAAGATGTACATATACAGAGAGTTCCATTGCTTATGGAATTATGGACTAGTTTTAATAATATGATCACTATTAAGACAGTTGCAGAAAATGTTATAGCAGTGTAGAAGATGGGTACTTGATCCAACTTGGGGCTTCAACAAGTTGTCTGAACTAAGTCTTTAAAAATCTCTTAATAAGTTTTAAAAACTGTGTTTATTTCTTTTTTTCCCTGATTATTAAAATAATACATTTCCATTACAGAAAATTCGGAAAACACAGCCGACAATCACAATCCATCTTTAAAACTGTCAGTCAGGAATAAGCACTTAACATTACATTATTGTCTTTTTCTTTGGGACTATTTGAGTTTATGTGTATATATTTTTCACAGCATTTAGGAAACACTGTACACATATAAACATATATACAATGTTTCCTAAATGCTGTGAAAAATATATACTTTATTCAATCACTGTTACAATCTTACATTTGTCCACATCAGTTTTCAAAGGAAAAGCTCCAAAAACATGATTCAAAGCAGCATAACTTACATCCTATTAATATACTGTAATTTATAACATTCCCCTATTATAATAGCATTAGGTTTTATTTTTCTCATTAATTGATACTGTAAATAATCCTGCTTGAACAGCCTTAAATCTGCTTCTTATCCAGATTTGCTTGTTCTCCACACCCACCTATAGTGTGTACTTGTGGGAACATCACCTCCCAGGACACAATTTACCTCTATCACTCCTAGTGCTTCCTGCACCACTCTTTTTTGGGGGGAGGGGTGTTGGGGGGAGGTTGTAATTTCCTAATGGATGTATGAGAAAAGGTAGTGCCAGCAAGTATGCCAATTGCCTCAAAAAACAAGTAGCTTCTGAGCAGCCAAAGTCTGTACCCAGGCATATGAGAGGGGCAGGTGTGTCTCCCTACCTGCTCTCAAATGGAAAGGGTGACTCTACTTCATAAGACTGAGCATGGGATGCCTCCAACCACTCTTCTGTCTCTCCTCTCCCCAGACCGTGGCACTAGGTTAGCTGTCAGTCAGCTTGGACAGCTGAGGGGTTCCATCTTTGTTTTCATAGGAATTTTTAGGAAATGGCTAGCAGTTATTATACAGTTATACTTTATTGCTATTTTTAACTAACATTCCAAGTAAGCCTTGGAAGATGCATAGCAGCTAGCCAGGTAAAGATGGGTGAGAAAGGGCTTCCTGAGAATCTTAACAGCATGAGCAAGGAACCCAAGGAGTAGAAATGCAGGCGACTACAGGCAGTTCTCTAATGTATAAACTTAGAGGAGGGAGGTGTAAGACACAAGGCTTGAGGTAGGAAGGGTAGTCAGGTCACAGGTACTACAAGACCTGCAAAGGACCTTGGACCGTAAGGCAAGGTGAATCAAGGTCTGCACTCAGATGAATCACTTTGGTATGACCAGAGGCAAGAGGAAGGACCAACTGTAAGGCTAAAGGAATTCCTGAGAAGAGAGATGATGAGAGCTGAACTCAGGCTATGAGAATACTGAAAAGGAAAAATCAGCTGGACCACAAGGCAGATTTAGTTATGAGCACTCTTTGCTGGCTTCACAATTCCCATCTCCAGCCTTAGTGTGCTACCAGAGCACATGTCGCCTTAACCCTCAGATCAGGGCTACATAAGTCTCGATAGAGAAGGAAGCACACATGTCCTAAGGGTTTCACAATTATTTCCACTGGTGATGAGGGTGGTCACAACTCTGATGGCTGGTAGGTTCCAGATAGCACAGAAAGTACAACTACATATCAGTATCAGTGCCAGACAACAGAAAAAACACTTCTGTTTCTTTTGCAAAGAAGAAAAAAGTGAAGGAGCAGCTTCAAAGCAGGAGGCTGTGAAGTGTTCCCTCACCGCTGCTGTGCATTGCTTCAGTCTTAAAGAGATCATGTGGGTATAGCTGCACATATAAAAATGGTTTCATTAAAAGCCTGCAGTCATTCATTTTGCTTATTAAAGCCACTCCACAATGATACTCGCAATAGAAATCTCAGCGGTCCCTAGCAATGACACTAAAATACAATTAATTCCACTTCCCGAGGAATCTATAGGTATGCGCTTGAGGTATTGTGTTAATTGCCACTGCTTCATACCATGGCTTCAATTAGGAATCAAAATGGGAGCAAAGCAAACATGGATCCCATTAAGTTCCAGAAGACTTAAAACTGAAGTTTCCCCCCACCCACCCACCATCCTCTTACAATAATTGTAAAGGCAGGGGACTCCATCTGGGGAACTATAGTGACATCCAGTGGCTGTGAAGTAAAACACACCAGTTACAAAACGGGTTGTTATATCACTAGAGAAGGGGAAATATTTGGTGATATACTGGTATTTTAAATCCAATGTCTATAAAGCTGTATGTAGTACTAGAAACTCATAATAACACGACCCAAAATCAGGCCAATCAGCAATTTGTAACAGAATCAGGATATTTAGCTGCCTTCCATGATTTACTCTACCTATGAAAATTCTTGGTAGCATATTAATAACTATGGACAGAGGATATGAAATATTGACATCATATTCAAAGCTCCAACTGTCCTATTACCATTCACAATGTATATAAATTCAACAACAGCCCATTTCCAAAGTGATCCTCTTCTCCGCCAAGATAAATAGCTGGCTCTGCTATAACGTGGACCAGGCTGGCTCAGTTTGATTCCAATAATTTCAGTACTACCTAGGTTTGTCTGAAAATGTTCTTGAGGTTTCAGAATTTAAATTTGTATTTATAGCCTGCATGAGAGATGCAGACGGAAAGTGAGAGAGACAAACCAACCACAGAATCCCGAAAACACTGGCCTGACCTAGTGAAGTGAGGAAATAACAAACTTGCTTCCACAGAAAATGCACACACTTGAGAATCTGACAGGTACCTAGATTTGTGCAAGGTTGACTCTGGGCCAGGTACTTTTTATCACCGACTCTTTGTATTCTTATGTGTAAAATGGAGATGAAATAAATGTACACTGCGGGGTTGCTATGAGGCTAAATATTGAGAGTGTCTATCAAGATGAACGTGAAACCTTTAAGTAGGGGCCCTGCACACGTAAGATGCACATTAATAGTAGCTATCACACATATGCATTCATATTAAAAATACCAATAAAATTGGAGGGTTTTCTGCCACACAAAGTGTCATTCTGAAAACAGACCTTGAATTCCATAACCATATTTTGAATGTCATGTGCTCCCCCTTCTGACTTTAGTAATTTGTGGTGTGTTTTAATGGTTCACACACAACAGTAGCACATCTATTAACCACATAACATGTCTCTGAAACTTTCCTAAGCTTATCTGGGATATTAAAGTGAACTAGAGGCAGAAAACTCCCCACTCTCATCTATCTCCTAAGTCACAATATTCTTGCCTACAAGGCTTCAGGATCTCACAAACACTAAGCCTTGTACATGTGCAGACCATGACATGAAGATAGTACAATGTGGCATGCGCGACTGGCAGAAATGAGAGATGGGCAAGGATCAAGCCCGGAAGCCACAGATAGTTTGATGTAAAAGCAAAACGAAGTTGCTTAGCCTCCAAATGGTCAAAAACTTGCGTTCGGGTCTTCTTAGTAGTAGACTTTAAAACTAAGTCAGACCATACTGCTCTCTGACGAAGAGACCTACAGTTACTCTTTCCCTCACTCAGTGTAAAAGTCCAGTCCCCTCCATGGCCTGGGAGACCCTGCATGAGCTGGCTCTGTGGTAGCTCTGTGCAGTCCCTTTCCATTACTTTCCGCCTTACTGACTCCTTAAGTCCTGTTTCCTGAACACAAGCACATTGCCATGTCCAGGCCTTCCCGCTTGCTGTTCCCTCCTTCTAGAACAATCTTCTATTTAAGTGCAAGACCTGCTCCTGTCTGCTTCAGACCTCTACTCAAACATCACACTGTCAGGGACACCTTCCCTGATCTACTTAAAGTGCATCTCCCAACCAGCCCTGGACTCCCTCTCCCTTTCCCGGCCTTCCTTTTCTCCCCAGTGCTAATCACCGCCTAAAAGATTGCACATTTTAGTCATGTATCTCTTGTCTTTCTCTTCCCACTAGAATGCAAACTCATGAGGGCCTTGCTTTTTGTCTATTGTGTTCATACTGTACCCCCAGGATCCACACACAAAACAGGCTTGGTGCAAAAGAGTCAACAGATATTTGTTAAACTATTAACAAATTAAACTATAGGAAAGCAACAGGGAAAGGCAGGGGGAGTTAGTTCCTAGCTTTTGTGGAATCTGTAAGGTGGAAAGGAAAAAAAAAAAAAAAACTAAAAATAATCAGTATTTTTTAAAGATGCACACATATATAAAAGAAGGTAATCTACACAAGTGAACTCATAGGCTAGAGATTCTGTTAAAATAGAGAAACTAAAGAAAGTTATCTCAGCATTGTGAAATAATGGATAGTATTGTTTAATTTCTGACATCTTTATTTCTGTTATTTACAGTGAGCTGAATTATTTTTGTATTAAAAATATTTTTTTAAAATAATAGACTATCTCTTCACTTTTAGAATTCTATTCATTGAAAACTAATCATTTTAATCAAAGAGAGGTCAAGAATGTCTCCTGAACAACATGCAGAGCTCACTAGCTGGTCACCAAAGTTTTGGCAAATGATTTGTCCTTTGGTTCTTTACGTCGTCACCACTAAAAGGAGATTTGCAGTTGAATATGTCAGTGCTGCATTCTATCAACAAAGGGCTTCGGCAGCTGCACAGCATATTTAAGGGGCAGAAACACCCCACTCTAGTTCTTTTAGTTCATTTTAATATACAAATAGCAAAAACGTTCCTGAATACTACTCTTAGGTTGAGTAGCTCCTACAAGAGTATTTATAAGCTACACACACACAAATAAAATTCAGAGACACACTGGTTTTACATTTGATGCTGAGGAAGACCACAGAATCTTAAGAGTTGTTATTCTCTTGTTATATTGTTAAAGAAGCAGGAGAAAGAAAAAGAATAAAAACTGTTTCTCAAGAGTTTAGTTGGATATTCATTAACTCTTATCATCTAACATCTCAGTGTATCCTTACAGAAATAAAGCAGCAGATTTTTTTAAAAAAGGAATGGAAGGTGGCAAATCTAATATACATTAGTATTTGGGTAGCATTAGTGTCTGCAATTTTTCTACTGTGTAAAGTTTTTATCTGAGTAAAAACAAAGAGAAAAAAAAGAACACACAAAAAGCTCTGGAACTAAATTTCTTTCTCATAAGCTTTGGTCTAATGCATGGTTAATGAAGCCATGAGACAATATTCTCACATCTTTGATTTTATTTCAGCAGTTTCCAGAAAATACAGTAATGGAGAAATATATTTCTATTCAATGCCTAAAAGTTTAAATTTAGCATGTAGCTCAAATTAATTTTCAACGTTCCATTTTAAGCTTCTACATTAAAAGACTTGCACAAATCTTTTTATTCCTCACATGACTTGCCGCGGTCTCTTGTGAAAACTGCTTCTTGATTTATAAAGTAGATTTTATTACTGAACTTCAAGCTCTTTGTTAGGAATAAATTGTAGTGACTATAACTGCAAAAGATGTTTAATGACTTTTAAACTCTCTCTAAAAGAAAAATTTAAGAGTATAGAATACTGTAATTATATATTATACTAATTGAGAGCTATATTTCTAGAAGCATAAGCAAACAAAATAGTTTGGAATTACGGCACGTATCTGTTGAGAGTTAACACCATATTTCTGAGAGTAATGATCATGAATAGAAGTTAAATTAGTCACAAATGGCAATGAAGAAAATATATGTTGAACTTTCTCTGCCTTACGAGGGTGAGACAGCAAGTCACATGGACCAGTAACAGCATACCTTCAGAATTCAAGTTTTCTTGGAAGGTACATGCTCAGCTGTGGAGATCAGCTGACATGTTGTCGCTCATCAACTATCAAACAGGGGGTGGGAGGGTGGGTTAAGGTTCAGAATCCCTGTGGAGACTGTCGAACTATCCAAACTTCTTTTCCACAGGCTTCCCTCTGTCCTCTTCCTCAGGTCCTGACATATCCTTGGACAGCAGTCTTCAAATTGGAAGTACTATAGACACTTCCTGAATGGTTCAGGGAATGCAAGGGACTTTAAATGAACCATTTTCCAGAATCTTTTAAAAACGGATCCTCCTAAGAACATACCTTTTCTGCCAACATCATCTTTATTGCATTTCATAAGACAAAGGCAAACTTCTCATCCGAACTGAACCTTACTTTGGTACGCTACTCTGAGGTGTAAACCCTCTACGTATCAAACGAAGGAAAATTTTTATATATTGGTAGCTAGCTATGCAAGAAAGTGAATGACTCATGCCTAGGTATAAAATTCTCAATTCTTTAAACAAATTGAAGGGACAAATTGTCCTGTCGTTGACAACTTATTTAAAATAATTTTGAATAAGTTGTTTATTACTAAAAGTTGCTTGACTTACAATGCAAAGGAGTTGATGGTAGGCTAAATAATAGCCCCCTAAAGATAGCTACATCTTAATCCCTGAAACCTGTGACTGTTACCTTACATGGTAAAAAAATAAAAACAAAACAAAACTTTGCAGGTGTCATTGATTTAGGGATCTTGAAATGAAGTGATTATCCTGGATTATTCTGGATAAAGCCTAAATGCTACTATCTTCTAAGAGAGAGGTAGAGGGAGACTGCACACAGACAGAAGAGAACACAGTGTGACCATGGAGGTAGAGATTAGAGTGATGTAGCTATAGCCACGGCATGCCAGCAGCCACAAGAAGCTAGAAGAGGCAGGAAATGGATTCTCTCCTTGAACCTCCAGAGGAAGCTCATCCCTGAAGATACCTTGATTTTAATCCATTGATACTGATTTCAGACTTCTGGCCTCCAGAAATGTAACGGAATAAACTTTGGTTGTTTTAAGCCACTGAGATTATGCTAATTTGTTACAGCAGCCAAGGGAAACTAATACAAAATTCAAAGAATCAAATGGCACTGCCATAACAAACTCCTTCCTTTCTCATCTACCTATTATGGGGACATGTTTTTTAACAGCAGCATTTGTAAAAATAAGAAAGGGGAGACAAAATTGTCGCCCAATTCTGTCCCACACTAGCAGAAGAATGAAAATTCTTTATAACTTATTAAAAGATGTGAGGGGAAAAGCCTCTACAGTTCACAATACAGAGATATATTTCCAACTGCAAATAAATACGATTATTTTTTATGTTTATGACTTTAAAATGTGAAGGATTACTCATTCTTCAAGAAAAATTTAGGGTATACAGTCCCATAAAGAGACTACCACTGTGGATATTTCCCATGTCTGCACTACAATCAATTCAAAAAGTAGTCCAGGGCTTCCCTGGTGGCGCAGTGGTTGAGAATCTGCCTGCCGATGCAGGGGACACGGGTTCGAGCCCTGGTCCGGGAAGATCCCACATGCCACAGAGCGGCTAGGCCCATGAGCTACAACTACTGAGCCTGCGCGCCTGGAGTCTGTGCTCCGCAACGAAAGACACCGCGACGGTGAGAGGCCCACGCACCGCGATGAAGAGTGGCCCCCGCTTGCCACAACTAGAGAAAGCCCTCGCACAGAAACGAAGACCCAACACAGCCAAATATAAATAAATAAATAAATTTATAAAAAAAAAAAGTAGTCCAAATAACAGCATATTTTATTGACCTCTCAAAAAATGTTAATTGTGCTACTAAAGTTTATTATGAGATGTATCTTTCCATCACTTTAGACTCTATGGTTTAGCTCCCAAATTTCCACACATCATTATTTAAACCATGAAGAGTGGTAAATTTTTAATATTTCTATTCTTATTTCCATTTTGTGCTACTTTATTTTTCTCTCAACTACCAACCCAAAAATAAAAAACAAAGAAAAGGACTATTCATAATTGTCCTCTATTTTTCTACAAGTGAAGAAAATCTTTGCCATATGATCAAACTATAAGGGACAGAAAAGCAATGATATGACTATGATTTTGTATCCTTACCTAGACCTATGTGAGGCAGGTGCTCAAAAAGGGTCCAGCTGTGGTCATCAATGTAATGATTCTTCAGGATCAACAGCTGGCAAACATCTCGGGCAGTTATGTCACTGGGTACCTCTAAAGCCCTGCTGGTTTCATCTTCACTGTATACTTTAATTACCTGTGTAGGTAGAAATTAAAAAATGAGCTAAAATAGTCTATTAAAAATATCATTCTAGTAAGTCATCAAACTTATCAGTTGAGCTAATTACAAATTCCTTATACAGTTTGTTTTACATCTAATTTCCTTATACATGGAGTAAATGTTGCCCATCCAAGACTTGTTTATAATATGTGTCAAAGTCACTCTGTCTGACAACTTCCAGTCTCTTCTCTTCAGTGTCTAAACTGGAGGCCATTCAATGACCATTCAATGTCATTTCCCACCACTCTGATCTACTAAAAAGCTACATATCTCTTATCAATATTTTAAATTTTCCACTCCATATTTAAATCTTTAAACAATCCAAGTAACATGGGTGATTTATTCCCAGATATACATGTTGTAACAGCAGTAAACAGAATATAAAGATTTCTCTATTTCAGGTTATAGAAATTTTGGCAAAGACTGGCTAGATGTTCACCAAATCCTTTTTCTTTCCTCCCTTGCAATTAGTTGTGTCCATGGGATTGAGTTTTAGTCAATGAGATGTAAGCACATGCAGTGTTGCACCTCCAGACCTAATCCATAAAAATTTCCCATATACTGTCATCCATTCTCTTACGCCAGCCTCTCACTGAATGGAAATGATGACAAAGACCTAAAGAGGAGAGCAGAGCCATGGGACAGAAGGAGGCTTTGACTCTGAATGACCACATGGAAGGTGCCCAACTAGGAATGACCATATGTAACTTTGACATGAGCAAGAAATAAACTTTTAGTCTGTTAACTCACTGTGATTCTTTATCTATTACAGCAGCTAATGTCACCCCAAATCATACAGAAGTAGAGAGTTTCACATACAACACTTTCCTCAACATTTACCAAGTTATGCTATGTGCTAGAATTTCCACTACTAACTGTGATATGTCATATATAAATTAAATTAATTATAATAAGTTAAATACCTATGAAAATAGTATAGTAAGATCAACACACACAGAAGTAGGAAATTGTAAGAAAATTCAATATAAGAAATACACCTTATAAAAATATAGACATTTAACATTTTCAGTAATTCAAACAAATGAAAATTAAAATGATGTGTCAACTCTCTATCGATTATTTTTCTAATTATGTGTAATGACAGTGGAAAAAAATAGTTGCTCTCTTACAATGACAGGAGTGATATAAATTGGTAAAACTATTTTGTACACCTGTTGGAAAGTATTTATCGAAAGCATTAAAAGGTCCATTCCTTTGACTCAATAATTTCCCTTAGGCAAACTATCTCAATAAATCTGTCATAAATGTGGAAAATAGCTTTAGGCATAGACTTATCCAGCAAAGCATTATGTATAATTCTATCAACCTAAATATACAACAACAAAAGAATGGTAAACTATAGTACTTTCACAAAATGGAATATTACAAGGTACTTAAAAATGTTATTCAAGGAAATAATATAAGAACTTTAAAAAAAATTCCTAAGTAAAATGAGATCACGACACCAAAGTATAAGTTACGCAGGAGAGTGCAGGCTTATTTGTTGGACTGGCAACCAGGCACCTATCCCTCTTCTAAGAGCATTCCGATTGTCTTTTAGAGACCCACTCCCTCCCTCACCATTAGTCTTTGTGATTCTGGCAGCTCTACTTTCAGCTCAGTGATGGTATAGTGGAGCTGCTGGAACTGGCTTGCAAGAGGTGATTGTTGAACATTCAGGAACTCTGCAAGCCAGGCATCTTGAAGTCAGCCATGGTGGGAGTACACCAAAGAAACTGGCAAATGCTACAATAAGGCCTTTTTAAAAATATATATATTTTTATAGCCAGTTTACCAGTGCATGACTGCCTCAGCTTCACATAGTTGTTATCCAGATTGATCAATCAACACTCAGAATCCCTTTGGCGACAGTGACTATTTCAGAGTGGGCACATGACCTAATCAGAGTCAGTCAGGGCCAATCTAGACATCCGTTCACATAACCATAAAGTGAGCCCTGTTTTCCACTGGGCAGGTGTAGGGTGAAGCTGCTACTGTTCGTGAAGAGAAAGACTGTGGGAAAATGGGGCCCACATGGAGTAAACCATGCCAAGAGATGAAAAGGGTGCTGAGAATATCATTGGGCCCCTGGACCAGGGAATACTTGAATTGTGTTTTTTAATCATATGTGTGCCATGAAGCTGTACGTTTCTAGTGGTAATATCCACCTACTTATATCTCTTGTTCTAGCCAAAGACCTTCTCCAACTCTTTCTCCATACTGCTAGGGGAATAAACTTTCTAATAGCCAATCACATCAGGTCATTCTTCTAAAATTCTTCAATGGCTCCTTGTTGTCCTAACTCAAGCAGCTCATTGTGTTTATTAAGACCCCATGCAAAGCATACATCCTTTGCTAAGTGTTTTAGTATAATGCTGTCATTGGGCTTCCCTGGCAGCACAGTGGTTAAGAACCCGCCTGCCAATGCAGGGGACACGGGTTCGAGCCCTAGTCTGGGAAGATCCCACATGCCGCGGAGCAACTAAGCCTGTGCGCCACAACTACAGAGCCTGTGCTCTAGAGCCCGTGAGCCACAACTACTGAGCCCGCGTGCCACAACTACTGAAGCCCGCGTGCCTAGAGCCCCTGCTCTGCAACAAGAGAAGCCGCCGCAATGAGAAGCCCGCGCACCGCAACGAAGAGTAGCCCCCACTCGCCTCAACTAAAGAAAGCCCACTCGCAGCAACGAAGACCCAATGCAGCCAAAAATAAATAAATAATAAATAAAGTTCCCTTTTAAAAAAAAAAACCATATATATATATATATAAGGCTGTCATAGAGTTGGCTGTTGCCCTCAGAGAGCTAAAGCATAGTGGGGAAAGCAGTATTAAAAACAATAGTCACAAAGTAGGACATAAAAATTCAGTATGTTACTAAATCATATAATGGGGGTTAGGAGATACCTGAAAGATATCCATGAAAAAGTGATATTCAGGCCAAGACCTGAAGAAGGAGTGGGCAGTAGCTAGGCAAAGAGAGGGTAAGAGCATTTCAAGCTAAGGGAACCGAAGCCATGCAAAGTCCGTGGGGCAAGAAGAAACTTGGCAGATTCTAAGGATTAAGAGGAGTCAGGGGGCTTCCCTGGTGGCGCAGTGGTTGAGAGTCTGCCTGCCGATGCAGGGGACATGGGTTCGTGCCCCATGCCAGGAGGATCCCACATGCCACGGAGCAGCTGGGCCCCGTGAGCCATGGCCGCTGAGCATGCGCGTCCGGAGCCTGTGCTCTGCTACGGGAGAGGCCACAGCAGTGACAGGCCCGCGTACTGCAAAAAAAACAAAACAAAACAAAACAAAAAAAGGCGTCAGGAACGGCAAGTGCAGCAAGCAGGGAGCATGGCCCTGAGGGAGATGAGGTGGTAAGCATGACCGTAGTAACAGGGATGCAAGATCCTCAGCTCAGAATTGACTTAAGAATCATTGAGCTTATAGGTGGTAAACTTGTGGATATGGATATATCTGACAAGGGAGAAAAGGAAGAAGCATGAGGAAAAAAAAGAATCTAGGGCTGAACCCTGAGAAATTGCAATATTTAATGGTGAGTTAGAGGCAAGAAAGTCTGAAAGATAAAGAGAGATAGAGAACCAGGGAAGTGGGACCCCATGGAATAAAGTCCAAACTCTTCAGCACGCACAGAGCATGCACACTCCCCAGCAAATCAGCCTATGGAACAGGTCACTCTGACCTTAGCCAGATATGATAAACATTTGCAACCTCTTCTTTCTATTTGCTCATGAGGTATCCTCTACCTGAAATCTTTGCCCCAGCCACCAACAATATGCTTTATTTGGCAAATTCCTACTTATCATTTGGTCCCAGTTCCCACAGCACTTCCTCCAGAAAGTCTCCCCTGACTGCCCATGGCTTTATAATGTGCCCCTCTTAGAGCTCTTACTTTGTAATTTTCTACTTGAATATCTTTCTCCTCAACTGCACTAGCAAGCTCCTTTAAGGAAAATCTACATTTACTCACCATTTGACATGATATCCCAGGGACCTAGTCCAAGCCAATGTATGGCTTAATAAAGATCTTTGGAACAAATGAACTTTGTACCCCTGCAAAGCCTACCAAAATGTTTTGCACATAACAGGTACTCAATACATATTTGTAAATTTTAATTTAAAAATCTTTTCTGTCACGAAGTATATGATTGATTAAATTTTAATCCTCAGGAAATTAAAATTCTTCTCAAAGAGCAACAGATATACAATTTTTCTTATAAATAATCCTAGGTAAGAACTGGCTTAATATTGCCATTAGCCAGCAGTTCTGAGTTTTGAAGTCATTGAGGCAGCTGTGAAGTCATATGAAAATACACTACCAAAATCAGGTGCAAGTGTCTGAGCTCTCACTTCAATTCCTTCATTTTTCGGTTAACACATGTGGTTCATGAAGATCCCAAGATCTCTTTGGAATCTCAGTGTTTCCCATGATTGCATCTGGGTAGGCTGTTGTTTTTAAGTTTGTGCCTTCAGACAAATCTCAGTGCCAGACAATTGCTGAGATGCTAAGAAATGCCGTCCACCAGGCGGCTGTGGTTAACACTGACTGGGTCAAACACTGGTGGGTGCTCCTGCCAAAAGCAACATGAAGACAACCAGTCCTGAGAGGAAAAGAAGATCCGACCCTGGGGCTGCTCCTTCATGTGGAGCAATGATGAGCTGCCATTTCAGTGCCCTCAGAGGCCACTGCTCATTCCATGCCAGGAAACAGGGGGTTGGGGATGACCTGGTGGCCACGGGACAGGTTCCTGAGACTTCCTGACTACCCCATGCTTTCTTACAATAAATGCCCATCCCCTGGGGTAACAGAAGCATGCCTCTTATTTTTCATGCTCTAGTTTTTATATCAGAGGAATTAACAAATGAAAATCTGGAGACATTCTGAAGTCTAAGCCAAATTCAAGAAGAGGGCAAGAATAGAGTAAGAGGTAAAGTTGGGGAAAATGAAAAAGATACCTAACCAATTAGAAATGCCATTAATCTCTTCAGTTGATTTTGCTGCAAATTGGAAAGAAATAAGTTGCCAAGAACGGAGACACATAAATTTAGAAGGACGAGGCTAACTTAAATTTCTGGAATAAGTGCATGTACTCATTTTTTAAATTAATAACACCTGTTAGGAAAACACAATACTTTTGTTTGAGCTCCATTTCAAACTCTTCTTCTTAAAAAAATAATCCCATTTAATGCTGACATTTGTCCAAAATACACATTCATCCACGAACGATAAAAATTTATTTTGGTTGATCTTCCACAGCAGTAAGTCCCTGTCATCTCTCAGATTTATTCAGTACTTATGAAAAATTCCTTATACTACTGATGGGGAGCCTTTGTTAAAAAAAATCTCATTTTTATTTCTATTTATTTCTCCTTGAAATATATGAAAAAGGGAAAGATAATCTAAGCCTTAACTCTCTAGTAGAGTTGAATATGCCAAAAATATTAGTATACTAAACCCTCCTGTTTAAGAAAAAAAGTCAAGTCATAAGTAAAGATATTGATATAAGACTAGTAGGGATTAAAACTAAGGTACAAACTTTTTTTTTTTTTTTTTTTTTTTTTTTTGCGGTACGCAGGCCTCTCACTGTTGTGGTCTCTCCCGTTGTGGAGCACAGGCTCCGGATGCGCAGGCTCAGTGGCCATGGCTCACGGGCCCAGCCGCTCCGCGGCATGTGGGATCTTCCCAGACCGGGGCACGAACCCGTGTCCCCTGCATCGGCAGGTGGACTCTCAACCACTGCGCCACCAGGGAAGCCCAGGTACAAACTTTTGTGATCATGTAAAAACCAAATGGCAGGGCTGCTCTTAAGAATCATTGGAGTAAAATAGTGGTATCCTGTTTCCTCTACATACTGAAAGGTAAAAAGACATCTGAAGGCCATATAATCATGCTATTTAATAAAGGGATATTATACATTCCCAGTTCAGTGGCCTAAATCCCCACCTTGCTATATAAAGTAAAAAATAGGGTAAGAAGAATTCATAACAATTGATCCACGAGATCATTTGCAATTGCATGCCAGCAGGAAGAAATCCTGCCTGGACCCTAAAGAAGAACAGGAACTTTCTTTGTCTCATCAATGAGCAGACACACTTGATTAGCAAGAAAAACATGCATTGATAAGATCTGTCTATAACATCCCACCAGCAGGAACAGAGAGAGCTCCCAAGGACAGCCAACAGTGTACACACAGGCTGTGTTGAGGAAGCCCTCAGTGTCACTGTAATCCTGACAATCGGAGCAACCTTGGCCTTCAGAGTGGTTTACAGCTTCAAAAACTGTGCCGGGAGCATACGGCATCTAGCAATGAAAATGTAATATAAAGACACAGTAGCCCCTGCAGAGAATATGCTGGAATGTGGGTGGAGCAGATCTCTGTTTTGGCTGACATCCTTATCAAGGCAGTTTATATACTTTATACCTCAAGTCCCCTAGGCTGCCCTCCATGAAAAGTAAGTGGAGGCAAGAGATTAAAAAATTAACATAACTCATTTTGAAAGCAGTAGACACAACAATGTTGAAATACACAGAGCAAGAAATGGTTAACTTTTCAGAAAAGAAGTTTGAGGCCCCTAAAGCCAAGGGACTAAAAGAGATGAACTATTTAAAATATAAGACAAAGGCCATTTCTGAAAACACAGAGCTTGAATTTGAAAATCAATTCAATATGTATTGCTTTCTCCCCAAAGCACACATAGTATTCATCTGCTATAATCCCCGGAAATTCTGATTCTCAGAACAGATTATGTGGAAAGCTTCAGGAAAGCACTGGGCAGAGGCTAAGCGGTCAGCCTTTCTCCTCCTTCCTGCAGACCCAAGAAAGTGATGGAATGGGATGCCTCATTCCTTTCCAAACTGGATTCATCCTAGAATATGTGTAAAAAAAACTCAGGGTTCTCATCTGGTCATTTGGCAATGCCACAGAGCAGAAAGGGGCATTGGACCCATTGGTAAGTAACTAGCTACTTAATCACTTATCCTTTGTTTCTTCAGAGAAGAAAGGAGGCAAAATGGGATAATTATTCAGCAGGTAAAAAACGAGCACAGATTAAACATAACTATATGAGCAAGAATCCACAGGATGAAGTGAGAGACTTTTTTTTAGAAAAAGAAGAAAGAGCAAAAGGGAAGGAAAAAGACGGTTGGGCATGGTTATCTTGGGTGTCAAAGTTTCTATTTGGGGAGAATTTAAATTTGATTTTTAGATTAACTACATTTAAATACCACATTTAATATTTAATTAAATATTAATTCTTATTAATTAATATTTAATTTAAAATAATTTAAACACCATTATTTAAATACCAAGATCTTACCACAATGAAAAGTATACAACTTTTCAACAGAAAAATAAATGCATTTATTATATCTCTTAATTATATATATTGTTTATATATAATTAATAGAAAATAAGAAACAAGGCCCATAGAAATTTGATTTCAACTAGGTCCCAAAGTAAAGCTTATTTCTCCCACTCTTTAAAATTTTATCATCCAAGTACAGTAAGATTATAAAGCTATCTTTTAATGTTTCAGATTTTTTTCTCCATTATTTTTAACAGATAGGCAATGTACCTAAATCAGTGAAATATTTTTATATAGAGGTCAGAGCAGCCCTGGATTTTTATGTTCTTCTAAATAAGGAATGTAGTATCCTAAGATAAGAGGAGACAGTCTTAGATGTTTTGAATTAAGCAACTCAATATGTTCCCCTGAAGGGAAACGGCAAATAATACATTCATTATTACTTATTCGAAACCTCTAACAAAATGTTATATTTAAAAACAAAGACTGTTCCCAAAGATCCCAACAGCTCAAGAAAAGCTGTCGCTTCCATATTGCTATCCTTCATTATTTTGCTAGCTGTCAAATATTTATTAAGAGCAAAACAGTACATAGTTTAGAGAAATCAGGTCATAGGGAATCAAATTATCTCCATTGAAAGAGATATTCAACTACATATTTGAGCATGAGCAGTACATGTTCATTAACTCAAAATAGATATTGTCACCAATATCAGAATTACAGGAATTGATTGACATAAACAGGTCCATTTCACATCCATGTGGCCCCTTTCAACTTTATTCCCTATAATCCTTTCCTTATTCTCTAACTCTGACCATATATTTTCTCAGTTTCTTGAAATAGCTATGCTCCTTCCTGACACAGGGCCTTTGCATCTACTACTGCTGCCTAGAATACTGTCCACCCACCTCTTGTTTCTCATCCTTCAGATAAACCATTCATTCTGTGGGGAAGTTTTCAACGCTACTCCCAGTTTAGGTCCAGGCCCTTTGTTTCACGTATGCATATGTGCAACTACATAATTATTATCCATAAGCTTCTACTACTCAGCATGCTGCATGACACCAGGAATAATGTCAATATGTGCTTCCCATTGTGTCCCCAGCAGTCAGCATGGGGCCTGGCACAGTGTAAATATCCCTTTAGGGACGACTGACACCGTCATGAATGGCCTCATAGGAGACAATATTAGGGATTCCAAAACAGTAGCTTGGAAACCTCACAGAGTTTAAAAACCTCTAGGGAAGAAAGGACACACATGGGACCAAAGAGAAAACATAGGCAAGTTTTCAAGAAATCTGCGGACTGAACAAAGGTAGATAAGGTGACTTCTCTGGCCCATTTTAAGTCTGGAACTCTGAGAATTAAAAAAAAAAAAAAAAGAACATCTGTGTGGAACAAGTATCATGAGCAAAGATACCAAGGACTGAAGAGGCAAAAAATACACATGGAACAGCACACAGACCACTGTCCTGAGATCAGAGGGACTGAGTTATGAGGAAGAGGTGAGGAAGCACAGGTGCACAGGTGCTGGAAGGTCTGTGGAGAAGCGTCTTTGCCCAGCACTGCTAGACACTGGTTTCTATCGGTGCAAACTAGCAAGGAGGCCACCTCAAGAGGGGATCCTTTTTAAGATACACAAATGATAAAGTAGCTTTTTTCAATGGTTGGAAGTAAAGAATTCAATTTTAAAAAGACAGTTTTACCAGAATAAGATTACAAAGTGATAAGAAAATAATGATAAGTAACTACATGGTGAGCTAATCATTTAGGAACAAATTCGGCTCTAAGTAATAGAAAAATCTACCCAACAATGGCTTATTAATCAAATTAAAGGTTTGGGTTTTTTTTCTCACATTTGAAACCAGAGGAGGATAGCTCAGGGTCTGGTGAGGCAAGTTCCATCAAATGACCACGGATCCAGGCTCTTTCCACAATCCTCAAGGTCACAAGAATGAATCATCCCCACACCACCTCTGTAAAAACTCTGGACTTGTACACATTTGTAGGTCATTACATTTCAGCAGTAACATTAGAAGGCATGCGGGGATAAAGAGATTAACTAATTCAGAGTTAAAGGACCTGTGTGGCTGGGGATCCATACAGATCTTCTGCAAGTTCTGTATGAATTCAAAATGCAAAGGTGAAGCTTTATGCTGTATGAATTCACTTCCCATCCAGCATCAGGCCCACGAGGCCCAGTGTGGCCTTGCTACTGGAAATGCCCCAAACCTGGCACAGCAGGGGATTTAGCACTGTCCCACCTGACTGTCTAGATCAATGACACTGCCAAATCATGCCACGTCTAGGCTTCCAACCAAGAGAAGAAAGCCGGTCTGCAGGCAAAGGGGGGTCCAGAAAGTCTCTCCTTCAAGCCCCTGTGCTCTACTCTGTTCTTGACCCTCTCTGCTCTCCGTCTCAGGCCAAGAGCCAGGCAGCCTGCGCCTTCCTTGGGCTTTCTTTCTCCCTAGAGGATAGCAAGAAAGACCCTAACTCAAGCGGATGTTCAATTTTATAAAGCAAGAAATCAGAAGCCCTTTCAGTGTGCTCTTACATGGTAAAAAAAAAAAAAAGGCAAAAGAAACAGCTCTAACTTCATTATAAAAGAAAGCAAACATTAAAAACTAAGCCTAAAAATATCCCAAACCATGGACGCACACATATACATATGTATATATTCATGTTATTTTAGGACCTAAATCCAATACGAATAATAAAGAGGGTCAGATCACAAATCCCACTCTAACATTTCCAGTGACTTCATCAAAGGAGCGTTCTCTGAAGCCTCAGTGTTTTTAAAACTCATGTAATTCCTGTGAAGATGCCAGTGCTGACTAATTCACCTTTGAAGTTTAAAAAACCCTTCACAAGTGCTAATGCTTATTCATATTCAAAGCAGAAAACCACTGGTCATGCTTATGTTGGACACAATGTTATTCCAGTATCTCATTTCAGTTTTTCAGCAGTCGTTTGTTCCCAGAATAACCATAAGACATGCCTAAGTGAAAAAGTTAATAACTGTTTCACACAGTGAGAAAGAAGGACAAGTTGGGGAGGGGTGAAGGGAGAAGTGTTTAGAAGAGAGGGGAAAACACGAGGAGAGGAAAGAGAATATTTATCAGAGTCCAGGACACATCAGACTTTTTATTGTTAATTCTTGAGCTGTCTGGCATCAACTGAAGCACTTTTAGGAACTACCTTGTTTCACTGATTTTTAAAAGCACACCTTCTCACATTTAACTTCTCTGTAACTTCTCTGTAACTTACCATCAATGGTATGTCATAATTTAATTGGAAGCATATAAGATAATGATGCTTCTTGTAATTTAAGGTGCCATAGAATCAATGAAATATGCTATAGTCAGTCTTTCTGGTACATCTGGGGGGTATTATTTTATGAACTTACCATGCAAACTATCACTTTCTAGATCTAACATTCCCATACTGTGATAGCACGAGGAATAACTGATTTATATCCATGTTTGTCATTTTACCTTTCCCTCACGTTTCTAAATATTTATTTTATATCAGTGCAAAGCATGTGCATCAGTGTAAAACATGTATATTCCTGTAAAAGAAATGGAATCAATACTGTTAGAATCATAAAATCCTAAAGGTTAGGACTCTTAGAAAACATCTCCTGAAACCTTCTCATTCTACCAGTGAAGAAGCTGAGACTGAAGAGGACCTGACTTGCCGGGGGATCTCCAGCTGGTCCCTGGCAGAACCAGCCTGGGAACCCCAATCTCTGGGCTCCTACCTCATCCTGTTCTTTCCACTCTGCTTACCTAATTTTCATGCAGCTTTAAGCTGCTGCTTCGACACAACATCTTGCATTAAAGCATTAGATAACTAAAAACCCAAATATAAAGTTGCACGTATGTCCCAAAGCACCCAGCTTTTTGAATGTCAAAAAAGGTTATTCTTTGTGTTTCACTTTTTTTAGCACAACTTGCCAGAAAAATTGCATATATAGAAACAGCCAGCAGAGGGAGTCTTTATTTCTTGGTGCAAATAGAGAAAGAAAACAATGCTTTGAAAACTACAACTTTAACATACATAGAGGTACTGCTTAAAATAGTTGCAAGCTTCTAAAAAAATTAAATATATTTTTAAACATTCTTAACTATTTGAATTTTTAAGATAAATTATGTCTACATCTTTAATAAGAAGGGTTGGGGATGGGTTGGAGTGGCATATATGTAGTCACTTCAGGTGGTATATAATATAAAGTCCCCTTTCCTGCAACTCAAGCTGGAGATCCTCCTTGGCATTTAGAATGGTGATGTCAAAATCTTCTTCAAATCCTGATAGAACCACCCAAACTCATTTGACTTCTGAAACTATAAAATAATATTCCTGGTATTTCACAAATACAACTGAATGTATACGCCCAAATACGCAGGCTCAATTAGGAGGCTGTCAAGCATATAGGACAATGCTGTTTAGCCAAAATGGTTTTTTAATTGCTCTTTTGAAACTGTCTTAAGAGAAAGCATTTGTAATATCATACAGGGGTAGAAAATCTCTATCTTTCAGAGGGCTTAATACCCGAAATATCTGAAATAACCAAAAGACTTACTTCTTTTTTCTGCCAAAAGAGATTCTTATTTTCTAGATTTGGCTTCGGGCGCTGGGGTACCGCCAAGGCGAGCCAGCCCTAAGACTGCTCCCCCCAAGCAAGAGTCTTAGACTGTTAATCAGCCCAGCTATTTTTAATCTGCCTTCATTGCCAAACGTGGACCAGACACTGTAGTTTGCAAACTAATACGAGACGTGGCCCTCATTCTCATGGAGGTTCAGTCCAGGTGCTTGTGGCGATGGTGCACTCCGGAATCTGCTCTGGGATCAGATCCTACACCATGAGCTTATCAATGAGGAGTCTCAGATTCCTCATCCTGTAAAATGGGCAAAATGATGGCAAACTGATAGCACTCAATTCATAAGAGTGACTATTATTATAAATTTTTTAAAGCACAATTAGTAAGTCCCAAGAGATTCCTATTGAGCTCCAAGGAGCTCTGACATATGGTTTACTCACTATATCTTTGAGGTGAGGTAAGACTGGAGTGTACAACGAGGAAACAATAGCTAGGAGGGCAACAGACAGACAGGTAAAAAAAAAAAAGGTGAGATTTGTCTGATGAGTAGACTATAGGTGAAAGGCAAGGGCACTGCAGCCGCGCAATGGAGCGCAGCTCTGCATCACATGTGTGCCCATCAATTCTGACAGGCAGCCCCTGTGCGGGGCGGGGCCCACCTGGGCTCAGTCCTGACTTGTCATTCATTAGCACTGTGCTAAGACACTTAACTTCTCCAGGGCTCACTTTTCTCATCCCAGCCTGGGTTTGTCCACCAATCTTGTAGGGTTCTTATGAGGATTAAAGAGAGTGTAATCAGTGCTGAACATAGTATAGCTGTTTTTATTTCTACTGGTGTGGAGGGCAGGGAGTGCTCAAAATTACTCACAGGAACGAGCTGGGAGGGAGGGAGGGGGTGGAGACAGAGCTCATGAAAAAGCAAGGTGGACCAGCTGAGGTGGGCCCTGAGTGCACAGCTTCTTACCACAAGGTATGCAATCCAGGAAAAAGGAAATGAACGCCACAGAGACACAAATGCAGAGATGGAAATGCCAATGACAGGTCGGTATCAAAAAAGCCCAATTTTGTTTTTTCAAAAATTGTGTTTATTCAGTGAATAGTAATTATATCCCAACTTTGTACATTCCCTGTGCTGGGCACTTGAGTCTAATGATGATCAAAGATGACACAGCCCCTACCATCATATAGCTCACATTCCAGTAATGTCACCTCTGTCTACTGAAACAATGTCTTAACACTAGGTACAACTGTACCTCTTGCAAATATGTAAGCCAGAAGTCCCTGCCTGATATTCCCTAGGACAGTGAAAGAAGTAATCTAACCACCTATCTTATTCTATTTAAATCTACATTCCCAAATTTTTTAAAAAAATATTTATCAGCATATAGTAGTTGGATTAATTTTTTTTTAATTCAAATTAGAGTCTGTATACAGAAAGTAAGCAGAGGGAACAAGAATTTGAGAGGCATACTGTCTTTCGTTCCCTGGCTGCATTGTATCAAGGACAACTACTTTTTGTTTGATTCATTTGCTACAAGAAAACTTTTGAATAGCTATCAATACTTAAAAGGATAGAGCCCCCACCCCCCAAAAAAATTTAAATCACAGTAATAGGGAGATTTTAAACCATTTATGAAACTAGTAACACACGCCATTCCCCAGATGAGGGGGAAAAAAAGAAATTCACATTTGTTGAGCTTCTACTACGTGTCAAGTCTTCTAAATATTTATCCTATTTAATCCTCGCAACTGTTCTGTGAGGAAGCATCATTATCTGCAAAACAGAGAAACTGAATTTTTGAAAGGTTTAAAAGAAGACACCTAAAGTCACAACACTGATCAGTGACAGAGCTGAGCTCAAACTCAGGGTTTCCTGGCTAAAACACACAAACAATCTCCACTACAGCACACTTCGTAAAAACTCACTTTTAGGGAAAGGAAACATTTTGTGAAAACACAAAATCCATTCATCTATGTGGTACCCTTCCTGGGTGAATATGCAACTATGTTACCCTGTATAAAAATTAAAAGGGCAGAAGAAAGATCAAGATTTAGGGAGAATGAGAGCTCCAGGTAAACAGCAATAATAGTACTCACTCCCACTTCACAACCACTTTCCAAGCAAGCCAGCCATCTAAACTCAGGTCACCATCTATGCATTCCATTACCCTCCCCTACACAGGAAATCTGCTCTCTCCCCACTTACTACACCTTCTACTATCTCCAATCAAGCGATAGAATACATTTGTTCAAAAAGCATAACTATATTCTATACCTGGCAAGACAATAATAAAAATCCAAGGGACAAACATTTTCTGCATGCCTAATACACAGGAGTCACTGACAGTGGAGACAGCTAGTTCCCCACCAAAAGCCATCCTCCCCATTTCCTAATTCTGGTGAGAAGGGCAGTGCGTGCAGGTCAAGGCCTACATTTCCTGGCTTCCCTTGGATCCAGACCACGTGACACAATCCTAGCCAGTAAGATATGATCAGAAGCTCCCAGTTATTCCCCAGTGGCACGTTAATAACTGGCAGAACTAGCCTGTATGCCCTTGGTTCTTCCCATTTTGTATGCCAGGAATGTGAGCCGGATGGCTAGCGATCTGCATTTATCTTTCCATAAAAGGAAAAGGGACCCACACTAAGGAAGATACAATAGAAAGCAGGAAGGAGCTTGGTTGCCTGAGGACATTGCTGGAAGGCTACATTAGCCTGGGACCAATTCTTCTTGTAAAGTGAAAGAAAAATAAATCTCTCCCCTGTTTAATATGCTGTCATTTGAGTTTTCCGGTTACATGAAATTAAATTCAGCCTGTAACTGACAAAGCACTTTATTTAAAGGGTCTTTCCCTTAAAAATGTAAAAACAAATTTTGAAAACCAAATAATACAAGATATATAAAACATACACAAGGTCCATAGAAAAAACTAAAAGTCAAATATGAAAAGCCAGAAAGCTTAAGATACACACCTAAGGAGAGCTAATAAGACTTAAATATCATAAAAGGTAATAACAAAATTGATGTCACATGGCAGTAGTTACTGCATTGAGAAATGAGTCATAAAGGTGGATCCATGGACACTCGAGTCAAGACACCATTAAGACAGATGTAATAAGAAACAGTCTTAGAAGGTTTCAGGATGGTACCACAGCCTGAGCTGGGACACAGACAGTAACAGGATCCTGGAGTTGTCTACAGGTCATGGAGCACAAAACTGCGTGCAGAAGTACAGTGGGACAAGCACCAAACCCTGTTTGGAGCACAAGGAGAAAAACGATGTGCTGGAGTGGAGGCTTCATATGAAGCTGAGGAAACCCCCAAAGGTTTCAAAGGCCGCAAAGCACAGTGAATGCTACATTCGCTTGGACTGATTTTGTATGTATTTAAAAGCTTCTGGGCAAAATAGTGATATGATGATGATCTATATTCTTTCATTCTTTACAAAATTGTTTTTAGAAATTCACAGCAATAATTCTAATTGTATGAGGAGGGAAATGAATATAACAAACTATTCTCTTGTATAGATGGGGAATTGGATCTTTTGATAAATGGCATTGCTCCATATTATACTCATGAATTTTGGATTTTCAAATGATTTGAATCTTATAAAAAATATATTCTAAAAAGTATTCCTTTTTTCTCTGAGATTCTGGAAGACACGTTAGAATTCTGTGTGCCTATGAAAGTCTCTCATAATTGTAGTATGGCTAAAGAATGTAGAAATGCTTGGAAACAATTTGCAGAACAATTTTAATCTGACAGAGGTAGAAATCTTCCTACCCACAGAATCAGAATATGGGCATCTGGCCTTCAGACCTTCCAACCTTTATATAAAAAGAATGTGAATTTTATATTGCACTTAGTACAAGCCTTACAATGCTTGAGTTTTTGTTAACTCTCTGGGACCTTAAAATTGTTTCTTGATGTAATGAACGCTGGGTAAAACTGTCTTTCCATCTCTCTCTCTCTCTCATACTCTCTCTCTCTCTCTCTCTCTCTCTCTCTTACACACACACACACACGCACACACTTTGTTGCTTACAATTGCTGTCTGAATAAAATGTTTTCTACACTAGAGCATATGGGAGTTGGTGGAGGTGCAGAGGAAGATGAAAAGATTTGCCTAAGCTAATTCCAGACTAGAAGTTGAATGGCAGTTATACACACCATAAGGCAATTTCATTAACATATTAATTTCAGGAGGTAACACATATCTAATAAGAGAAACACAGTGGAAGTCACAAGACCTAGATTCTATTTCTAGCTTTGCCATTGACCTTCTGGGTGATCTTGCATAAGTCACTCAACATCCAAGAGACTCAGTCTTCTCATTTGAAAAAAAAAAGGCATAACCTAGTTATCTGAGAAAAATGCTATGAGGTGAAGAGCTCATTCAGAACACTTGATGAGGATGCGATCATTTCTGAGAGAGATGATGAAACTTTCTTCACTGGAACCTTGATTAACTAGAATCAAGGAAATCGGATCCTGATAGAATTAGAAAAAGTCAAAAATTTATTTCCAATTTACTTGACAGAGAGTCCACTGAACTAGTCTGTTCTTCAAAGATCAAAGTATATTTGATGTGCTACGAAAATACCATACCATGTTAAGAGCCGTGTTTAAAGTTCAAGTTCCCAACCAATCTCAGGAGATCTTATGCCCACTTAGATCAGATATGCTTGCTGATAAGAAAATTACTCCCTAAAACTATTAAGCATTTTCAGAAATACCCTCAGCCTTTCAAATGATTAGGATTCCAGTTGACAAATTATTTTGCAAGAACCACTCATTCAGGATGAGCCAACTCTATGCCAAACCTGTGGAAAAAGCACCTAGGTTCTTTGGAAAATGAGAAGCTGCCCCAAAATACTGAGAAATGCTTGTATTAATTTGTATCATCTTAAACTATGGTGCATATAGAAAACAAGTTAATTATAAGTGTGGAATAATTTCCTATCTTAGAAAACAAAGGCATGGTGTGACCAGAGCAGATGGATATTTTTTAGTCAGAAAAACACCCAGTTTCTAAAATAAGAGATACTAAGATTTTCAGAACAGTCTTATCAACAATGGGTCCTCTGGGGATTAAACTATTGGGAGAAAGAAATAGCATTAAGTATTTTCAGCAAATGATGCGCTAAATTATATGAACATTTAATATGTGTACCAACTGGAAAGGAATAACATGGACTTGGGCTTAGGGAATTTTGACTTATGTTAATTATTATAATAGAAACCTGACTAGAAGCTTATTATAAAAGAACCAAAAGAAATCACAACGATGTATCCATTGGCAGCTCAGACCTAACATCACTTATAATCACAGCTTTCCAGAGTAATCCTGTTTTGCTACTTACCAACCAGTGCTGGGTGTTATTTTCTAGCTAAGTTTTACTCATACAAATTTACTCATACAAATTTCCCCTAGACTAACTGCTCCAAATCCTTGAAAATGATAGCATCTTCTTCTAATGTTTTATACTCTAATAAGAAATGGTTTAAATATTTTATTATACTTATGAAAATTCAAAATATATTATTTGAGTCACAGAATTATAGACACAAATAAGACTGAAGAGAGCATGTAATGAAAATCTCTCCACTATTATATTATAGGTGAGAAAGTAGTGACTCAGAGAGTTTAAATGACTTGCCCAAGATCACACAGCTAGGAAATGGAGAATCCAGGCGGCATGCTTTCCACCACACCAATATGTTGTGCAAAAAAACCACATGATGAAAATTTCTTGGTTAAACCAAAGAAATTATTATTAATTATCTGGATAAAGAAGAATTATTAACTGGATAAAGTATTAACTGGATAAAGAAGAATCCAAACATAAGGATATAGATTTGATATACGCTATTATACCTTTTCACATTGCCAGTGACTCAGGTAATCTATATGGTCATTATTAATGTACTACTAAGTCTACATCAAAATAAAGACTCCAGCTCAATGCAAAATATTTTTAATTAAATTTGCTTAAGATGAAAGAAAGACATCAAGAAAGATAAGAACAAATGTTGGCAAAATTATCATATACTGTTTTACTGCCAAGTAAAATGTCCCTGGTGAATAAGTAGTCAACTGGATAAAAAAATAAATTAAAAACCTAAAACTTAAAAACAATGAAAAGAGACACTTCTTTTAAAAGACACCCTAATTGTAAGATTTGTCATTTTCAAATAAATTAAACCATGACCTTTGACTTAATGAAATACACTAATAGTTAACCATTAAAAGTCAGGTACAGAAATAAACATTACAGTTTCTAGTGTCACCAAAACCATTCAGAAAGCACAGTGTCAAAATGTGTTTTGGTGCTTTTTCTTTGCTATACAACAGATTTGATTCTTTAAGGATTTCAATACACGGTTCTTATTTGGTATATTTACAAGAGAAGTTTAGTATATTCAGCTTTACTTAAATGCTACATCACATGGTATATTTATTACCTTATAAAATACGATGTGGCAAGTAAGACATAGAAATAAACTTTACAAAAAACTAACAGACAAAATATTTCACACACAGGATTGACTGCATTAATAATTAACAGAAAGCCTTTTCACAAGGGAACTTAATGGAAAGTTTTTCTTAAGCAAGTAAGCAGAAACTCAATAGAAATGGGTAGAAAACCAGAGGAAAAGAAACTGGTGCCATATGTTTTAAACAGTAAAACAATTATATCGTCCATTCAACAATGAAGATGGATGTATCATGAATTATAGTGAAACAAAGAATCTGCTCCTTAGTAAACAAATATAAAACATAATAGCTAGCAGATTGCCTATTGAACTAAAGGCAAAGAGGCCTGAAGTTACAGTAGAAGGGGAAAAAAAAAAAGAAAGAAAAATCTTCAATACAGTCTGTATCACAACGCCCTGAAATCGAGACCAAACTACTTTCACATGGAGCTTTTCGTACTATAGAGATGTTCTGGCCCAGCTTTTTTTTTAATAGTCTAATTTCAATAATCTATCCTTTAATCACCTATAGCCTCAATGAATTATAGCCTCTCTCAGGATATGTAACGAAAGTTTCCAACACATTAATAAACACAGTAACAGGAAATTAAAAAACAGCAAGAAAAAGAAAAGAAAAAAGGCAGAAGTCACATACCCTTTTCTGTAGAACTATGGGCGTTATTGCAGGCAGAGTGACTCTTCTTGCACTCAAACTCATGCCTGCTCTTCTTAGAGTGATCCCCTCCCGTAGATCATGGACGAAATGAAAGAAATCTTTTACAGTTACTCCTTGGGAATCTCGGGGCTCAGTGCAAAGAAACAACTAGGAAAGTAATAAATGTCACTCTGCTTATGTGATTCCAATCTACCAAAGCCAATTAAGGATGGCTGTGGGACAGGACAAGGCAGCAACCAATCAAAGCCCAGAAAACTCCGCCTTTGTCCTTGGAAACACATTCTGATACTTTTGTTTATGATATTTAAAGAACCAGATTAACAGCCATCTAGTTCACTTAACTTTTTTTTCCAAAACAGTGCAATTCAATGCCATTCTTTGTTGACTAGGCAGTTATGTCTTTACTTTACTGAAACATTTCAACATATGGCAGATAAGAAACTGTTTACATTGGTCTATTTAAAGTGTATAAATATGCAGATGCACTAAATTTACTTATGCTACTCATAAAAGTGATAAATGGGTAGATTGAAACATATTATATGAGGCACAAAAAATAATCCTGAAGTTAGAATTGGTCCAAAGGTGTTAAACTTTACAAGTCATAATAAAAGGATTTTAATATATTTATGTACTTCGTCTCCTAAACAGCTAAAATTTCTGTATTATGGACCTTTTAGCTGTCCTTGCAGCTACACACTTAACTATTCCTGTTAAATATTACCTTAACAATCAACCTAAATAATACTGTTAAATATAAATGAGGCATTAAACTACAACGTATGAATTGCAAATGCTAATGTTTTTTAAAAGCACAGATCTGTGTAATTGAGCACATTTCATTCAATTCAAAGCATTTAAATAAGCATGCTCAAAGCATTCTCAAAAGTTTAACAACCATTTTGCCTTTTTTTCTTACAATAACTAAAAATTGTATTCCAGTATTTTCGAGGGTTGGAGAAGGGTCCATTTCTGGTTAATGAGAAAATTTTCAATAATGTCTAAATAAAGAGTAAGAGAAACACAAAAATGACAAAAACTATTGCAATATTAAAACTAATCTGAGTTTTTATATTATAAACTCCCTTTGGACCGATTCCTTAACAAGCACCTACTCAGTGCTCTTCAACCAGGACACAGAGAATGACATGCTGCGTTCAGCTTGAGGGAAGCTCCCTGTCACTTCTAGATCACAAAGTGGTTGTCGTAGTAACAGGGCAAAATGCGAGATTCTCGGCAATTCAGATACAAACTTTCCATTTCATTATCTAGACTGCTACTGGGCAGAGTTCATTTGGGTGTGTTTTATATGCACGGTGATCTCATATTCCTCAAAAGAAAAAAAGAGACACTACAAACTCTAGGGTTCCCTACTTTGAATTTCAAAACCTACACAGCTCGCTCACAATGGCAGCTGGGGGGGGAATTCACTTAGTAAAAAAGTCACAGGCAGATCTAATTTGTGGGCATTCATTTTATTCTTATCCTACTAGGTTTATCATGGTCTTTTAAAATAAAACTACCAACAAAAATCTACTAATACTGGGAGGGGAGTCACCATTTGTGAAGGAAAAGATTTTGGTTTAACCTTGAGTCACTTTTTTGGCGGGCACACAATAACAAAGCCCACGGTTACTACATAATTTCAAGTTTATTATCTACAATTTTTCTTTCTTCTTTTCTCAATTTAGGTTTTGAATATTACAAAGAAGTGTTATCTCTGGTCTCAGAAAGGGTTCCACCATAATCAAAGCAATTCATTCCACTAAATCATGAGGCAAAGAACCCACTATGTGCCAGGCAGTGTGTTAGGTGATAAGTACATGCTAATGAGTAAGATATGGTCACTGCTTCATAGTGGAATAGAGATACTCATTTTTAAATTAAAAATCACATTCAGTAAAGGGCTGAGTCTCACTGTGATTAAATGCCAAGTACCAGGGGTGCACCAAGTTAGAAGAAACTACACATCAGAGGTGAGATCACGGCAGGCTTCAAGGAGGAAACGACATTTGCTTTGAAAAGTGAGTAAGAGAAAACAATATGCAGAACTTGATAACTGATGGAGATACAGAGTGAGGTTCTCAAAGCCGACTGCAAGTTTTGAAGTCTAGGCGAATGGGGAGACAGAGATGCTGTTTTACATCACATGATAGAGCTTTTTAAACACTAAAATGCATCCTTCAAGTCAAAACAATGTCCAGGCTCTATATTCATTACAGTGCAACATACCTGTCCTTAAAAACTATTCTACAGACAATGAACTGCTGAAGTATGATAGGTCATCTCTTTGGAACTCTTGAAAGTTGAAGTTTATAAATTTTCAGTGAAAACCATGAAGAGCGAAATGTGGCATTTTGTGACTCTATGTTGCCAAAAAGGTCTTTGAAAAAAACTCAAATACACTTTTCACAGTCAGCAGGCTGAAAGACTGATGAGACAACACTCACACTTAATAACAGGCAGAGTCTCATTTTTCAGCAATCTTTTCCACGTGTTCCTAGTGACTGCTTTATCTCACTTCCTAGTTATTGTAGACACTGATTCAAAATTTAACTTGAGCCCATGCTTTTTTTTTTTTTTACCATTATTATAAATGGCTTGCACCACTCACTAACCTTGTCACCTGAGCCTTAATTTCTTCAGCTGCTGCTAAATGGGGATAAAAAGCTATGGCCAACAATTTGGGGATTGCTATGAGGATCAAGGATATCAGTTTTGTGTATGGTCTGGAAGAGCCCAAGGCAGGTGATGAAAAAATACTCCGTGAACTGCTCCTGCAGAGGACTGGGCCTAAGATGCATTCTCCTTAGACTGTGTCACAGATCATTATTTACAAATTAATTTTTTTTTTTTTTTTTTTTTTGCAGTATGCAGGCCTCTCACTGTTGTGGCCTCTCCCGTTGCGGAGCACAGGCTCCGGGCGCGCAGGCTCAGCGGCCATGGCTCACGGGCCCAGCCGCTCCGCAGCATGTGGGATCTTCCCGGACCGGGGCACGAACCCGCGTCCCCTGCACCGGCAGACGGACCCCCAACCATTGCGCCACCAGGAAAGCCCTACAAATTAAATTTTGATATAACAGGGTTGCAAACAATATAGCAAGGTCAACAATGAAATACTATAGAATAGTACTGTACATTATTTTGTTCTTTGCTCAACACTGATAGAACAAGAGTGAATTTTGTCACTCAAAATACGCATATCAAAGTTTCAATGTGAATTAAGAATAACACACAAAAAAATAATAAGTATTATGATGATAATTAATAATATTTAAGTGAGCACCCAGTATGGGCCAGGCATTGAGCTAGTTTTCATTGAATCCTCATGACAACTCTATGAAGCAGGTACTAGCTATTCAATAGATGAGGAAACTGAGGCCAGAAGAGCAGAGGGCTAAAAATGGTCTCAGATACAAGAATATATTGCAAAAACTTATCCAAATCCACGAAGTACATAAGTCAATCAGCCAAGGTGAAAACCACATCTGGCCCTCTCCAAGATACTCTACTATTCTACTCTACAATATCCTCTCCCACACTGTACTATATAATTTGATGTAGTATTAGCATAAAATGTCATCTTCAAACCACCCTTGTTTCTCATGTTCCTAAGCATTTGTCTTACTAACTCACCTAATGAATATGCGTAGAGGGCCTTACTATGTGTAAAGTACTATGCTATTTGCTATGGGGAATTCAAAGTTGATAACTCCTGCATATCAGAGGAGCTGACACGTGGCAACATGTCAACACTTGGTCGAAGCAGTGTACAAGGTGGAATCTGGGCAGAAGAATGCAACCTAAGCACCAGCCAACGTCTAGGTTCCGAGCCTGCCTTTCAGACCTCTTCTCCCACTCAACATGAACAGAAGCTCCTTGGAGCTCCCTGAAGCACGTTCGAGTTCCACCTCTTTTTTTGTAACGTTCACTCTCTAAAACCCACAAATCTTTTAAGGCCCAAGACCAGTCCCACCTCTTCTGAAAGTTTCACTGATCTCTCATCCTTCAAGCATCTCTCCTGTTTTTTCTTTGCACATACTACCTTAGAACTGAGAGGTAGAAAAGGAGGGAGCGACAACAAACACAGAGTGCCTGTCAAGTGTTAGGCACTTTACATATGGTATTTCATTTTATTCTAACAAACCTGTATAGCAGGCATCATTTGTTCCCATTTTACAGATTCAAACCATATCTATTTTTTCCAGACTATCTCTTTACCCCTAATCATATACCAGTTTAGTCAAGCTTCAGCTACTGTTTTCTATGTGTGAGCACCTTATATCATTTAGAATGTAGGCTCCCTGAAAATAGGGACATGTGTAATTTCCCTTTAACCATCACTCTGTCACCCCAAGTGGCTTTATACATGGGGGGGGGGGAATGCTATAAGGCACAAGAATGCTTCTTGATTACTAATTCCTACAAATACTTCTTCAGCCAACCAATGAACCAGTCTCCTGCTTTACACAAAACACAACTTGGTGTGCCGCTCCGTTTTCCTCCTGTATACTGTGCTATTGTGCTACCCATTTGGGGTAGCTCATTGCCCCTCCATATTCATTAACTCCCCCAAAGATACAGATCAAAATTGACCCCTCCAAGAAGTCATTCCTCCATCTAAACTATATCATTCCTTGTTTTGTACTTTTTTTTTAGGACTTAAACTTTTCCATTCCTCATACCTTTCTCTGCACACACTAATACACTGCTTTGATAACTAATAAATCCTTTCATAGGCCCCAGTTGTTTGTCTAAGGAGACTATAATCCTTAAGTGTGGGACCCAGGATTTCATCTCCTGTGCTGCTCCCAGAATACCTAGCAGGATGCTCTCGGTACACAGTAGGCATCACGTTCACTCACAATCAATGTGGAAAGACTAGTCACTCCGGTTACATGGTGGACAAGCCCCCTTTCTCGTCTTAACAGTTGCTAGCCTTATGATTTATTCTGAACAAAAGCACACAGTCTTCTTCACAGGATCATTTGGATATTCTTTTGCTATCTGACATAGTTCTGTTAGTGGTCAGTAGTGTCAACACTAAATTTAACTGTTGTCCTAAGAACACCCATTTTAGAAAAATCTTAAAATATTTGGTTATAGCATTTAATAGCAATAAACAGTCTAGATCTTTAGACACAAACTCAGTACCTCTAGTTCTATCAGCTCATATTACTCAAAGACCTTTTGCTTCTCTAGGTATACGACAGGGCATCATTCTTTACACTTGATGGGCCTGATGTGATCTTCCTCTATCCTATTTCTCCCCCTCTACTCTGACAGTTCCTTCCTTCCATCAGAAATGTCTAGGATTTCTTTTTTTTCATATTTATTTATTTTATTTATTTATTTGGTTGCACTAGGTCTTAGTTGCGGCAGGTGAGCTCCTTAGCTGTGGCTCGAGGGCTCCTTAGTTGCGGCATGCAAACTTTTAGTTGGGGCATGCAGGTGGGATCTAGTTCCCTGACCAGGGATTGAACCCAGGCCCTCTGCATTGGGAGTGTGGAGTCTTAACCACTGTGCCACCAGAGAAGTCCCCTAGGATTTCTTACTGATTTAAACTCTGATAGAAAGTTTCTTCTTTTAAAGAAATTACTGAATGACTTATAAGCCTTAGTCATGATAAATATAACCAATCTACAGTTCAGTCAAGTATTTTAAAAGGTGTATTCTTCACCTGACATAGTTTTCTAGGAGCATTATGGCTGCCTATCAAGGAGGCATAATGTATTGTACTGTCTACAGGAGGGCAGATGGACACTTAAAAATAACTACAACTATATGTTAAGTTCTTTAACTGAGTATAAATAAAGTTCTGGAACCATAAAAAAGAAAGAGCTTAACTTCACCATGAAATAGCAGACAAGTTCCCTAAGTGGACAAAAGATCCAAGAATGAAGGTAATTCCAAGTAATGGAAATATATACAAAGATGAAAAACATGGAAGGAGCTTCCAGACAAGAATGGTCCTTCTATGTCATACTCAGAAATTTGACTCTCATCCTCAAGGGTAGTGATATTTGATAAGATGTGAATTTTACCTCAATGTGAAAGACAAACTATGGAATAGTGACTAGAAGGAAGGAAAACAGAGAAATGAGTCTTAGAGAGAAATGGAAATTACCAGATTAGAAGGAAGTCAAGATTTCAAAGATGACAAGGAAGTAGAAACACAGGTTCAAGTGGTCAAATACATTAACAAATATAAATAAAATTATAACTTTTCCCTGTATTTGAGCTTCCAACATAAATTATAATTAACAAAAGTATAGGCTATAAAAAGATAAATGTCTTATCTACACTCTTCAAATTTCATATACTTTAAGGTTCTCTTAAGAAAAATAGTTAGATCAAGAAAGCAGACAAAAAACAAGCACCTAACTTTCTTCATGCCCCCCAAACCTTAAAATGACAAGAAGGAGAAGAAGGAGGAAGAGAAAGAAAATAAAGAGATAATTTCCTTGCTAAGAAAGAAGAAATAATTTTTTTTTTTTGCCATGCTGGGATATAAGAAAGGTACCTTCAGTATACCATAAATTAAAAGAATTTCTAGAAGCTAGAAATCACTGGCATTAGACTGATAAGAGCACAAGAAATTATAGCCAGAATTTGTGTATAAGAGAAAAGATGGTGAAGACAGATCCAGAGAACTTAGGTTTAGAGTATATTTAGAGAAAATATAAGGTCATCTTTTTTTTTAAGGTCATCTTAAATACTATATAAATACTTACGAGAAAAGGAATGTAGAGGATGAGGCAACCCAGAACTTCCAAACATTACTGTAATAAACAAAGCTAACAACTAATAAACAGTACAGAAGATAAAGTTGAGAAAATGTCTCTCACAATGTGAAGGGAAAAGTCAAAGAAATGAAAAGAAAAAGAAACCATGGAGGAACAATCTAAAAAGATCAACACACATAGAATATGAGTTACAGAAAGACTAAAAAAAGAAAGCACAAGGAAAAAGAAAGAAAAGACAGAAGTTCCCTGAGCTGAATAAAGTTACAAATTTTAAACTAAAAGTGCCCCCCGATGGCTAATTTGAACAAAAAAGTAGTCATGTTAGACAAATAGTGGGAAATGTGACAAATTCAAAGAGAAAAGATAAAATTCCTAACACTTCCTGAGAGAGGAATTATCGTTTACCTGCAAGGTATGAGAATCAGACTGGCAACAAAATATTATCCAGTTTCTCAATATCCCCCATGAACATAGGCACAAAAATCCTTTAAAAATAACGGAAACAAAAGGAGGTCAGAAATCCATTTTTGCAGGAACACCATACCTCTGTAGCAGTGGGAAGTCATTATATTAAGAAAAATTTCACACCTTCCCATATCCCTTAGCTTAGAAGAATTAAAGGCTGAAAACAAAATTCAAACACAAAAAAGGAAAAGTCTTTTTAACTTAGTACTTAAACTGTGACTGTCTTCCTCATGAATCTCCCATAAATATGTTCCAAGAAAAACCCACTGCTTTGAAGATGAATAACAAAACAGAACCATCATCGAAATCTGTACAAACATACTATGAATGGGAAGAAAGGAGAAAAGACACAGGAAAAACAAATGGCAGATGAGGACTACTTGCAAGAAAAGTAATGCCAAAGAACAGATAAAATTTAAGACCATACATTAAACCAAGAACAAAAAATAATTAATGAAGCAAAATCGTATCTGTTCACACACAAAGCAGACAATTAAAAGGATAGAGAAGAAACACCAAGACAGTAAGAGGAGATGAAACATTAGCTAGCAGAGCTCCAGAGATTTAAATGCTATGTATTGAAATCTATCAAAGTCGAGGTAATAGATGACAGATACAAAAAAGGCAACCAAAGAGAGTAGAAAACTGTTTTAAATTTAAGAAGTATTAGAAACAGAGAACTAAAGACAAGTAAAGGAGATCTATACATGTGTAACTGGAATCTCCCCAGAAGAAAATCAAAATAATGGAAAGGAATAAATATATAAAAATAAAATATAAGAAAACTTTTTATAATAAAATACCTACTGAAATCTGAAATAGATACATATGTATAACTGAAATCACTTTGCTGTACACCTGAAACTTACACAACATTGTGAATCAACTATACCTCAATTAAAAAAAAAAAAAAAGATTAGAGGGGCACATCAGAAACTCATTCCATACAAAGTTTACTTCTAAAAGAATTTAAGTATTTTCCTCTTAATAGGCTCTGATAGCCATATATTATTTTGCTCTGAAATGAGGGTTCAACATTCCACTAAAGGCGTGTTTCATACTCTGTTGAGAAGGACATCTTCATACTTTCTGTGTAGATATGATTACGACTAAGATAAAACACGTCCATATACTTTAGGGAAAAGAAATATAAGAGTTCCACTGTCTGAAAATAAGAATAGAGTTGTGCAGTGGGTTGGTCTATAATCTCAACATGGAGAATTAAGCTACTTGTGTAATGTTCATTGATAATTTGTCCATAGCTTAATACGTATTTAGCAATACACTAGGAACAACAGTAAGCATATGTGATATTTTGTAAAAATTTATTAGTGTATTTCTAGCTATAAAATACAGAATGTAGAAGTCCGTATAGAGTGGTGTGAAAGCTTCAGTTGTAGTGTAACAGTAGGGAAATTTCAAACAAGATTTTAGGAAAAGGGTGACAATTATCATTCCATTCCTTATATTTCTATTGAGGGATCCATATTTTACTATACTCAGTTAATCTCTTCATACTCTTCTATAGTCTTTCTTTCCCCTACAGAAGAATGAGTAAGTTACAAAATAGGTAACAGTGAGTTAAAAAAAAAAACTGTATTAATTTAGCTCAAACAATTGGCTCCATCTTGCATATCTTTTTTGCCACACTGACCAATAAATGGACATTGAGCTCTTTACCCTCACATGGCAAACGTAGTCGTAACTGAACCTAGGTTATGTCTCTCAAGACAAGACTGAAATGTTATTTCCTTCTTGTAATCTTATTTTCAGACCTGACAAGGTTTGAGGCTGGCCACTGGTACCCTATCATTCCCCGAAAGATTCTGCAGACCCATTTCACTCAGATGTGGGAGTCAAGGTCTGTTTTGTATGAAAAGTGAGTGGGTAGCTGGGAAACGAATAGAAAGTTCAAGTTTTCCTTATGGTCTATATTGACTTCCCTATTCCAAATTTACTACTAATAAATCTGAAACACTATTTTAATGCTTAAAAAATAAAATAAAATACATATTGAAGGGCACACGTCCCCAGAGAAACTCATTTTAATAGTCAACAGTAAAATGCCCAACTTCACTGGACTTGAAATTTACAGAATGCGTTGGACATCAAGGCAAAAAATCCCCAGTAGCTCATAAGGGAGAAATCAATCTGTTGCAGTATTTCTCCACAATAACATTCAACAAGTTTCAGTGGACCCCACTGTCTTTTAGTTACTCCACTGGATGGAGTAATGCTCATGAAATCCTTGGGGAAAGAAAATAGAAATGAGATTTTTAAATCTAGCAAAACTCATTGACTGTAAAGGTAACAGACAATATTCAAAAGTTTTGAACATATGAAAGCACATAAAATCTTGTTCCCATGGAACCTTCTTGAGGAATTTACTAGGAGATAAATTGCAATCATCCGAGAGCCAGCTGGAAAATTCAAAGTAAAAGGACTATAATAAATACCAAAACTAATTATGGGACTAAATCCCTATGTAATTGTGCTGCTATAATAAAATATAAGTAATATAAGCCTTAACATGCAGAAATGATCAAAGAAACATGGAAAGATAAAAGCTGAAGGAGGAAAAACATGGAATGTTACTGAGATCAAAAGATATTATTTTAAAACTGATAAATCACAGGAGAATTTAACTAAATTATTTTGTAATGCTAAAATCAGCTGGTAGAAAATGGAGGAGGAAGAAGAAAAATATTAATTTTATTATTGTTCCTTAGAGAGGATTAACAGATAATGTTTAAAGAAATAAGAGGTTTAAGGGTTTCCATGTAGTTATAGCCATAATGGTAACAGAAATATAAACCTTTCTAATTAAAAGAGCACAATGCTAAGAAGGCAGAACACCCTGTAAATTTTCTTCAAAACCTATAAATTTTAAAACATAATATAAAATAGTATAACAGTATTAACACCAAACTTTTATGTTATCTCAATAAATGTTAGAGAGCCAAACTTACCTACTGAAAGAAAACAAACTTTCCGTATGAATCATAAAGCAGATTCCACTCTATTCGGTGGGAAAGAGACTCCTATAACCCAGTGACTGAGAAAGTTTGAAAACTAAGAATGTGGTGGGGGCAAGGCGGGGGGGGGGGGGCGGGGGGGGGGGGCGAGAAAGAAAAAAAAGAAAGGAGGGAAGGAGGGACGGAGAAAGAACAGAGGGAAGGAGGGAAGGAAAGAATACAGTGGTCAATATCATGCAAGACTGAACTCAGGACAGAAAAGCACTAAACAAGCAATGAAGAAAACTTTAATGCTAAAAGATGTGATTCACAATAAAAAATATATTGGTTATGAATGTCTAGGTGTCATACAATACACATAGGTATAGGAAATATAAGGAAAATCGGATATAGACACACTATTAATAGACTACTATCCAACCCTCTCAAACCATGATGAACAGGTGTATTAAAAAGTAGATATAAATATGAAAAATATAAATAGGCTAATATAAACAACAAAATAGATTTAACTGTTACATTTCGAATTCTAATGTTAAGTCAGAGAATATAACTTCTCTTTAAGAAAATGCTTAGGGCTTCCCTGGTGGCGCAGTGGTTAAGAATCCGCCTGCCAATGCAGCGGACACGGGTTCGAGCCCTGGTCTGGGAAGATCCCACATGCCGCGGAGCAACTAAGCCCGTGCACCACAACTACTGAGCCTGCGCTCTAGAGCCCGCGAGCCACAGCTACTGAGCCCGCGTGCTACAAACTACTGAAGCCCACGTGCCTAGAGCCTGTGCTCCGCACAAGAGAAGTCACTGCAATGAGAAGCCCGCACACCGCAATGAAGAGTAGCCCCTGCTCGCTGCAACTAGAGAAAAGTCCGTGAGCAGCAATGAAGACCCGATGCAGCCAAAAATAAAATAAATAAAAAACTTTTTTAATTAAAAGGTTAAAAAAAAAAACTTGGTCACATTTTAAGTCACAGATAAAATCCCAATAAATTCTAATAGTGGAAAGAATGCAGACAACAGTTTCTGATCACAGTACAATAAAATGAAAACTTACTAATAAAATCTGGGGTTAGGAAAAATTTTAAGACTCTTTATATAACTCTCCAAAGAAAAAAATAAAAGTTGAAATTGCAGAATATCTACATAATAATACTACTACAAATAAGAATAATGAATTTAATGAAAACACTACACATCACATCTTTTACAGCTAACAGTTCTCACGCTATAATTCATAGCCTTAAACACATATCTATTAATAAACAAGAATGAAAATAAATTCATTAGTATCCAAAATTTAGAAAATATCATTAAGTAAAATCTGAGGAAAGCAGAAAGAAGAAATTTAGTAAAAATAAAAGTAGAAATTAAAACTTGGAAAAAAAGCAAAATGTAGAACTAATAAATAAATCCAAGATCTGATGTTTGGGGGAAAAAAATAAAATAGATAAATTGTGAAACAAATCAAGGGTGAAAAAAGGGAAAGTAACAATATATAATATAAGAAATAATACTCGAGAAATGAAGAAGCAATTAAAAGAATATTAAGAAAATACTTCCCACAATTTTATGTAAATAAAATCTGGATGAAATTGATAATTCTGTAGGACAATATAATTTATACATATTGAATCCAGCAAACAGAAAATTCAAAGACATTAATTACGATAGAAAAAGAGAGCAAGTTGTCAAAGAGCTATTCCCCAAAAAGGTGGGCCAGTACAGATAGTTTGTTTTACAGAGAAATTCTACATACTCTTTAGGGAACAGATGATGTCTCTGCTTTTCAAACTGTTTCAGAGTAAAGAAAATGTGTAATTATAGCCAAGAAAATTAGAAGAACAAGATCAATGAGGAGTGTCTTTCTACACCTGACATACCTAACATAATATAAAAAGGCAGCCATCCAATTTTTAAAAAGTTACCTACAGATCCATGCGTATATGCAACAGTTGGTACTGAAAATCAAGGGAGAAAGGATGAGATACTCAAAAAAGACTGACTCTACCCGTTTGAGTACACAAAGGATATTCTTTAACCTGATACTAAAATGGACTCCAAAATTAGAAAACTAAAAAGAAATTCCCAAAATTTAACTAATTTAACTAATTTACATACGTTAGAAAAAATAACCAAAGAATTTTAATAATCTAGACCTAGAAGCCATAAAAAATTCAACAAATTAAACTTATAAATATTTTAATGTTTATAGTATGATAGATTCCATACATAAAATTCGAACACCAGGCACAGATTGAGAGAATATGTGTACAACATATTTAAGAGAGGACTAATACTTAGAATATATAAAGAGTTCCTAAAAATTAACAGAAAAAACAAATACCTCTCAAAATAAAAATGCACCAAAAGGCAGATATGAACACACAATTCACATACATATGAACAAACATATTACACCACTGAATATAAAAACTTGAAAAAAATATTCAGTCTCACTGGTAACAAAAGAAACATACATTAAAATAAGGCACTTTCACTACTGGAAAAACTTTTAAATACTGATAATGTCAAATGCTGGCACAAGTGTTAGGAAGAAAGTGGTACTGTCAGACACAAAAGAAAGTAGAATAAATGGGAATAGACTTTAAGGAATGAAATCTGGCAGCATCTATAAAAACCTTGAGAAGCCATGCCTTTTGATATAACTACTCCTTTCCTGATTCTCTAGACTAACTAGCATAAACATTAGAAAGGCATCTGGAAGAATGTTCACTGTATCATTGCTTACAAGAGAAAAATTTGGAAACAATTGATGTATTGAAAATGCTTACATATTAATAAAATATAATGCATTCAGTCTATGGACTAGTAGGTAGCAACTGACAGAACTAACATACGGATTAACAAAAAAAGATTGCAAAAACATAATGTTGAATTTTTTTAACTATAGAGCAATAATTTAGTATGATCCCATTTGTGTAAAAATCAAAGAAAATACCTATAGTTTCATATATACACGTGTCAGTAAACCCATAAGAAAAAAAAACCCTAAAAGAATCCATGCCAAATTTTTAACAATCTTGATCTTTAGGGAAGAAAGTGAGATTGAGGAGACCTGTGATCACGAAGTGGTTATTTTTAATGTATTTATTTTTTTATAATATTTATAGTTCATGTACTATTCATGTAAAACTTAAAATGCAAAGAACTATAAGATTATTCAAGTTAAAGTTCAAGTACTTAGTAAAAATAGAGTGTCATGAGCTCTGACTGCTCAAATATTGACAAGGACTCCTTAATACTTACTACACTCCTTACTTCTGAGCAATTATCTCTGGTATTAGCATTTAATGCATTCTATGATATGTTACCCATTTCTTTAAAATATAGTGTATTTAGGAAGTACACATTACTGATAACAATCAGTAAATAGTAGAATTATCTGTGAGGTCATCTGTAATTTAGTACCCAGGAATCCTTTTTAAATGCCTCTGGTCAAATGGTCATTTAGCACACCTTGAAAACCTCTAACTGTGTATAGAAAGATAATAACTGCTGTGTGTTTATGACTTTGTACCCCTGTACCCATCAGGTTCCCAGCAGGTTCTTGTTAACTATTGGCTATATGAAGGAGTGCTCTAGTTGTTAAGTTAGAACTTTCTTCCCTGAATCTCCTGTCTGCCTCTCCCCTCAAGCAAGTGCAACAACTCCATTTTAAAGAGAAAATATGTAATATGAGCCCCAAAATATATTTTTACAGACATACCCATGTCTTGCACATGTTCTACCTTCCTCGTTTCCAATTAAATTAGAAAATGCTCCTTTCTATCCTTGGCAGGCTGAATAACGCTACCCTCCATGAAAAAAAAAAAAGTCCACATCCTAATCCCCGGAATCTGTGGCTCTGTATATATTAGCTTACATGATAAAAAGGGCTTTGCAGATGTGATTAAGTTAAAGATCTTGATAACCAAAGATTATCCTGAATTACACAGGTGGTCTCAAGATATTCACAAGGGTTCTTACAAGGCGAAGGCAGGGAGGGTCAGCATCAGAAAAAGTGATGTGCCAACAGAAACAGAAATAAAGAGATGTAAAAACAGAAGCAGGGGTCAGTGATGTGGGACCAAGAGCCAGATGCTAGAAAAGGCAAGTAGATGGAGTCTCCAGAAGGAAAAAGGCTGACACCTTGATTTTAGTCCAATGACCTGGTTTCAGATTTCCAAAACTGTAAGTTAATAAATGTGTCTTGTTTTGATCTACTAATTTTTGTTGTAGTTTGTTACAGCAACAATAGGAAACTAATACATCCCCCTTTCTCTCCAGTTTCCTAGGAGCTCTTTTCTTTCTTCTGTATATTTAATCTTTTTTCAACCAGATTTCTCTCACTGGCTTTTAAACATACTGAAGCCCCTAGATTTAAAAATAAAAGATACTAAAATTTCTCTCCAGCTAAAATATCATTTTTTCTTTTAACAACAAACTTCTCCAACTATAATCTAAGGCTTCTACTCTGAAGGACTTAATCCAACCCTCTTACCAATGATTTCCTTGAAGCTAAGTAAAATGAACATTTTCATCCTCCCTTCTATTTGCCCTTCAGCATATGTGAACATTCTTGGCTAGCTTCTCTCTGTTGACTCTCATTTGGCCAGCTCACTCTGTCCAAAAACTTCAATTACCACCGTATAAGCAGATGCTGACAAACTCACATCTCCTGGTCAGATATCTCTGTGAAGCAACAGACACATGTATTTAATTGGATATTGATATCCCCATTTGGATGACTCAAATGCACCTTAAACTCAAAAAGTCCAAATCAAACTCACAATGTCATCATCTGACACCAAAATCTGGTCTTCTTCTAGTGTTTCTAGCTCAGTGAATGGCACTACCATCCATCTATTCAGCTGCAACAGCCAGAAATTTGGGTGTAATTTTGGACATGCCTCCTTGTTCATACCTCATATCCATCCTATCACCAAGTCTTGCTAATTTTACTTTGCAAATATCTCCAAAATCAATCCACTTATTTTCTTCTCTTATAGTTCATTCTAGGAATTAAGCGGAAGCTTCAGATCTTCACACACCTCCTCTTCCACACTGTTATCAGAATAGCTAATAGGAGAATACAGAAATTTGTGTCCTGGTAGAAAGATTCTCCCTCCTTACAGTTTCACCACGAGTATCCGTCTGAGAGTCCCTCACAATAATCTCTTTATGCACTTTTCCCTGTTTACATCAGCTACTCCAAGCCCAGAACTCCCAGGTCATCCATCCTCAGGCCCCATATTCTCTGGATCAGTACGTCACCTCCTTGTCACCCCACACTTTCCCAACTGCTGAAATCATTTTACTATGCCTCTGGATCTCACAATTAATCATGAACAAAATCCCACAAAATTTAATCTCTTCTCTCAACTTTGCCTTCATTCTAACTGAACTCTCACTATCACTGAAGATCACTGTTCCACACTTCTCATGGCCCAGAGGTGGGCAGAGGTTCTTCTTGACCCTCATTGCTATTTTTAGATATATCTTCCTTCCTCTTTTCTAAATTTTCCTAGCTTTAAATCTTCTACCATTAAACTATACCACCCATTATTCCTCCTTGTGGCAGTTGTCTTTGGTCATCTCAGATACTCTCATGAACGGATTGAGGTTATCCATCCAATCAGAGACTAGAATGAACAGCCTCAGGAAGAAGGTGACTTCTTTAAAACTTCTTCAATTTTTGTATGCAATGTCCAACATTTGATTTAAAAAATCAACTGGCATACAAAAAAAAACAGGGCAGAGGGAGAGGGGAGGAAAGACCATACAAAAAGATCTAGATATTGGATCAGATATGGACTTCAAAATAATTGTAACTAATGTGTTCAAGAAAATAAATGACAAAATGAAGAATTCACAAAAGAACTCAGATCTATAAAAATAAATAAAATAGATATTCTAGAAGTGAAAAGTACAATAATAAAACAAAACCCTCAAAATATGGCTTTAATAGCAGGTTGGATATAGCCAAAGAGAAGATTAGTGAACTGGAATATTACAGTAAAAACATTCAGATTGATATAAGAAGAGCAAAGAGAAAGGAAAAAAGAGCAAAAGGTATATATGAGGCAAAGAAAAAAGATCATGAGGTCAGCAGAGAAAGAACTGGGAAAAAACAATATCTAAATACCTTTCTTCATATGGTCAAGATACTCCAAAACTGAGGAACGCCATTAAGTCAAAGAATTAAGAAGCACTACGCATGCCAAGCAGATAAATATTTTAAAATAATAACTAGGCTCACCTAAAGACAAAGGAAAATCTTAGAAGCAGCCTGAGAGAGCAAACTATCTTTGAAAAATCAGTAATAAGATTGACAGATAATGGTTTAACAGAAATGATAGAAGTCAGAATACAATGAAAAGACAACTGTAAAATGTTAATAGAAAGTAAAGCCAACCTAGCATGTTACACCCAGTGAAAGTACCCTTCAAAACAGAGACACAGAAAGAAAACCAGAGAGAATCTCTCACTAGCAGAACAGCTTTAAAATAAGTACAAGAGAGAATTCTTCAGGCAAAAGAAAATTGATTCCAGATTTTTTTTTTAAATGCAAGGAAGAGCAATGAAAAAGGTAAATATACTGGTAATTCAAAATGAATTTTGAATAAACATATTAATGCCTTATGAAGTTTAAAATATGTGTAGAATTAAAATATATGACAACATTAACACAAAGGATGGAAGGGCAATAATAGAGTCAACTGGTCTGAGTAGTGATAACAGTACCACTTCAAGGAGTCAAGGATGCATGTTACAAAGTCTAGGATAATCACAAAAGGAATAGTAAAATAGTGTAAACCTACAAGCTAATAGAGTGAAATAGTTAAATAATTTAAAAATACTTCATTAGTACAAAAGAAGGCAGGAAACAAAAAATAAGGAACATAAAATAGGTGGGACAAATAGTAAAATGTAAAAAACATTAAAATTGACAATTTCTTAATAGATTTTCTGACTGTAAACATTCTAGATAAATTCAATAAAGTGGAGCTTTTCTTATTTGAGGGAGTTTCCTTCTTTACTGGTGCTGAAAATCATACTTGTTTTGCCTCCCTGTGAATATACATGATTAGGTGACCTCATATGTACTTATGCATTATAATCAATTCTATATTAGTACCCAGAGTTTGAAATGAATTACATTGAATTCAATTTATAAACTATGAAAGGTTTAACCCAATTTCAATTTCCATCATATTTTTATTTTAAATAAGAAATTTTTATTCAGCCCAATAATAGAATTTTTTTCTATCTATGAATTGTAACTTGGGTATGCTCTGCAATGAGATGAACTGACATTTACAAAACTATTACTAATACTCATGTTGTGATATTAGGTTTAAAGTTAATCCTAATTTTCTTAGAGCACTTAAATGCACTCAAAAGCTTCCTTTAAATTTTCTTAGGGCACTTAAATGCACTCAAAAGCTTCCTTTAAATTTTCTTAGGGCACTTAAATGCACTCAAAAGCTTCCTTTAAAAAGTGAAACCACATATTACCACATCTCTGGGTTATACTGAGAGACTCAAAGGAAGACAACCTATTTTTGAACCCCAACTCTACCACTTGATAGTGACCTTTTTTTTTTTTCTTCAAGTCACAGGTTATAATTTTTTTTTTTTTTTAGTAAATTTATTATTTATTTTTGGCTGCGTTGGGTCTTCGTTGCTGTGCGCAGGTTTTCTCTAGTCGCAGTGAACAGGGGCTACTCTTTGTTTTGGTGCACGGGCTTCTCATTGCGGTGGCTTCTCTTGTCGTGGAGCACCGTCTCTAGGTGCGTGGGCTTCAGTAGTTGTGGCTCGCGGCTCTAAAGCGCAGGTTCAGTAGTTGTGGCGCTCGGGCTTAGTTGCTCCGCAGTACATGGGATCTTCTGACCAAGGCTCGAACCCGTGTCCCCTGCATTGGCAGGCAGATTCTCAACCACTGTGCCACCAGGGAAGCCCTGATGGTGTGATCTCGAGCAAGCTATTTCTCGGTGCCTCAGTTTCCTTATAATAAGAGTATATGAAAATATTATACATATTAGTTGCTATTATGTGTTGTTGTTAATACTGTTAGCATTAAGTTGGAAGACTTGAGTTTTGGTCCCAGGTCCTCTACCAACTCTCAGAGCATCTATCCTTCTCTGCAAAGTGAGGTAGTTGTACAAAATGGTCTTTAAGTATTTTTCCATTTACAAGGGGGAAAAAACTAACATAAACTTGAAAACACACTCATTTCCTGAAAGAAACAAAAATATTTGTATGATATCAGAGGGATGATTAGATGTAAGTCCCTACAATTTAAAAGTTCTTTCCAGAAGACTTAAGTGTTTTCCTCTTAAATACTGTCATCATCGCAAAAATTCAGAGGAATATGTTGACTTGCCACAAATCAAGGCCACCCTGCTGACTGAAGACACAAAATTATAGCTGCTCTTTCCCCAAATATTATAAGTCACACATAACAAATTACCATGTAATGTCTTGCTCTACTCCGCTTCTTCACGGCCATCAAGAAACTGCTAGTGCATTTATAAAAGTTACATACTTAGTTACAGGGAATGCTACAACTTAAAGAATAAGATATTTCATATCTTCAATTTCATCAGTGGAAAAGAAGTTAGAAGAGAGGATACATTTTGAAATAGAACTCAACTCTCAGCAGATTTATTATGGTCAATCCCAAGCAACAAGTCAGTTTAGTTCCAAACTATGTCCACAGGCAAAACAAGTTAGATGGTATAAGAAATTTCATTAAAATGCACAATATTTTCAGTCACAAGCAGTATTATATCTGATTTTCATTTTTCTTCATAAAGACTCTTAAAAGGAGAAGGATTAAAAGCTGAGTAAATATTTCCCAAATATCTGACTGTATTCTTGTCTCATTAGCAAGTGCATATAGCTATTTATAAAAATCAAGAAGTGATCATATAAACGATTTTTTTAAAAATCTCTAATCAAAATAGTCAACAAGGCACAATTTTGGTCACCAGTCAGCTCCATCAAAAAACAAAACAAAACAAAACAATCTCCAAATCTATTTTCCTCCATGTAAAACATTACAACACAGCATTACTATAATGCATCCATTCTTTTAATCATTCAACCATATTTACCAAACACAGGTTACAAAAGAGGCATCATTAGACCTTAGTAAATCACAGATGAATATGACGTAGTTTCTACCTAAAGTCACTTCACTGCAGTATGTTAGGTGCTATAAGAGATGTTCAAATTCTGTGCAGAGATTGCCAGAGGCTTTGCAAAGGAAGAAGCTCTGGAGTTGGACCGTAAAGGAGAAGGATTTCACTAGAATAAATAGGAGGCAGGGAGAATTCTAGGCAAAGGGAACAGCATGGGATAGATTTGGGAAACAGAATAATGTATTTTAATTAGAATGAGTATGTAGAGAATAGTAGGATATAAGATTGGAAAGTTTCACTGGAGCCAGTGTTTTGGACAACTTGAAAATTAAGTTTAAGAACTTGATGTTAACTTTGTAGGCAATGAGGATCCAATGAAGATTTTTAAGAAGCGGTGACATGACCAGAGCTCTTCTTCTGGGAAGATTAATCCGGCAGGCATTCATCAGCTGAATCCATACAGAAATACTATAGATCCCACAGCTTTCTTGTATAGACTTCTACCTTATAACAAATGGGGTCGCCTTGTTATTTAACATTCTATCTCCCATTTCAACAGATAACTTTGACTCTTTTCTCTGCATTTGCCATATAACACAGCTACGGTATCCAAAGAAGCCTTCAGAAATGAGCCAGTGCTACCTTGAGGAAGACCAGAGTCATGTCCAATAACCTTCATGCTAAAAACAGCCCAGACATCACTTTAAGAGCCAGAAGTCTATATTTAGATTCCAGTGCCTTGATCAAAACGATAAGCTCAGAGGAACAAGGTATCTGCAGGAGAAAAAATAATTACCATTTTGGGTACTAGCCTCCTGGGGATTATAATTTCCACTTTATAATAATGCAATTGATGATCAAAGATGTTAGAGGTTAACTAGCCCAAAACCACAAGGCTGACATAATGCTTGGCAAAATTTGGGCCCAGAAGGGAAAAACAGAAGAGAGAAAATAATGAAACACGTAATGTTCTCTTAGCTGAAGAAAAGACGGTGAACTTGAGATTAAATGAACCTACCAAGTACAGAGCAGGAATAGTGGGGTTTTTAAGACAATTTTTAAACATATTTTAGTGAAATATCATAACCCCAACAATAAGAGAAATAGTCCATGCTTTGAATATACCACTAGTCTACCACAATAGATTAATATATTCAAAGTTCTGAGAGTAAAATTATTTTGAACTTAGAATTCTATACCTAGCCAAATTGTTAAACAAGAGTGAGGATCAAATGAAGACATCCTTAAAAATAAGGCCCCTTTCGCTATTAATTATAGATGAATACCCTTTCTGTTTCAGGTGTGGCGCCAGGCTTTCATTATTTCAGGTGAACTACTCTGTCCAAGACAGTTTTTCTACATGAAAGAGTTTTCTTACAGTTAATAAAAAATTTCAGTTTATTAGAATACCGTATTCTCCAAACAGGCTTAACTCCAATATTTCTATAAATGAGGTATTTTTTAATACTGGGATTGACACAATAATGTAATATTGTTTATATGTACCAACTCTCATACCACAGACAGACAAATAACAAATAACTAATGACAATAAAGAAAAGGAAGGAGACCCAGGGAGTCAGTAAGTTGAAATTCCAACAAATAATTCAAGGCAAATATCTTTACTCATTTTTATTTTCTCCAATTCAGAGTCTGCTAACCTTACCGAAGAGAAACTCTATTTAGGATTATCTTCCAAGTTTCATTCTAGATATCAGGACTGACTGTGAAGAAAACTGTACCTGACATAAAAGTTTTCTCATACAAAATGGGGGTACCATGGAATTGCTGCAGGCAACACCAGAAGGAGGTGAGCTCACGAAGGAGCTCTTCAGAGATGGTGTTTGTCACGGCAACTTCTGATATCAACATCCAGTTCCAAAGACAGTCCATGCATTTGTTTAGGACTTTGCTCCTACTGATTCCAACCCTTCCACATTAGATCCACAGGGGTCACCAAAATATTTCAGAAGCCAAATGAAATGGTCAACTTCTCATCAGTTGTTAACAGATAAATCTGTTTCCGATCTTCACAAACTTTCTGTAGGTAACAGGATTTAATCATAGAGCCATCTTTTAAAATATTATGCCACATGGAGAAACGATTTTATTATTTAAATGATTCATTTAACAGTTTACAAAGATAAGAGAACTAACGACAATGCCCAGCCAAGGGTGGGAAAGAAATGCAGAAACGTTGCCAACGTACCTCATCTTAACAGCAGCATCCTTATGTTCTCTCAGTCAACTCTCCTAAGCAGATTGAGTAGAACTACTGAATTAAATAAGGGCCAAAGAATTTCTCGACTCAAATCAACAGACCATCTGGTCTGCTATGCTGTTTCTGCCAGTGGTCACAGCAGAAACTTTGAGAAAGCAAATGTGGACATCATTATAGAGTTGTATGTAGGTGGAGAGAGAAAAGGATTCTTAACTTTTAAATAATTGTGAGAGAATATGCATTCTCTTGACTGCAAGTTCAAATATTTATGAGGTGTGACTATGTGATAATGATCCTGATTTAACAAATATACCAGAACATATAGATGCGGCAAATGAGTGAAATCCTCACAAGTTATTCAGGTAGATCTCATCACGTGGAGTTTCATTCTAAATTGTCTAAAATAAACCTATATTTTTATTTTCAGCCGCCTTTATCCACGAAACAGTTTATTGAGAAGGGACCATTATTTTCTGGCATAAATGGGGAGGAGTTGTAAGCTATTTTAAGTAACATGGTTCTAAAGTCAATGCGGTAGTTTTGAATGTTCAGTTTGCTGCTGGGAAAGCTATTTTGAGAAGAAGATGGTTTCTGTTTAAACCTCCCAGACATGTTTATTAAAATTCCCAATTCAGATAAATCATTCCAAAAATTTTCTCTGAATAGCATGCATTTAATGGTACATATTAGTTGCATGACAAAATTGATGAGGTAGAATTGCCCTTTTGGTAGGTTGAATGTATACATCACAGCACATAGAAGGTCTTTGCTGGATTCAGTGTGTACATTTTATAGTCACTGTATTCCACTGCTATTTATAGTGATTTATGGTTATTGTGTTTTTACTTTCACAATACTGTCCTACTAGGATGTATTTAGTTCAAATTACAACTATAATAATACCCTGCCCTTGGGAAAAAAATGCTATCCTAGTTAAAATATTCTACTTTGCAATTCCAAAGAAAATGTCACAGAAGAAGTTTTAGACATCCTATACCCTTATTCTAACAATGTTTTTTTTCACAAGCAATTTTTACATTCTTCCTAAGAAATACCAAGGTGTTCAGGTCAAGCAAGAAACTCAGAGCCTCATTAACTTCTTTATGTATTTCCTAGTTTGAGTGTTCACATCATTCTCCAGAATTGATTCAAAACAACTTTTTGCTAGTTCTCAAAATCAAACAGTCGAGAGGAATTAAGATCAGTCACCAGTGGGAATGGTTAAAAGATTGTTATAAAGCTCTAAAAGCAAGTCAGTTGTTACAAACTTTTGAGCAGTAACACCATCACGAGAATCAATGTCATCTCATTCAAGACACATCAGTGTTTATCTTGAATGAGACTACACTCATTCGGATGTATCAATTCCAGAATAAAATAAATAAATTGCATGACCTTAAGCCACACTCAATTGGAGATAAATCCAATAGTTTGGAGGGGGACAAAACAACAAAACTATTATTTAGATTATAATCTAATGCAAATTGACACTTAATTTATGCTCTATATGTAGTACCTAGCACCCAGGCATTGGATGAATCCTACAAGACTATACATGTCTTTTCTAGAGTATTATTTCATCTGAACCTATGGCTGAAACTACTTTTATAGTGCTTTGTAGAAGTCGTTTCACTTTTCTTAAACAAACAAGACATAATCATATTCTGCAATATATGAAAAGAAAATATCCAATCCATTATTTTGGCATTACAGGTGCTCTAAATGTACAACTGCACTGGTTCTATTCTAATCCATATTTGTAAAACTGCCACTTGATTTATTCTGTAAACAGCTACAACACGTATGTAATAACACGACAATACTTGGCTATAATCCTATATCAATTATGCAGTTTGTTAACGCAGTACAATTATTTGGCCTAATGAATTTCTATCAGCCCTAGAAAATTGCTTTCAGTTCTAATATTAAGCTGATGAGAAATAATACATAGAAATTTCTATGTATTTAATTGAGAGTTCCTCTAAAACCCAGCAGTTGCTGGGATAAACTGGCACTCAAAAATACTCTTCCACATCAGTCTTCTGTGTAGAATGTAGACTTTCCAAGACTAGACATGGAAAAAGAGTACAGGGGAAGATTATACTAGCATTCACTTCTATTGTCAGTATCTCACTAAGGTGCCTTCCACCCCAGACCATAAAGTAAGCAGTTTTGACCAAAACATTGCATTGAAAGTGTCTACTGAGTAGCAAAAGTCTTAGAATGTTTCAAAAGTTAAAAAAACAACAACCACCACCTTTTCCTCCTTCCCTTCCTTTTCCTTTCCCCACCTACCCACCCCCCCACCCCACATCGCTAATACCTTCAGTAGAGGCTTAGGTCCTGAGTGCCTTCATTGTACTTACATTCTTCAATAAAAAAGGGAAAAAGAAAAGGCTATTCTGCCCAAGTCCAAATGAGTCCTGAAATACCATGCTGTTACTTTGCTAATTTTCAGAGAATTAGAGGACAGACACAGGAAGGCCTGGTTTCCTCCAGCCCTCTGGGCTGTTGGTCTGGAAACCAGAGGTTTCCAAAGGCCTTAGGGCAGGTTACTCCCTATCATTCCCCACTAATCCTCAGAAACTATTTCCTGATCCCACTGCCTTCTCCAAAGCACTATCCATTGTTCTGGGCGGCTGAGCGGACACGCTTGGTAAAAGCTTGGCTCAGGGCCTCTGCTCTTCATAGGCCACTTCATAGCCTTCGTAGGCTACTGATCTCAGTGAGGCCTTTGGGACCCAACCCTGAACAGGCCAGCTCTGACCTGGAGGCCCTGCCTTTTGGCACCACCAGGCTGGGAGGCAGGTGGCTGGCATCGGCACACTGTGTTCAAGCAGCCTGACTCTTCACTGTCTGGCATTCGTGTGCATGGCAACCTGCTAACAATCTGAAAAATTAAAGGAATAGTGTGACTCGCAGTTTAGTGACACTGCAGAAAGATCATCAGAAAACCTGAGGTCTCCTCTTGCCTCCACTTCACTTGATAAAGGATCAGAGCCCAGTACTGGAGAGTAACTTAATTCACTTGGGTCTCAGTCGGTACATTTGTAAAATAAGAAAAAAAAATTATTAATAGGACCCCTCCTGCTAAAAGCTTATGACTCTAGATCAATATACAGTATTTGACTGAAAAACTTTAAAGTATGTTTAGATGCATTAATGAGGTAGAAAGAGATAAGGTACCCAAGATTTTAGCATGAGTTATTTCTAAGCAATGGGATTGTACTTTTATTTTTGTTCAGTGGTTTTAATTTTATCTTTTGTTTGTATAGAGGTTATAGTCTTCCACAATATTTAATAATTTAAATAAATTACTTAAATTTAAATACTTCTTTTCACTTTAAAATATAAAATAAAGTTATATTACTTCCCAACTAAAGACTGATGTTTAAGATCAGTCAGGCAGGATTTTTCCAAATCACCAAATATTTTTTGCGTTGTTTTTTCTGTTGTGTAGACCAGGAAGCTGTTTTAGTAGAGCTTTCTCATTTACACATACATGAAGCATGATGGAACTATTTACTCAGCATTACTAACTGAATTACAACCAGCAAAGTCTTTGAGTAATTGTTTTCGTATAATGTTGATATAGATGTTCAGAAAATAAATTCCTTGAAGGCATCATCCTCATTTTGAACCACTGAATGAATATTTATTGCTGAATATACCTGTATTACATAAAAGCCACAGAAATCCTTTAATGGTCTTGAGGCTATCAAAACTTTTCAAGACGTGTACAGATGTGTGTTCTCTTTTAGAAGTGCTAAGACTTTCTGCTGCAAACTTTGCTATTTACTAGATATTTCGGGAAGCATATGGTAAAACTCAGCATATACTTACTTTGCTTACTTTGTATGTGTTTTGTATGTAGTTGAACACTATACTACCTAGACTAATTTTTCCATGTGTGGAAATACTCCTCAGTTTATGAAAGTCGGCCTGAATACCCACCTCTATTTTCCTCATTTCAACACTGTGCTGCTTCTCTCGTCGCATCTCAACTCTGCCTCCATGCCCCTGCCTCTTTGATCTTTTATTCCCCAATCTTCTGCACAATCCCCAGGATAATCCTTGAATTTCATAAAAATGTGATTGCAAGTGTTTAAGAACTAATTCTAAACTCTAAATTAATACAAATCACTTTATGATATATAATGGTTTGTAGCTTTTAAAGTGTTTTCAGGTAAAGATATCCAGAGAAACTGTTAAGCCAAAAGGCAAAGTAAATAGGGTATGCCTACAAATAAATATATATTTATAGTTATTAATATTTACATAAATAAATACAGGGGACATATAAAAGATATTAATAAAAGTGAATCCCTGTAGGGCTTGGGGAAGATGTCCTAAACCAATGGATTCAAGAACGAGAGCAAGACTTCTCGATGAATAATTTTAATACATTTTTATATCGTGAATTATATGTATGTTATAGCTACTCAAGAGAATAAAATTAAAAATTAAATGAATAAATGCATGAATGCATTTTCAATGGATTTAAAGTTTCAAGACTGTAGTGTAATGCATTTTCTCCTCCTTTGCAAATTCCCCCAAACAAGCACAATAAACAAACATACTCTGGCTACAAAGAGATCAAGGATAAGATTTAACTACAAACTTTAAAATATGAAAACACAAAATGGCTGAAAGAATAGTACATGACTTAGGAGAACGGAGGGAGGTCAAACCTGAGAGCAGAAGCAACGAAAAGCAATCTATTATGTCCTGCAAACCCCTGATATGTTCAGAAACTAAAAATATAAGGCATGTACAGAAGAGGTGCTGTTATTAGACATTTAAAAAAAGGTCATGGCCTGAAATTTTGTATAAAGCGCCTTTACACTCCTACATCCTCCCTCTGCACGCTGCAGAGTCAGGCCACTACTTCTACCAAGCCCCAAGGGAGATATAGTCTTAAGAGAAATGGAATTGGCTCCAGGGTCAGAGGAGGCTGGGGGTGAAAATCTATATCCCAAATAGTAGGACATCCACTCTCCAAGCACTCTATCCTCACCTATCTCCTACACTGCCTGCCACGCTTATATCCCCAAGCAAAAATATTGGAGAATCCCTGTCTGGATGAACTAAATGGCCTCAGATATAAGACGTACACAGTCATGTGTATTTCCCAGTAAGTTTGATTAATACTGCTCTACCATGAAAACTACTAGCCAACAAACAGAGTTTTCAATAATCATTTTATAACCTCATTTTTAAATATGAATGGGCAGCCAAAAGTCAACAGACATTTGATAAGTATCTCCAGCACAGAAGAAAGGAGCACAACAAGTAAACAAAGAAAACAATCAGACACAATGACTGAGACAGATGATAACTTCAAGGAAGCTAAGAATAATATCCAGAGATGGCAGAAATTGCATCAAGATACTACTACAAAAATTAAAAAGGAATACTTAGAAAAGGGTTCTTAGACATTAAAGATATAATTACTAAAAAAATGGGTATTTCAAAATGGAAACATAAATTGAGAAAATCACCCAGAAAGTAGAACAAAAAAGACCAAAAGAAGGATGAGAGGGAAGAAATGATTTAAAAATTAGATCACTTAAATAGGCTTTTTTTTTTAGAATATGAAGTCATTTTATGGGACATTTAAGATACAGATACACAAAAATAATATGTTGGTAGAATTTTTTTTTTACTTGAGAGATGATATTTCTAAATGCATTCCCACTTTTAAAGGAAAAATATATATTATTTCAGAAAATAGAAAATATACATGAACAAAATAAAGTGAACAAACTCAAGACTTGTTTAATTCTAAAACAGAGAAAACAGGGAGTAGGAATATAACACAGTAATATTACAGAAAAAAAATGCAGAACAGAAGGACGAATCTCCAGATTACAAAGTGCCCTACGCAATGAGTTTTTTTTAATAAATCCTACATCATGACATTTCATCATGAAATTCTAGAACATCTGTGATAAAGAGACTATCCTAAAGGCCTCCCAAGAAGAACAAACAGGTCACAAAGGACTGAAATTTTGAATGAACTGGAACTCTCAACAACAATCTCCACCAATGGAGATTCATTCAAGGATGAACGTAGAAGAATGTCATGTTCAGATTTCGGTTCTTAGAAAGAGTACTCTAGCATTAGCAACAAAAGAGAGAAAGGTATGGTCTGAGAGACTACTAGATGGCATTTAGGGACTATTGCCATAGTGCAGAATAAGGTCACGAGTCTAATTAAAATATGCTCAGGGAAAAGGCAGGCAAAAGCTGCATTCTATATTTGGTACCTACATATAAACTTCCAACTTGGGCACTAGTATTTGGGAATTAGTACCTGGGAACCTGTACTATAGGTATTCCACTCCAAGCACAATTACAAATAAATTTTTCCCAAACATAACTGATTCAACAGTGATAGAAGGGACACAAGAATTTTTATAAAATCTATGACAAAAATGAGTCGAGTTTTAATAAAGCAAATAGAGCTAAGTTCCTCTTTTGAAATACTGAGTGTCTAAATAATTTGTGCCCTAATGGATGTTTAAAGAATCCTGAACCGTAACATAAGAAGTAGATAATTAATACCACTCAAGTCATTAAAATGCCAGCTTTCTTTAAAAAAAAAGAAAAAGGACTAAGAATTAACCAAGATCTTTAATAAAATGTTTCCTTACATATTATTCTAACTTTCTCTCAAAATTACTATTTAGGATTCTCTCACAGTTGTGTTTTCAATAACTTGAAGAATTATTTAAAGACATTTGGTCTAAGAAGATAAAAAAATAGCAAATAGTTTAGAATGGCTAGGGCCAAAAACTGATAAATACCTGAAGATAAAATTTTGTAGAATAATATGTCCTTCAATTTGGGGCTTCCTGGCATCTTATTTTTACACTTCAAACCAGGCTCAAGGAAACATAAAACAAAAAAATTACCTTGAACTTTTCTGCACAATTTCTGTCTTATCCTTGAGGAAAGCTAGAACTGACATAGTGCAAATTATTCTGTTCTGAGTAAAGAACTATAGTTCACTTGTCAAAAAACCAGCTGAAAAAAATATACACAATTCCTAGTTGTAGTCTATAATCCTTGAACTAATGTATAAAACCTTCATTTATTTAATCTTACTCTAAGGAATAGAAGGATTTAATGTCAGATATTGCCCTTATTATTACTAAATTAACCACACCTCACTTATGGCTTTACATGGTTCCACTGTTTGATGATATCGTAACAAGAAAGTCAAGCAGTAATAAAGGTAAAAGAGAAAACCAAAGGCAAAATTTGACTTTAAATCTTCACATACACTTGCATTAAATACGCAGGCTAGGAATGTGGGCAATATACAAGCATTCATGGGATTTTTAAAATAAGTTTCAGGGCATTTCACCTTCTTAGACTGCACAGATATATAACCATAGAGAGGTCAGAACTGTGATCTTTAATCTTTATTCATTTACATAGTAAATATTGATGACTATTTCAATATTGTGTGAAAAGGGATTACTGAGAAAAATCAGATGTAGTCCCTCCTATCAAGGGCTTATAACTTAGTAGAAGCACCTATAATTTGTCTTAGTTATATAAGCAGTAAAGGTGCCACTCACCTTCCCTAAATCTAAAAATAAACTGAAGTATTTAATTAACTATATCAGATAACAATTCCCAGGGCATAAAAGAAATTAGGTTGATTTTAAGAGAAATAAGACAATGAGTGGAGAGGAAGGAAGGAAGGAAGGGAGGGAGGCAGGAGGGAGTGGAGGGAAAGAAGAGAGTGAGGAGAGAGAAGAGAAGAGGGGGGGAAGGGGAGGGGAAAGGAGAAGGGAAGGGAAGGGAAAGGAAGGGAAGAGAAGGGAAGGGAAGAATAGAAAAATCACTGTCCTACCTTTAGAAATAGAAAAGTATAGAAAAATGGAAAGACTTCATCCCGTCTCTAGTGAGTTTAAGAATTGATACCTTGTTTTTTTAAATTAATTTTTTTTTTTTTTTTTTGCGGTACTGGTCTCGATAGTAGCTGTACCAATTTACATTCCGACCAATAGCGTAGGTGGGTTCCCTTTTCTCCACACCCTCTCCAGCACTGGAAGCTATCGGGAATGATGGAATAGAAAGCAAGTAAATCAGTCTCTAGGATTCTTAGAAGAAAGAGGGGAGGAAAAGCACTAGGAGCTGATCTGAACTAAGAAATTTAAACAGCAAGAAGTCCTGAGCTATGCTGTTGCTCCCGTTCTTCTCCTTATCACCAAGTAGAGCACACTCCCCACCTGCATAGAGCCCCCAGAACTCTTCCTCCATAAGCATAAGAAGACATCTGCCACCCGCTGATGCTAAGAGCAAGGTAAGGTGCTCACTCCCACTGCTAATGGGAAGAGTGGAGCCCAGTTCCTCTGTCAAAGTCAAATAAAGGGGAGGTTGGACCTTACGGGTTCACAGGTACCAAGCTGGAATTTGAAAAGCATCTTCCCATAGAAAATTAATAAATACGGTGATTATTTAAAGTACTATATATTAGGCATATTATATGTTAAATTGAAATTTGATTATCATTGTTTCCATGGAAGAATGCATTCAAAGTTTCCAAATTTACCAAGGAGTTTCTGGAATACAAATTGCATAAATGTTGAGATTGCTTATATAGGAAATCAGCAGCCATTATTTGTGTGCATGCTTATTTTTCTAACATTACTTACTATCTTTTTTTTTTTTTTTTTTTTTTGTCGTTTTGTGGGCTCTTTCTTTTTTTGCCTCCTCCCCTTTTGGGGAGCAAACTCCGGACGCGCAGGCCCAGCGGCCATGGCTCACGGGCTTAGTTGCTCCGCGGCATGTGGGATCTTCCCGGACCGGGGCATGAACCCGTGTCCCCTGCATCGGCAGGCGGACTCTCAACCACTGCGCCACCAGGGAAGCCCTACTTACTATCTTTGAATAGTAAGTGAAACATCCATTTACACTGGAATGTAACTTTTTTTAATAGTAGTTAAGTCATACAAAATGGCTGGCCTGGGTATTCCTGGAACAGAGACTGTTTTGGGATCCTTTTCAAGGTTGCAAAAGTTCTTTCTCTCATGTTACTATTTTTTTAGGTGTCTCTAGGCTATATCCATGTGTCTTCGCTTACCAGTTGTAAAGTGCAAAATTAATGATCTAGGGTCTTCCAGCAGCAAATGAAACAAAGTCAGATTAGAGTTTGACCGTGACCGTGACTGTCTGCATGACTTGAAAGGAACGTGTCACTTCATGTCTCTGGAATGCAGTTTTTCCCTACAAAAGGGAATGGTTAGATAAGATGTTCTCCAAAGTTCCTTCCACTTACCACCATCTATTCCTCTCTCAGGAACTTTGCTTGTGTTCTGGTCATCCTCTTGCTGCATAACAAGCTGTCCCAAGACACAGTGACTTAAAACAAGAATGCTTTTATCATATCTCATGATTTTGTGGATCAGGACAGGACTTGGCTAAGCAATTTTTCAGTTCTATATGATGTCAATAGAGGTCACAGGTAATCAGCTGGTGGATGGGTGGGTCTGGAGGATTCAAGATTGCTTCACTCTCGTGTCTAGCACCTTGGCAGGGATGCCTGAAAAGCTGGGCTTAGCTGAGACTATCAATCAGAGAAGCATGTTGGAGCCTCTCCAACATGGTGATCTCAATATAGTCCGACTGGTCTCAGATAAGAATGCTGGGGGCTCCCAAAGAGAGTATTCCAAGAAACAGTAAATGGAAGCTACCAGACTCTCAAAGCCTTGGACCCAAAACTGTCACAGTATCACTTCCACTGTATTACACTGGCCAAATAATCAGATCCCTCAAAGATTCTAGAGGACAAGATACAGATACCACCTCTCAATGGGGGCTGTAGCAAAGAATCGATAGGCATTTTTAATCCAGCATAGCCTGTATCTAGGAATTAACACCAACAGTGACACTCATTACTCTGTCCAATGTTTCATAGTAGAAACGAAAAAGATAAAAAGGAACAAACAGTCCCTGGCTTCAAAAGGTCACAATATGACAAAAAGAACGGCAAAGGAAGCATTCCTTTTCTGCTTAGTAACCTAACTCAAGTTGATTTATTCTATTGTTAATAATAGAACATTAATTAATAACTGATAAAAGCATGTATTGGAAAATGCCACATTAAAAAAAAAAACACCAAGTTATGAACAAAGAGTCTACATATGCACTAAGTCTGGAAGGAAAGAAAAAAGTTTTAGGATATGGGATTCACTTCCAATTTTTTAATGATATAATATAGTCTGAAGGATATGTATCTTCAATTCCTAGGCAAACCCTACAAAACTTTATTCAACAAATAATCTGTAGGAGGTATCTGTCAATTCTAATTTTATAATCAACTAACCACTTATCAGACTCTTAATTCTTACAACTAAAAAAAAAAAAAAACCCTAGCTGTAAGAGATGCTAGCAAGAACCAGTGTTCACAACATAAGTGAAAAGAAACCAGAATTACTTAAATATACATATAATATATATTTCCTCAAATAAGTAACTGATAAAAATGTCTGATCACATGGTCTTTCTTTAAATAGACCATTTGTTTCAAAAATGATACTTTTCTAATGGTCGAAATGAAATGAATTAATGATGCAATCTAGAATAATTCATATTAAAATAATCCGGTCACAGGTTCTCTGGGTCATTTAAAGCATGCCCCCTCTGCTGCTGTCTGTTTTCGGAACTAATTACAGACAAAACCATATCTCAACAGCACCCTCCTGTGTGATCTATTTCAGCAACCTCTTCACCAGTCACAGAGCTGTGCCAATTCCCATGGCCATAGAAGTTCTTTATTAAACCACAAATACACCTTACTTTTAAAGGTAATGTGATTTCAAATCAGCTTGGAGAGGAAGTAAAAATATTTAGACAAGTGTCATCCTCTAGAAATTATATTACAGAACCACAAATGCATCTAAAGCATGTGGATGTACACATGGAGTAACACTTCCATACTAATGGCGGATTGCCTAATTCTTCCTCTGTAAGGAAAACGCCATTCTTTCAATACTTGATTTAATCAGATGATCCCAAGGTTTCCTCAAAAGTGGTCTACAGACAACCTGCATCAGAATCATAAGAATCTCCTAATAGGTGTTTCTTAAAATTTCTAATTGGGCTTCCCTGGTGGCGCAGTGGTTGAGAGTCCACCTGCCGATGCAGGGGACACGGGTTCGTGCCCCGGTCCGGGAAGATCCCACATGCCGCGGAGCGGCTGGGCCCGTGAGCCATGGCCGCTGAGCCTGCGCGTCCGGAGCCTGTGCTCTGCAACGGGAGAGGCCACAACAGTCAGAGGCCCGCGTACCACACACACAAAAAAATGAAGTTCTAATACCTCAGCCCCACTCCAGACCTATGGAAATAGACTCCCCAGGGATATGACCCAGGAATCTTCACTTATATCAAACACTCTAGGTATGTGACATGCCTGATGAGCTTTGAGAATAGCCACCCTAATGCATTACACATATAAAACAACTTTTCTGGGATTGGAGGGTAATCATATTAATAAATGAAGGATACTAACTTCTCTTTTTTTTTTTGCGGTACGTGGGCCTCTCACTGCTGTGGCCTCTCCCGTTGCGGAGCACAGGCTCCGGACGCGCAGGCTCAGCGGCCATGGCTCACGGGCCCAGGCTCCGCGTCATGTGGGATCCTCCCGGACCGGGGCACGAACCCGCGTACCCTGCATCGGCAGGCAGACTCTCAACCACTGCGCCACCAGGGAAGCCCTAACTTCTCTTTTTAATGGAATTTAATTCGATCTCTGAACACTTATATCATTTTTGATCCCATGCTTTAAAGACCAGTATTCTCTGCACTGATATTTACAGCCCTACATTTAGTCTAATAATGGGTATTTGACTTGCTAAAGGTGACGATGTAGTGGCAGGACAGGTCCGTACCAAATCTCTACTATCTCTGCAGATGACCTGGGTTCTGTCCAATGCAACAAAAAGAGTGAGAAAATACACTGTTCTCCACTTCATCTACTTCATCCAATTGTTCTCTAGGTCACAGGGCAGGATTTTTACTAACTTAAACCTCAGTTAAATCCCAGGCAAAGGTTGTCAATGAAAAATTAATTTAACACCCCAGAGCACAGCTAAGCTCTCTCAGTCAGAATACATCCTGATTTGAGAATGATCCAATTTCCCTGGTAGTTTCCAAAAAATCATCCAAAATCCTACTTTAAAAAATAATAAGGACTTCTAACACTTCCTGAAACCACAATAAAAAGGATTTTTTTTATATTTACTGAAAGCAATATACCAATACCATAAAAATTAAAAGCACTGGAGGTAGAAGGAGATCAGAATATAGTAAGGTTGGGTTTCACGTCAAATTTAAAGGACAACTCTTTATGACTGTCACAATCTATGTCCCACTACATAAACACTGGTGATATTGAAAGCACAAAGGAGGAATTTTATATGTAGTTTTTAAGTAGAATGCCACCTATCAATTTTGTGTTAGGCACTCGGGGCTGGCATTGAAATCTGAAAATATGGGTTCAAGTCCTTGCTATGCAATATTATAGGATTTAACCCTTGATCTTTGACCCTGCTTCTTTCCATCTGTAAAACTGAGATAACACTAACTCTCCTACTGACAACATTCAGACGTTAAAAGGATAAAAATGATAACATATTTGAAAGTACCTTGGAAACTGTATCGTCACTAACACAGAGGCAGGAGGCTCTATGTACCCTTAGGAACCAGCAGAAGAGAAGTCACGCTGCTCTAAACTGCTTGGACCTCCACAATCTAGGAGTCAATCTTAATAGTTTTGAAAAGTCATTCTTCTCAAAGAAGCAAAAAGCATTTTAATATTTAAACTCTGTACAATTACTAAATTTCATATATCTAGAGATAAACTAATCAAGTTCAAGCTAATGTTGAGTGAAAGGAACCTCTGGGTAAATCTAAAACTGGCTCTGTTCCATCGGGCACACTGGTTATACCATGTATGAAAGATGTCTCAGCAATGCCCATCTCTAGAATTCTACCTTGCAAAACTATTCATAGTAGGGGGCTGGTCTATTTAAAACATTCCTTTTTGTTTTTAAAAAAATTTTAAGGGGGAAAAAAAAGAATGGAGGAAGGGAGGAAGAAAGGAAGGGTCATCAGGAGTCTGCAAATGTCACTAATACAGGGGAGTCTGAGTTCAGATCCTGCCCCTGTCGCTTCCCGTCTGTGTAAAATTGTGATCAAACAATACAATCTTTTTTAAACATCCTTTCCTATACGATGGATATGATGACAGCATCTACTTCACTGAGGTATTGGGAAAAGTAGATGTTATAAAACTTATCTTCTTAGCACAACACCTGGTGCATTGTAAGGACTGAATAAATATTACTGATAACAGTAATAACTGCTAAGTTATTATCTTTAAATAAGCCTCTAGACTGATAGGTCAAAGAACTATCCAGGACTAAAATATCTTAATTTCTAAAGAATAATTGAGGAATATCTCATGACACTCCTGATAGATCAAACAGGAATAAGACCAGAATGATGACACAATTATACATATACCAAACACGACTAGTACAAAGCAGACACAATAAATATTGGTTGAATGGATTAGCAACATGTTGAGAAAAAAAGTGTTGGCTACTCCATTAGCATCACCTTTGAAGCAGGCTAGAGTAGCAAGCTTTGTTTTTCACTCTTTTTTTTTTTTTTTTTTTTGCGGTACGCAAGCCTCTCACTGTTGTGGCCTCTCCCGTTGCAGAGCACAGGCTCCAGACGTGCAGGCTCAGCAGCCATGGCTCACGGGCCCAGCTGCTCCGAGGCATGTGGGATCTTCCCGGACCGGGGCACGAACCCGTGCCCCCTGCATAGGCAGGCAGACTCTCAACCACTGCGCCACCAGGGAAGCCCTGTTTTTCACTCTTGAATGAAGACACTAATGTCATCTATACCTATATGCATATGAAGCAAAACTGAGAGGGCCAATTACTGTAAAGAAAGAATCCAACTCAATAATATCCTGGAAGAATAGATCAAAATTCAAATTTAAATAGGGAAAGGTAAAATCCTACAAAACATTGTAATTAAATTATTTTCTAAAAATTATACACAATCTTGGTTTACATGCAGTTCATAAGAAAGCATTTTTATTAGGGTTCTACTGGTCACAAGAAAATTAAGTTCATCACTGAAAATGTTTAAGGAGACTATATAGATCATCTATCAGATATTTCAAAGACAAATGCTACTTTAGGTAAAAAATGTTATCTGCACCATCTGTTCAATTCAGTAAGTATTTATAGAGGGCCTACAATGTGCCAGGCACAATGCTAGGGTCTGGAAATGCATTGATGTCTAAGGCAAACTTGGTTCCTGCTGTCCCCAGAGAGCTTCCTGGATAGTGGAACACCCTTATGTCAACAGACGGATGATGCAACATAACTGACCTAGTAGCAGGGCACCTACCACAGATCTGGGAGAGGAAGAGAAGACTCACTCAGCTAAGTGTTCGAAGAGAGGTATTGGAAGTTAGCTTTTTAAAGATTAAGGAGAAAAGAGATGCAGGAAGATCGAACATCTTTCATAAAGACCTGATCCTCACTGGGTCAGATAAGCAAAAGAATGATATACTAGAAAACTAAAAGGAGTTCACTGTGGCTAAAGCACAGAGTATAAGGAGGAAAGGGCTGGTGACAGGATTAGAAAGGTGGTCCACCTATGTAGTACCCCAAGAGCCCTATTAAAATCAGTATGCGAAGAATGATGGAGATCTGAGGAATGGTTTAAGAGAAGAATGAAATTATCTGATTTGCCCTTTAAAACCATCACTTCACTATAAAAAAGAGAACTCGATACATGATCAAAGAAATGCTAAAATGCTTTGGGAAGTCAGAGGTGGTTAATAAATGGTATTTGTTTGAGTAGATACCCATTTGGAAAAAAATTAGAATCCTATCATTCATAAAAACAAGTCATGCTGTGTTAAAGACTCAAGTATGAGAAGTAAAATGTTAAAATGACTAGATGAAAATATGTTCATGACACAGAAGGAGGAAAAATTTATTAAGTAAGATGGACACAAGTACAAAACTAGATTTAACTAAATTAAGACAAAAATATTTTATTTCACAAGACAGTGTAAACAAAGTTAAGACAAGCCACAATTACTGAGAAAAGATTACTGTAATGTTTCTAATTACAAAAAGATTAGTATCCATACTATGTAAAGGACTCTTACAAATTAATAAGAAAGACAAACACAATAGAAAAATATAGATAATTCACAAAGAAGAAATATGAATGGCCAGAAGCAAGCGAAAAGATGCTCAACCTTACGAGTAGTCAAGCTAAAGCAAATTAATGCCATAATTAAATTTCATTACACTCATCACATTGGCAAAAACTTTAAAATCTGAAAGTGCTGTTGATGAGAAAGTGTGGAAATGGAGACACATGTAGTGCTGGTGGGTACAACCACTTGGAGAACAATTTGGCAATATCTAGTAAAACTGGTCGTGTACCTGCTCTAAAGGCAAATAATCCCACTTATAAATACATACAGTAGAGAAGCCCTTACACTTTGGTGTGTTTTTTAATGATAGAAATTAATAAGATTCTCGATTTTCTTCCATGGGGAAAGGATAAATAAATTGTAATATATACTTACAATGAAATAAAATAAACTAGATCTACGTTTACTGACATGGATTAATCAAAATTGTTGAATGAAACAGCAAGTTGCAGAGATATACATTCAATATACATTTTTACATAAATCACTAAAACACAGTACGGTGCTATATATTGCAAAAGTATAAAAACATGGAAGGAAAGGATACTCACCAACCTCAGAACAGTGGTTCCCTCATAGCAGGGGGAAAGGAGAGACAAAACAAGCTTGAGAACAAAGGAACAAAGAGGGGCGCTACCATGTATGAGCAACCTCCTGTTTCTTCAAAAGAAAAAATATGAAATTCTCTACATGTTTGGAATTATTCCACGGTTGAAAGCATATTATTACATGCTACAACATGGGTGAACTTCGAAAACATGCTAAGTGAAAGAAACCAGACACAAAAGGTTATGTATTATATGATTCCATTTCTATGAAATATCTAGAATTAGCTAAATGCATAGAGACAGGAAGCAAATTAATGGTTGCCAGGGGCTGGGGGAAGGCAGGGGTAGGGAGTGACTAATGGATACAGGCTTTCTATTTGGGGTGATGGAATTAAATAAAGGTAACTGTTGCACAACACTGTAAAAGTAACTGTAAAAGTACTAAATGCCACTGAATTGTATGCTTTAAAATGATTAATTTTATGTTACATGAATGTTAGCTCCTCAATTAAAAAAAAATTGTTTTAAGCATGTTACACTTCTAGGAGTAGAACAAGACTAAAAACAGAGTAATCAGTGAGGAGACTCTCAAAGTAATTATGAGATGATTCAGTCTGAACTCTGACAATGGCAGAGAGGTTGTAAAAAATGGATACATTCAACAGTTGTTTTTCCAAGAGGACTTTGTAACCAATTGAATGAGGAGACAGAGGAATAGAGAGCAGCCAAAAGAGAACCAAGGTTTCTGATTTTCTAGTGTAATTAGAGAGCATGCCGTTCCCAATGAAGGGCAACACAGGAGAAGAAGTTTTAGAGGAAAAGTATTAATTCGGTTTGGAATATGCTGAGCGTGCGATGTCTATGGACTGTACAAATGAAGATATTTTGCAAGCAGCCCAGGATAACCTAGTCTAGACTTATATGTAGACTGTAATTGAGGCCATGGGATTAGATGAGATCATTCTGGCAGTAAAATGAAAATAAAATGAAAACAAAAAGCTGTAGCATAAAACCCTAAGGAACACCAACACTAAGATCCTCCAACAGAGACCTATAAGAAGTAGAAGCCAAGGGAATGTTTCAAGAAGGAAAGAGTAGTTAAAAATGCCCCAAACTGCTGAGATATCAAGCACTGAAGTAGGTCTTCAGGAATATGGTGGTCTTTAGAGATTTTAGTGAGAGCAATTTCCAGCCAAGCTGCAGGAAAGCCGAGTAGGAAAAACTCTTCAACTGTTTAATAACCCAATATCCTCGATATTAATGATATAGGTACCAATAAAATCAGAGAAGCTTTAGCAAGAAAGAAGAACTGAGACGGAAATGAGAGATGATAACCTATCCTCCTGAGGATTACAAAAAGCCACTTCCCACAGACCTGAAAACCACACTAGTGTTTCTCAAATTTTTCCATCAGAACTACCAAAAATGCAAAAGAAAGTCATTACACAGCCCTTGCCATCTCAGGGTAGGCAGTAACTCTAAGGTATATAATTTGTCCTTAAAAATCCATGTAAATTATGCATTCTATTCATAAAAACAGGAATGCTTACTTTAATATAAAACTGTTTTCTCCTATTTTCAATTAAAATGATTGTTCTAGAAAAGTGTTCCGTGTTTATTGTGCAACTTCCCATATGGCCCTCCCACAATCCTCACACACCCCATATGCATATACACGCCATATACTCCCACTTTGAGAAACATGGAGGAGGTGCTTCATTCCACAAGAGTGACGTCCTCTGGAAATCTCTGCAGAAAGCATCTGCCAGAGCATAAGGCCCGTGAACTGCAACATGACCTGTAAACATTTCTTCCTTTCATTTTTCTTAAAACTATCTTCTTTAACCTTCAAAGTATCTTTCAGATTTCATGGAATTGGATGGCTACATCCATGTTGAGGGGACTTTAATTATACCACCTCCTCATCTTTCTTGACTAAAAAGTCCTAATTTATCAAGTACTCTTTACATGGAGGTTGACCCAATACTTTCAAATCACTTTTCTCTAAACCTTTCCCATACATTTCCCAAGGTATAGACATGGTTTGGTAAAGGGGCCCTTATGCCTTTGAGACAAAGACAGGTTCAGCCTAAATGAGGTCATGAAAACAAAACATCAAGTTCCCAGTGCCCTAAGAGTCTAAGCCAATGACCTACAGAGTGTTCCAGCTGATCTTAATTTCCCTGGCACAGCACAGTAAGAGTACTGTAATATAATGCAAAATGTTTCTAAAGAGAAACTAGATACTGGCCCGAGTCTTGCCAATACACAGTTAAATAATATGAAAGTACCCCTTTCATCTGAATACTGGCTTCACACGCATGTGTCATCCTTCCCAAGAATGAAAGTAATCTTCCACTGTGAATGTGGGTTGATTGAAAAGCTTTTACTGGGCTTAGTCCCATAAAGCATACATGCTTTTTAACTGGCACTCCTGGGCTGGTAAGACTGAAAACCCTTATAAGGAGACCAAAGAGGCAAAGAACAGTATTTATTCTAAGCAGGGGTTATCCAAATTCAGAATGTGCTAATAGTGGTAAATCAATACTCAAATGTTTATCCTGATGAGGATCTCTTTTAACATCTAGCAATGTCAGACTTCTCCCAGTAACTAAACTAAATTCACATTCCCAAGTTTCCTTCCAACTCTTTATCATTTATATTAAACTATCAGTACATTCTCAAATATTCCCTCATTCCTTCCCTTAATAATAACTACTTCCTCTGCTCCTTCCCCATGCATTAATTCATTCATTTATTCTTTCATTCAGTAAAATTTACTGAGGGCCTATTAAATGCCAGGCATTGCTCTATCTGGTGGAGATTGAGTAGTATATAAAACAAAGTCCCTGCCCTCACAGGGCTCATGTTCTCGTGGGAAAAGGCAATGGAAGAATAAACAGATACATGTGTGAACATGTAATAGGCCAGATTACAGTAAGTGCTAGAGAGAAAAACTAAGCTGAGTCAGGGAGAAAAGAGTGCAGAGGTAGCAGAAGGCAATGACAATCTTTGAACTCCATCTGAGCTAAAAATAGTTTCTAATGACCCATCATCCAGTAAATCAACTAAGGTTTCTTACAATGTAACTGAAAACAATGAATGTAAACCACCTGACTTGGAAAAGATTTGTTACCCAATCGTATTCATTCATTTTCTCAATTTCTGGATAATTTATCAACAAGGCTTTACCATTAACAATATGGTACTCTTTCACTTAAATATACTTTGTTCAAAGTAAAACACTCAGAAAAATATGAGGGAAAAGTGTTAATTTTAACACACTTTGGCTAAACCAACATACTGATGAGGGTTTTGCATTATTTCCAATTTTCTTAATAAAATGCTTTTGTCTTATAATGTGCTTTAAATGCATTTTCATCAAAAGTTTAGGGATGTATACTATCTACAGTACCCAAGACATGGAAGCAACCAACAGATGAATGGATAAAGAAGATGTGATATGTATATAGAAATGGAATATTACTCAGCCATAAAAAGAATGAAATAATGCCATTTGCAGCAACATGGGCGGACCTAGAGATTATCATACTAAGTGAAGTACGCCAGATACAGAAAGACAAATATCATATGATATCACTTATTTGTGGAATCTAAAATACGATACAAATGAACTTATCCACAAAACAGAAACAGACTCACAGACATAGAAACAAACTTACAGTTACCAAAGGGAAAAGGGAATAGGGGAGGGATAAATTAGGAGTTTGGGATTAGCAGGTACAAACTACTATATACTCAGTAACCTGTAATAAGCCATAGTGGAAAAGGATATGAAAAAATATATACATATATATAAAACTGAATCACTTTGCTGTACACCAGAAACTAACACAACATTGTAAATCAACTATACTTCAATAAAAATATTTTTGTAATCCTTCTAAGTTAAACATTAAAAAAAAAGTTTAGGACTGTAAATTTAGTTCATTCAGTTTAAGAAAAATGTCAACCATATAATTGGAAAAGTTAGTCCTCACTCTCAAATCAATCAGCCAAATCAGATTAATGTTCTATCAAATAGAGTCCAACTTTACTTTTCAATTCAAACAGAGTTATCAATAAGCATTCTGAGAAAAAATATTTTGAAGACCACTAAAAATTCATTATGGAATACATCTTTTAAAAGAAAGAGCTGAAAGCTCTCAAAATTAAAATAATACAGAATTAAGAGTTCTGAGGAGTATGACAAAGTGCTAGGAAGGCCATAGAGTTCCTTTGGCAATTGTGTAAGTGTACATTTCTACCTTGATTTTCAGCTTTTGGATATAATTTTTAACAATTAAGTATAAAATTAGAAACAGCTTCATTAATTGTAGTATTCATCATGATAAAATTTTCTTATGGTTTTAATGAAAGCAAATGGTATATACTTTTAAAAATTAGTCTAGCAGCTAGTATATTTTATTAATAGAAAGTGGAAAATATTAATATATTTTATGATAAAATAGGATGGGAACTGACTGGAATTCATATTTCATTATATGATTTGATAAAACAGGACAATATTAAGACACAAGATCTGAAAGAAATTATGTACAAATTATATCCTTGAGTTTTATCCAATTTATCTTCAAAAATTTGGTAGTCTCAAACAGGATTTCTGTTACATTTAAAATAATCCAAACTACTATTGTAGATGCTGCAGCACACTGTCCAAGCCTGCCCCCTTCAGGAGTGAAGCACTAATTCTCCCAGCTTTTAGTGTGTCAGTCACTAAGACCCAGCTAAGTCCTCCCTGCCTGCCATTGCTCTCAGCTGAAGAGAGCCACCATGCCCAAGATCAGGTCCTTGCAGGGCAGCCCAGCCTCTGTGCCCTAATTCTGAACAATTCTGTAAGGCCATCCCAGCTTGAGCTCCTAGGGGATCAGCTGATGGCTCTTGTGGCTGCACTGCAGCCCAACTTGTCCCTGTGTCCATCCCGTAGGCATTGTTTGCAAGGGCTCTGAGCCCCAGTAAACTTCCTGCAGGCAAACCTAGGCTCCAAGTCAGCTTCCCAGAGAACTTCCCTCACCCACAGCACTAACCTATATATAACATCAGATGTTTGTAGGTGCACTTTTTTTTCAGCTGTGGATGTGTCTCAAGTGGTGAGAAGAGTGGAAAATACATCACAAAAGGCCATTTTCAGCATTCAGTGTTTCCCACTGGTGCGCTACTTGCTTTGTTCTTAGGAAACTGTCCCTCAAAGGCTACATATGTTTGACAACAGTCAGTAGAGGGAAGAACTGAAGTCAGTAAATGAAAATTGAAAAATGAAAAATGAAAATTGTCATTACTCCCATCACATCATCATATATCTGAATTCAGAATGTTTCAGCACTAGCCAAAATCCTTATTTCTAACTACGTCTTCCCTTAACAGAAATATAAGGCATAAAAAGACAGGAACCCCTTCTGATTCATGGTACTTTGATTAATCATTAAAGGAAGCCTTCCCTGTGTGTGATGCCCTAGAGGTTTACATGCCCCGGGGTAACGCACCAAGTGAGAAGGTTACTATGAACACAGGTGGGTTTTAGGACAAAGTACAAAAGGAAGATGAGGATCTGAAAACTGGTTATCTTAAATCTTTGAGTTTGCAAATCTCTTGGAAAGCTTCATGTATATCCATGGTGTATATGTCTCCCCATTTCTACAGCATGAGCACTGGCCTAAATCATTTACCAATGACATTAACAGGTAACAATTAAAACATTTGCTAACATCTACTCCTTGCTCTAAGAGACCCCGTATTATAAACACAATTGATATTCCACTTAATTTTTTCTAACTGTGTGGATTTTTAACACTATACGCTGGAAGTATAACAATTCACCATGCTCTTTTCACTTACAATTCCATTAGATAAGAATAATGATTAAAATCAGAAATATATCCGTTAATGTCATTGCACATGATCAAAATTTCCTATGCGTGTAACGGAAGCAAAAGACATATACTGCTAAAATCTCACTGGTCCAGGAGCCTAGTATATAACTTTGTTTTTGTTAATAGAATCTTTTCACAAAATTAGAAATATGTTTTAAAATTTGATGAAGAGGAGGAAGATGATTAATCATGATTAGAATAAATATGTCAAAGTATAATTTGTTAAACTGGTTTTAACTACTTATCTTCATTAATCCATTTACTCATTAATTCTTTTAAGGAAAGAACCCAAGAACAACAAAACCAAAGTATTTTATTTGGAAAGAAAAACAGTAATTAGAGCAAATAAATAAATGAGACAATTCAGATTATGGTAAGTACAACCAAGGAAATATACTAGGAAATGTGATAGGATGGAAAAAAAAAACAAAACTGTGTAGAGGGATACTTTAGTCAAAAAAGGCCTCCTTGATGAGATGATCTTATGCTGATATCTAAAGAATAAAGAAGAGTCAGCTTTGTAAAGAACCAGGAAAAAAGGTTCCAGATGGAGGAAACAGCCAAGCTCAAGGCTCTGAGGTAGAAAAAAGCTTGCCAAGTTCACATTCAGGTAGGACTGTCCCTCTACTGTGGCTGGAGTATAACGAATAAAGAGTAGAATGCAAGTACAGTTTAACACACAGACAGAAGCCAAACCACATAGAATCCTGTAGGCCAAGGTAGAATTTTGAATTTTATCCTAAGCTATCAAAAAGTTTTCAACTAGGGAGTGAGATAATGTGATCAACATTTCTAAAAGTGCATTTCTAGCAAGTGTATGGAAAATGAACCAAAATAAGCTAAAGTGTCAATAGAAGCAAGGAGGCCATTTATAAGGTGCCTAAATGTCAGAAGACAGTAGCTCAAGTTGGGATGGTAGCAGTGGAGACAGAGAGAAGTTTATGGATTCAAGTATATTGTGATGAAAGATGTAGCAGTACTTGACAGAAGGCCAGAAAGAGGACTCCTTGGTTTTTGGCTTGAGTGATCAAGTGGGTGACTTGAGCCATCAAATGGATGACTTGAGCAAGAGTTTTTTAGAGAAGGACTTAGAAGCTATAACTACCTCAAACCCTGTAAGCCAAGCACAACCAGGTGCATACTGAACCTATGCCAGCCTCCGATGTTCATATCTAATCTCATACCCTTATTTCTAAGTTTAAATACAGTTTCACCACCCAACCTGGCCCCTCCCAGATACAATACTTTTTCTGACTCTCTATTATTTGGACCTAGACTTCGATGCACAATTTCGAGTTTAACTAGCCCCTTCCTGCCCACATCATCTCCATAAAGGTGGCTCCTGTGCACCTTGCCCCATGGCACCCAAATGTTCTCTTCATCAATGGAGGTGTGGTAACCACGTGAGAAGATCTGAACAAAGACTGAGAGGGAACTGCTGGGGCCAATGGGACCAAAAAAGCCTCCCGTCTACTACGGAATCATTAGTACTTCAAGAGTCATTAGAATCACTTGCTTTAGGAATAGAATAAAATTGTAGCACTCTCAGGCCCAGAAAGTGTGGTTAATAGGCTCATATCACATCACTCAGCAGCGGCAGGACCAAATTAAAAACTAAGTTTGTGGATTCCTAGTCCAATATCTTTCAATTACATCATATGGCCCCACATCTTTCCATAGAAACTGTATTAAAAAACTAGCACACAGGATGTTGTAAATCTACCATCTGGGGGAGCTATCGTGGGTTAAAAAAAACTTTTACTGCCTGCCCTAACAACCTAACCACCACATCTAACATTACATCTATGGAAAAATACATGTGAGTCAACAACCAACTTAAAAAGGATCTTTTGGAATAGACAGAACCGTTTGTAAACTAGTTAAGAATGTTAATCCTCCCGTTTGTGTTTATTTTCTCTGTGGCTTTGAAAACTACTCAATGAGTGGAAGCAAAGGGGAGGACAAGAAGTAAAAGATGCTCTCCCTATGTCAGCTCACCCATTTGTCTTCTAAACTGATTCTGGAAGCCTCCCTTCCACTCCCTTTCATTGGCAAAGACTTGTGGCCATTTCCTAGGTTCTCCATTGAGCCATCCCTTACCTAGAGTACCAAAAGGACAATTCCCAAGTCTGCTTATCCTTACTCAAATCAGTGTATACTTATACAATGGAGTTTATTACTGTGCCATATAAGCTGACATGATTCAAAGCAACAACCATAAAACTGCAGAAAGCTTTTTTATATTAAGATCCACATTTATATTGAACCATGAATGACTCCAATTTTCCTTCTCCTGATAGAACATAATATATGCCCCTAGGGAAAAACCAACCAGAAGCTGAGCTTTCAAAGAAGTAGAAAATAAAAGTTATGTTGCAGATAAAGGTTGGACTGCAAGTGTATCCTGCAAATTAACTAAAAATTAGAGGCAACCTTCAAACTGGAAGTAAAACCTTGATGAGCAGAAGATCTGCTAGGCGATTTAAGTTTTAAAATAGGAAGAGACAGCTGTCTCTGTTACAGACAAAGGTAACTAGCATGAAGTAGGGAGGATCCTGAGTTGATAGCTCCTGTCATCAGAGGCTAAGGGACCTCAATAAGATGCAGGCTCAGGACAAGGACCAAGGAAGATGACCATCACTGTAGGGTGGCATCAACTGAAACCACTGTCAAATAAATGCCCTTCACGTGAATTAAATGCTTTGAGGCAAAGGAGTTGGATACTGTGAATTGTGGAGGCTAAGTCAGCCAAATTAATCAGTGGGTTACCATGTATCATTCATATATTATAAGAATTTGTTTATATGTCAACTGTTTTTTGCTTCAGCTTTTTTTCCCTAGGCTACTAGTTGTCCATTGTTTCCTCCCCACCTCCATACATCATACCTACTGAACTCGCACTTCCTACTCACAGAATTTGTTCCATTACGCTTGCTGAGTGAGCATCGGTCCAGGTCCCTGTGTCCCCTTGGCCAAAGCTGACTGAATAAGAGTGGAACACACGGGGCTAACAGCTCTCTCCAAAGACAGATTCCAGTCAGTTAGCACATGCTAAACCAGTAATAGGAGGAGATATTTATTCCAATCGGGGTGGCCACTGGGGGCCACAGGCAGTGATATGCAATCAAGACAAGCAAGACTGTAGAGAAATGTCAGAGGATGAAATGGATTTAGAGAAAGAAGCAGAGACTATGTGCTGTTTTTATGGGAAAACAAAAGAGAGACAGTGGAGAAAGTGTCTTATATTTTCTGCAAATATATGAAATTTACGTTTCATTTTACGTTATATAGGATTTTGTAAAATGGCCAAGGGGACCTAAATACAATTGATATGCTGTTTACATAAATTTAAATTGCCAAAGACCTAATTTAAAAAGATTTTGAAACATAACCAGCTTGTAATTTGAGGATTTCATGTATCATTCCAACTAAGACAATTTGATTATGAATGATTTTAAATGATACCAAGGAATTTTTATTTTTGTTAGGGAATAATGGCATGTTGGTTAAATGAAAAAATGTACTTTTCAGCAATGCATACAAAACTAGGTAGGGATTCAGTGACAGGATGTCCAGGTTTTACTTTTTTTTAAGTAATTTATTTATTGTACTTCAACAAATACAATAAAAATTTCAAAAAGGAATAGATGAAGTAAATGAGACAAAATCTTGATAAATGCTGAATCTGGAAAATGAGAATATGAGGGCATAGTTCATTGCTTTCTACTTCTGTGTATATTGGAGAAATGAGTATTTGAGTTTGGATAATGCAGCAGCCACACAAGAACCACACATACAAGTTTCGCACGGTACAAATTAAGATCGTTACTGACATCATGAAGGAATGACATCAGAGGCCGTTTAATTTGGGGACAGAGATGAACTTATTTTTTGACAGTACCTGACATGTGAGATGAAAATGAAATCAAAGGCAGAGCATGTGGAAAATAATTTCTTAATTATTTGGAAGATAGTTTTTACTTTCCTGAGATATACAAAAAGGTTTAACTCAATACGGAATAAACCAAAACCAGTGTGGTGAGGGGCAAACACATTCGGAAATGACATTCTTTTTTATCTCCCTTTGTCTAAACTGTGGAAGCATGGGCAAATCACTTCCTGTTTATGTACTTAAAAAAAATAATCTTAAAATGTGGATGACAGACCCACTTCCTGGCTTTAGTGTGACTGTGGACTGTAAACTAAACACAAAATCTGGTTATTAATAAAACTAATAAACCTTACTTGTTGATAGATCAATTATTTGATAGATTTTTCATATCAATTTTAGGGAGAAGAAGGAAGAAAGTTAGAGGGAAAAAACACAAAGAGACAGTTATATTTGAGGAAGGGAAAAAAAAAAACAAGAATCCAGGTCCTTAGGTGGAAATTATCAAATGGCATTTGTTGCCTCTGCTTTTGTATTATGGGCAGAGTTGTAACTAACAACAATTGATATAGGTTTATTACTGTGCTACTCTTATGGTTCTCAATTTCTGTGGAAATTGTACCTTCCTAAGAAAGGGCCGTCAAAGCCTCAAGAAATCCAATTTTCATACCTCAACAAAATAAAGGCCATATATGACAAACCCACAGCCAACATCATTCTCAATGGTGAAAAACTGAAACCATTTCCTCTAAGATCAGGAACATGACAAGGCTGTGCACTCTCACCACTATTATTCAACATAGTTTTAGAAGTTTTAGCCACAGCAATCAAAGAAGAAAAAGAAATAAAAGGAATCCAAATTGGAAAAGAAGTAAAGCTGTCACTGTTTGCAGATGACATGATACTATACATAGAGAATCCTAAAGATGCTACCAGAAAACTACTAGAGCTAATCTATGAATTTGGTAAAGTAGCAGGATACAAAATTAATGCACAGAAATCTCTTGCATTCCTATACACTAATGATGAAAACACTGAAAGAGAAATTAAGGAAACACTACCATTTACCACTGCAACAAAAAGAATAAAATACCTAGGAATAAACCTACCTAAGGAGACAAAAGACCTGTATGCAGAAAACTAGAAGACACTGATGAAAGAAATTAAAGATGATACAAACAGATGGAGAGATACACCATGTTCTTGGATTGGAAGAATCAACATTGTGAAAATGACTATACTACCCAAAGCAATCTACAGATTCAATGCAATCCCTATCAAACTACCAATGGCATTTTTCACAGAACTAGAGCAAAAAATTTCACAATTTGTATGGAAACACAAAAGACCCCGAATAGCCAAAGAAATCTTGAGAAAGAAAAATGGCGCTGCAGGAATCAGGCTCCTGGACTTCAGACTATACTACAAAGCTACAGTAATCAAGACAGTATGGTACTGGCCCAAAAACAGAAAGATAGATCAATGGAACAGGATAGAAAGCCCAGAGATAAACCCACACACATATGGTCACCTTATTTTTGATAAAGGAGGCAAGATTACACAATGGAGAAAAGACAGCCTTTTCAATAAGTGATGCTGGGAAAACTGGACAGCTACATGTAAAAGAATGAAATTAGAACACTCCCTAACACCATACACAAAAATAAACTCAAAATGGATTAAAGACCTAAATGTAAGACCAGACACTATCAAACTCTGAGAGGAAAACATAGGCATAAGACATAAGTCACAGCAAGATCCTTTTTGACCCACCTCCTAGAGAAATGGAAATAAAACAAAAATAAACAAATGGGACGTAATGAAACTTAAAAGCTTTTACACAGCAAAGGAAACCATAAACAAGATGAAAAGACAACCCTCAGAATGGGAGAAAATATTTGCAAATGAAGCAACTGACAAAGGATTAATCTCCAAAATTTACAAGCAGCTCATGCAGCTTGTAATCAAAACAACAAACAACCCAATCCAAAAATGGGCAGAAGATCTAAACAGACATTTCTCCAAAGAAGATACACAGATTGCCAACAAACACATGAAAGGATGCTCAACATCACTAAACATTAGAGAAATGCAAATCAAAACTACAATGAGGGGGCTTCCCTGGTGGCTCAGTGGTTGAGAGTCTGCCTGCCAATGCAGGGGATGCGGGTTCGTGCCCCAGTCCGGGAGGATCCCACATGCCACGGAGCAGCTGGGCCCGTGAGCCATGGCCACTAAGCCTGCGCGTCCGGACCCTGTGCTCCGCAGTGGGAGAGGCCACAGCAGTGAGAGGCCCGCGTACAGAAAAAAAAAAAAAAAAAAAAACTACAATGAGGTATCACCTCACACTAGTCAGAATGCCCATCATCGAAAAATCTACAAACAATAAATGCTGGAGAGGGTGTGGAGAAAAGGGAACACTGTTGCACTGTTAGTGGGAATGTAAATTGATACAGCCACTATGGAGAACAGTATGGAGGTTCCTTAACAAGCTAATAATAGAAATACCATACAACCCAGCAATCCCACTACTGGGCATATACCCTAAGAAAACCATAATTCAAAAGAGTCAAGTACCACAATGTTCATTGAAGCTCTATTTACAATAGCCAGGACATGGAAGCAACCTAAGTGTCCATCGACAGATGAATGGATAAAGAAGATGTGGCATATATATACAATGGAATATTACTCAGCCATAAAAAGAAACGAAACTGAGTTACTTGTAGTGAGGTGGATGGACCTAGAGTCTGTCATACAGAGTGAAGTAAGTCAGAAAGAAAAAAACAAATGCCGTATGCTAACACATATATATGGAATCTAAAAAAAAAAAAATGGTTCTGAAGAAACTAGGGGCAGGACAGGAATAAAGACACAGATGTAGAGAATGGACTTGAGGACATGAGGAGGGAGAAGGGTAAGCTGGGACAAAGTGAGAGAGTGGCATGGACATATATACACTAACAAATGTAAAACAGATAGCTAGTTGGAAGCAGACGCATAGCATAGGGAGATCAGCTCGGTGCTTTGTGACCACCTAGAGGGGTGGGATAGGGAGGGTAGGAGGGAGACGCAAGAGGGAGGAGATATGGGGATATATGTATACATATAGCTGATTCACTTTGTTATACAGCAGAAACTAACACAACATTGTAAAGCAATTATACTCCAGTAAAGATGTTAAAAATAAATAAGTCATGGGGATGTAATGCATGGAGACTATAGTTAATAATACTATATTGTAGTATTGTATACTATATATACTGTATATATTGTATATTGTATACTGTATATATTGTATACTATATTGTATAATAATACTATATTGTATATTTGAAAGTTGCTAAAAGAGTAGATCTTAAAAGTTCTCATCACCAGAAAAAAAAATTTGTAACTATGTATGGATAGATGTTAACTAGACTTATTGTGATCGTTTCAGAATATATACAAATATCAAATCATTATCTTGTACACCTGAAATTAATATAATGTTATATCTCACTTTATATATCTCAATTTAAAAATAATTTTAATAGAAAATTTAAAAATTAAAAAAAAAAAGAAATCTGATTTTCAGGTCCTAGCTGTGACACCATCAGCCACATAGCATTTCTTAGCCTCAACTTACTCATCTGTAAAAGAAGAGTGCTTCACCTAGATCATCTCAAAGATCTCTTCCAGCTTGAACATTCCATGACACACTGTTTTTCACAGGTGATTTTTTATCTTTAAAATCTTCAGTAGTTTTATTTTGAATTAGTTATCCTACATAAATCCTGGAAAGCAATTAAGCAGAGCTACCACACAAACTGAGTCCAAGCACAAAAATAACCTGGGGGGAGACAAACTCGAGAAAAGAACTAATTCTTTTGCAAGGGGCAAATATATCTTATTCTTTCCCCTTCTTCAAATAATAAGTGCTAAAGCATGATTTCCTGGTAAATTTCAATCTGAAATAGAAAAAAAAGTAAGACACCTAAATTCATAAGTTAAGTCACTTTTCATATAAAGTTGAAATTGCAGGTAACTTTTCTGAACCATGTATATGGAGCATACACTTTAAATCTGCTTCATTGATAAACACAAAGAAATATGCTTTAAAAATACATCTGGCCAGTACTATTAAAAAAAAGTGGGGAGAGGGAATAAAGAATCCAGATTTTAGCTCAATCTAGTTCTTATTTTAAAATAAAAATACTGCAAGCATACAGTATTGTATACTTTGAGACATTTTATTTGCAAAAAGAGATAAAGCATATCCTATTTGCAGCTTCAATGCATTTTACCACTCATGCATTATGGAGACATCTCAAATTGTAAAAAAAAAAAAAATATTTATGGCCTGTAAAATGATTTTTGACTGTGGTTTTGAAAGGCCACATGAAATTTAACGTTTCCAGTCTGGATTCTTTCAAACTTTCTGGTCATTTATTTATAAGTAACAAGTGCAATTCTTCACTTTTTCTATGGGGAGAAAAGAATTGCTAAAATGACTGGAATGGTTAAACAAAACAAATGAAAGAGAGACTATAAAGAAATGAGACATCGTCTCCTATAATGTTTCAGTCATAAATAATAGTCAATAGAAACCTAGCACATATAGTCATTTACCTCATCTCAACCAAAGGTCAGAGATAATTGGGCCTGAAATATCATCTTGTAAAAGGGTAATCTGTGTCACAAAGACACTGAGCTTGGGAGAATTACTGACAGAGTCATTAAAGGATCAGTTCTAAATGCAAAGTCCAGGTGGGGAAAAGGGAACATAAAAGAATGCAAAAAGGAACCTTCCTCTTCCCCAACTCTGGGATAACCTTCTCTTCATAGGGACCCCCAACCTTTGGGCCAAGGAAGACAGAGGGAGCAGGAAAGGTACTTCTCAGGTGGAAACATCCCTTTGGGACTGGTCTCCAGGAGTCAGGCCAGAACTCTGCTCCTGCAACAGCACAGCTGTCTGTGTGGGCGCAGTGCTCTCTGAAAAGGTCACCGTGGAAACAGGACACAAGGCCGAAGCAGGAAACTGGTCAGAGTCAAGGGTAGCATAGCACCCTTTTCCCATGTTGCCGATTTGCTAAACCTGATCTGAAGAAATGTTATTCCCCAAGATCAGACGTCTTACTCTAGGCTGATGACTACCCATACTTAGGCCACAACCTTTACTTGACCCTGACACTCACACCCACTCTCTTTCTCGTTTTTCTCCCTCTAGTAACTTAAGCATAAAACATTCTCTCCCTATTCAAAACAAACGCTGCCCCTTGGACACATCTGGTAGATGAGGCATTCTCCCAGTGCTCATTCACAAAATTAAAGTCGGAGTAGACCCTGTCCTCTCTCCTTCCTCTGTTCAACTCCTAAGTCTTAACCCAACCCCGAATCAAAGTCACACCTTGATAAACACCCTTCGAATGGCATTTTTGCCCAGCTCAGTGCCTCAGTGCCTAGGATGGTGCAAGGAACATAGGGAAACAATGTATTAAATCCCCAAATGCCTATTACGCCATCATCAGATATTTCCTTTTCCCATTCTGGATCATAGGGACAGTCCAGAATCGATCTTTTCCACCACCATGACGCACAGACAAATCTATCATCTACATTCCCATCTTATATCTTAACCCCAAAGCCAAGTTCTTAAAAGGCCCAGACATTTCAGCAGGGCTGTTTTTTCCTTGGGCTCTGTCTTTACAGCTCTTGAAAGAGTATCCTCCTTGATCATCTCCCCATCAAAAGTCTCAGTCCCACATACTGAAGGACTTGCCTCCCCCATCAAAGACTCTAATTCAGAACATACCTCTGCTCCAGGAATATTTACTCCCACTTTCTCCAATCCTTATCCAAAAAGCACATGTACCAATTAAACTGCAACCCCCTCCCTCCCCCCCAAAAAACAAGTATATAAGTCTTATTATACCAGACATCCATCAAAATACAACATCCCATGGAATGCTTCTCTACTGTCTCTATTATTACTGTATGTTATCAAGAATTCATCTATTTCCTGGGGCATTTCCTTCATTCCTAAAACTATAAACACACATTATTGAACCCACCACAGGTAGTAAAGTGCTGAAAAAACAAAAGAGAACAACAGATGGGGGAAAATAATTGACTGTCTTCTCCTCTCTGTTCATTATCCCTCTCCTTGTTGCAAGCATCTGACTATTTAAATTTATTGTTTCTACCCTTGCAAGAACAAGGTACATTTTACATAGTGAAGCTTCTCTTTGTTTTGTTGATTCAAAATTGGGAGAAAGCATATTCAAAAGAGATGGGATTATCCTAGGATACACTAATTTTTTTTCAAAAAATGTATAATTGTTTTGGATCTCCCCATAGTTGCTTGGTCCTTGATGTTTAATTTGCTCAAGTCAGTCCCAAAATAGAAACTTGAAAAGAAAGAAAATCATAAAAATTAAGTTCATAAGCTAATCATCACTTATAAGTCGTCTGCCTTCTGCAGCCAGTAGCCTCCAAACTGAGGAATTCGCTGAAATGAAAGAAAACCTGCGGAGTCCAAAACTCCTATTACCTTTCACCACAGTTCACCATTATCACTTTCCTTTAGTAAATAACATTGGCTTGGGTTGAAAAGGTGAAAGATTAAAGAAGGTATTAAAAGAACCAGTCAATCCCCTTCTCACCCCAACACCACTGCCAGCCCTTCCAATTTCTGACTTAAAATCGTTCAGCTGTTATCATATATAACTCTCCCACCTACAATGTGAAGAATAATAGCTCCCAGGCTCTGTACTTTACATATATTCTTTCATTTAACGCATCCCAAAAGTCTGACATGTAAGTTTTAAAGTTCCCATTATACAGATGTGAAAACTGAGACCCTGAAGGAAACTAATGGCTACGAACTATATCAGTCAATAGGGTTATTTAAAATAGGCCATGCTGATACTTTGTTAATAGTGTAAGAGTATCTTAAAGACTAAATGGATGTAGAATTCCTAAGATTTTTGAATTAGAACACTTTTAAATGCATACCTGTTTTTTCCTTGAATTTGCTTTGGGAAACAGGCCTGCTGACAACACAGATGTAAATGGAGAGCAGCATAGCTCAGGAAAAGGGTTTGGAATAGATGGCATTTCCAGAACATCAAGATCTTTCTTTTTTCTCCTACACCAAGAGAACATAGAATGTAATTTACATAAAACAGAATGTAAAATATAATTGCTGTCAGGATTAAAAAGTTAAGGCCAGCATGCACCACTCTGTGACAACACTAGTATTATATAAAGTATATGGCAAAGGTCTGTGGTGTACTTTCTATGGGTCAAAATAAGTTAGTTAATTGATATAAATCAATCTTCTTTTGTATTCCTTTTTTGGGGGCCTTTAAAAAAAAATCACCAGGCCTGGAAACCCCATTTCCAGCACTTCTGATAATTTTCCTGAAGCTGAAATACAGACTACAGAATGATTGATGCAAAAATCATCCTGAGGAGCTAGACATTGTTTTGCATCCACTAAATTGACAAAGTCTATAAACATTTACTGAATTCATCCCTATGCTATTTTACTAATCACTTTTGGAAGTTATGGTTTATTAATTATAGCGGTGGTTCATTGCACTTCAAATTTCATTCACAATGTTGCCCACACACAGTCTGTTGATTTTTCAAGTGCTTATAGATACTAAACTGCAAGGCAGTGTTTTTGAGAAGGTTAAGTGAATAGAACTTGCTAGTGTTAATGTACTCTAGTCCACTGCGGAGTAATTTTAACTTCAGTGAAGTTGAAGCACTTTGAAAATCTGAAGAAGAAAAAAAAAAAAAGCACCACTTAAATGTATGAATATAAAGGACTACAGATTTTTGTATTGTTGCATCCTTTTTCTTTCCTGAAGTATGTGCGAAATTGTGAACTCTACAGGCACTTAGTGCTGAATGCTATGGAGACTGGGAAACCTTTTAAAGCCTCTATTCTTTCCTGCTGAACAGCGAGACTGCTCAAATGTCAATCCGTGCTTTGCCTCTCCAGGGTCGCTGTAAGACTCTATGTGGGAGGTGAACTCATTTATTCTATGATTTTTTAAATATATGAAAGAAAAGGATTTTTTTTTTTTTTAATGCAGGACCACGAAGCAAGAAGGAAGGGGGCTGGCCAGCCTGGGGCTCGGCCTCCTAGTTCACACCGACGGGCAGAGGCGAGAGAGATCCGAAGCTCTCAATGAAACGGTGATGCTATTTATAAGGCGCCGAGAGATCGCAATGTCCTGCTGATCCGGTAGGAGCCAGCTCAAAGGCAATTGTCTTCAGAGAGTTTCACAAACTTGGCCCCGCTCTGGGCACATGGCTCGCCCCCTAGGACCGCCTCCTCACCCCTTCGCCGGCTGCCAACCCAGGACACTCCCCCGCGCCCTCCGAGGGCTGCCTACCTGTCTGCAGCACAGCCGCGGGTCCCGTCCGGAGGGGGCAGGAGCGCCCGCGCGTGCAGCCAGGGTGCCGGCACCAGGTCGCGGGCGTCGCCCCTCCCCTGGGCAGCGCCGCACACCTGGGCGGCCAGCGGCGAGTCCCGGGCAGCCGCCCGACCCGCGGCGCTCTGCCCATCTTGCAGGGAAGTGGTCATTGTCGCCGGCCGGGAAGCTCGGGCGTCATGGGAGACCCGGCGCGTGGGGAGAAGGAGGTCGGGCGGCGGGAGGCGAGGTGCCGGCTCGGCAGCCCGAGCACGCTGCAGGTGCGGTGGCCTCGCCGCCTGCGCTCCGGGCCGGGGCGGCTGAGACGCTCGGCCGGGCGGTAGGCGAGGCGGCGGGGGAGGGGAGGGGGCGGAGGAGGAGGGTGGGGAGAGGGGAGGAGCGGCCGGTGGGTGGGGGCCGCGGGCGGCGGGGCGAGGCGCAGTGGGGGCGGGGAGGGCGCCGGGCGGGCCCCGCTCGGGGTCTGGGGCGCTGGGGGGCGCTGGGGGGCGCTGGCTCGGAGCCCGCGCCACCCGCGCGGGGCCCTGGCTACCGGCGCCCGAGGTCCGGGCCGCCGCCTCCCCAGGTGGGCGCCCGAGCGCGAGGCTGAGCCCGAGGTCGGGGCGGGCCCGCGCCGCGGGAGGTGGGACCCGTGTGAGCCGGCGCTCGCGCAGGGCCGGCCTGGCCGACCGCGGGCGGGGCAGGGGTCTGGGCAGCCCTGACCCCCAGACTCTTTCATTCTTCCTGCTCTGCTGCGTGAGATCACCTAAGCTGTCGCCGGGCCGCCATGACAGGCCCCACCGTGCCTGGAGGCCAGGGGACCAGGGGGCCAGGTTTGTCCCAGTCTTTACCCCCACGTGCCTCTTCTTCCTTCCACTCCGCAGCTAAACACACGGGCGTGGGGAAGGGGTGGACGGGGACCAGGGAGTACAATCAGTGTAGAAAACTACTGAGATGTTTGAGGATTCTTAGTAAGGTATGAGTAAACCTGACGTTATCTTGGGAATTAGAAAAATTATTAATTTTCTTCTGATAAGAGTAGCTCTCATTTGCTGAGTCCCCACTCTGCCTAGTACTGCTCCACCTCACAACAGCCTTATAAATTAGATGTTTACCCCATTTTACAGTCAAGGAAATTGGGGCTCAGTGTCATGGAGTACCTGGTACAACATAGGGCTAGTAATAGTACAGTCAGGCTTCCAACCCAGAAGATTCCATCCTCACCATCCAGACTGTTTGAAGTGGTAATTACATTAGGCTCACCCTCTGAGGTAAGGCAACCCTGCTCTGAATTCTTGGGTAGTAATTCTGTTTCTGCTCTTCTGGAATTGCCCCCATACCACTGCACTATTTGGGATTTTCACGTGTTTCACACGCTCTTTGTTCTTTGACCAAATTAGGTTAACATTCTGTCCCTGGCATCTGTTACACCAGGTTTTCTTAACCTTCACAACCTCTGCCCAGGGAAAGGCAAACACTGCCTCCTGAAGAAACTGGCAAAATCCCCTCCTCCATATCTGTGTGTTCACACACACTCACACACACACACACACACACACAGCCCTTGGCACCAACCACTGCTGACACCCAGAGTTTCCTCACCCCCAGCCTGTGAGAAACCTGGAGTACTCCACTGAGGCAGGAAATCTTTGAGTCAAAGAGCTTACAGAATCCAAGTTCTTCATTTTTCTGATGTCAAAATTAAGACCCAATAAAGAGCAGTACTGGCCTGGGTCACACATTGGGTGTGGTCTGCAGGACACTTTATACAATGCAATGGCTAAGCCCAGTAGTTCCCCTGAGGGATAAAATCAGTACTACTAATCATTATAGCTAACATATTGATGCTGTGTGCCAGGCAAAGCCCTCATTCCCATCCCATTCCCTGAAGTATGGTCTGGATTCCGTATGTGGGTTTTAAGAGAGTTTAATGTAAAAGCATACAGATATGTTGAGGTCATTCCAGCAAAATAAAAAAGAGTCATGTATTTGCAGATAACTTGAGCTAAAGACATAAAGAAGTATACTTTCATCATCATGATCATCATCAATCATTCCTATTTTCATCCAAAAGTCCTGCAGGCAACCATTGCTCCTTTCTAAAAATGATATAGTTTGAGCATTCTAACAGGAAAGTGAATCAGTGGCTGGCGTTTATCCCCTCTCTTTTCTCAACAACTCTTTCTCCTTCTGTCTCTCATACACACACACACACAGAGAAAGAGAGAGACAGAGAGAGAGCAGACAGTCTTTTTTGCCAGAGAAAAGTAGGTGGAAACTGTATCTTTGGAATCACTGGAAATACTATTGCCCAGTAGTATTCCACTTCCCAGCATAAATTTTTAACCTCGAGAAAGAGTATTCATTGGTTAGAATGAAATCTCATTTGTGTCTCCCCTCTCTGGGCATTTTCTCATTTAGTGGAAATCCAGGGAGTATCCACTTGCAGGCTTTATGCTCCTTCTCTAACTTCCATGGGTAAAAATTGTTGTACCTGTGGTAACTGGGGACAAAAAGAAAAAGAACAAATCTCTGAAGAATGAGAACCTAAATAATTTTGTCTTGTAGATTGACGTTAAGATTGAGTTTACTCCCAGACACCTTGAAGATCTATACCAAGAATGATAGAATTCCCTCATTCACATTTTTGAAGCAAGCCAACAAGAAAACTAGCTTTTGTATCCAGGAGGTTTACAAAAAAATGATTCTAAATAAAGAATTATGCAATATAAAAGGTGCAGAATACTACCAGACCTGGTACAACCTAAGAGAATACAGAGGCCTTTTTCTGTCAAAAGGAAGTTAAAAAGAGATTTTCCTTCCCATAACGAAGATATCTGAAACAATAAGGCAGATATCTTGGCACCAAAGAGCGAGTCCTCCCCTAGTGGCCCTTGTCCCTTTTGATTTGAGCCTGTAAAATGGCAAAGGAAGCAGTTTGATACAAAAATATCATCATAAAAAGATAAATTTGGCTATATTATATTAAGAACTTCTGTTTATCAAAAGATACCATTAAGAGATCTAAGATGTAAGACATAGAATGGGAGAATAGATTTACAAGACATAACATAAGGTAGGGCCTTCCTACCCCTAAGAAAAATATGTCCTCCTTGCTTTATTCTCTCCCTTTCTCATCAAATCAAATGGCTTAACCCTTTATACTGGGAAAGATAACACATGTACAGAAAAGAAGTTCACAAACAAAATTGTGTGATGAATTATCTCAAGGCAAACACCGATGTCAGATCATGAAATGCATTATTGTCAGTCCTCCGAAAGTCCCGCCCTCCAATCCAGATTTTCAGAGTAATCAACTCATAGTTTAACCCATCCGTACTCACAATAGAGTAGGTTGTCTGGTTTGGAACTTTAAATGGATTCATGCAGTATGATCCTTTCGTGCTTGACTTGGTTCCCTTTACACGTTATTTACCATATTTTTCCATGTTTTTACAAGTATCTGTAGTTTTTCTAACTCTTCTATTGTATGTAAATACCACAACTCATGTATCCATTCTACTACTGATAAACATCTGAGCTATTTCCAGATTTGGACTGTTATTAGTATTGTTGCAGTGAACATTTTGCACCCTTCTCTTGGTGCACATATGCATGCATTTCTGCATGGCATGTATGCAGGAGTTGGCATTGTGAGGTCATGGTGTGTCTATGCTCATCTCCTGTAGATTCTGCCCGTCTCTCAGATTAATTGTACCAATTTTCACGACCACCAGCAATGCATACCTTTCCCCAGTTCTTCACATCCTTGACAATTGGAATATTATTAGAATTTTTACAAGAGATATTCTGGTGCACGTACGGAGATACCTCATGGTGGAATTTTACTTTTCTTGATGACTCATGAGGTTGAGCCCTTTTTCACGTGATTATTTGCCATTTGGACATTCTCTTTTGCTAAGTACCAATTCTCCTGCCCATTTTATGATGAGTTGTCTGTCTTTTTTCTTATTTGTTTTATATTCAAGTTACCAGCTATTTTTTAGTTATGTCTTGTAAATCTATTCTCCCATTCTATGTCTTACATCTTAGACCTCTTAATGGTATCTTTTGATAAACAGAAGTTCTTAATATAATATAGCCAAATTTATCTTTTTACGATGATATTTTTGTATACTGCTTAGAAATTTTCCCTATATATTGCAGAAATTTATCGTTTTGCTTTTCACATTTAAATCTGTGATCCACCTGATTTTTTTTTCTAATGGTATGAAAGTGTGAAAATATAGAGGTTGTTTTATTTTTGTCCCCATAAATAGGTAATTGTCACAGGCTCATTCATTGAAAGGATTATTCTTTCCTCACAACTTTACAGTGCCTCTTTTGTCTAATTCAATTGTTCATCTATCCATGGGTCTTTTCTGGGCTCTTTCTTCTATTCCATTGGTTTATTTATCAATATTTATGCCAATATCACATTGCCTTGATTACTATGATTTATAAAAGGTCTTAATATTCAGTAAAACAAGACTTTTCATTTTATTCTTCTTCAGTCTATTAATTTTAGAATTAGATTCACAAGTTCTGCAAAGACCTGCAGGGATTTTGACTGGATTATATTAAATCTATAAATCAGTCTGGGGAGAAGTAATATTTTTAAAAAGGCACAATCCATGAAATTGCTATGTCTTTTCACTTGATTATATCTTTAATTTGTTGCAATGATGCTTCATGGTTTTTTTCATAGATACCTTACACATATATTGTTAAACATGTTCTTAGATATCTGATATTTTTACACTACTTTGGACACCTTTTTAAAATTTGATTTTCTGTCATTTGTTGTTGATGAGAAAAACAACTGATTTCTGTGTATTGATCTTTTTTTACCACATAATTACTTTCACACGTTAATTCTAGAAATTTTACTGAAAACATTCTTAGGTTTTCAATGTACATGACCATATTATCTGTGAATTATGACAGTTTTAATCATCATCCTAATTTTTATATCTTTTATGTCTTTTTTTTAGTTTTACTACACTGCTTAGGAATTTGAGAACAATGTTGAATATGAATGTTGGTAGCACAGATTCCAGTCTTATTCCCCATCTCAAATGGATAGATACTAAATATAATATTGTCATACCCTTATCATAAGGAAGGAGGGTTCCCTCATATTCCTTGTTTGCTAAGAATTTTTATCATGAGTGGATATTGAATATTATTAAACAGCATTTCTGCAACTACTGAGTTGATTATATGGTTTTCCTCCTTCATTCTATTGAAGTAATGAGTTATGTTGATTTTTTTAATGGTAAACTAAACTTGCATTCATAGAATAAACCCTACTCATTCTTTCTTACATTTTTTTTTATGTTTGCTGATAATTGTTTATAATTTTTGCATCTATGTTCATGGATGAGATTGGCCTGTAATTTTTCTTTCTCATAATATTCTTATGAGGTTGGTATAAGGTTATGATGGCCTTATAGATGAGGAGTGTCCCTCTTTTTATCTTTCCTTAAAGAATGTATATATAACATTGGTGTTCTTTGTTCCTTAATAGTTAATACAATTTACTTATAAAGTAATTTGGCACCGTGGTTTTCTTTGCGGGAAAGTTTTTAATAAATGACTTAATATTTTTAATAGTTATAGGACTACTCTAATATTCTTATTTCTTCTAGTGTCGATTTGACAAGTAGCATTTTATAGGAATTCATCTCTTTCATCTAAATTTTCAAATGTTTTAGCAGAAAATTATTCATATTTTCTTCTTAACTTTTTAATACCTAAAGAATTTATTGTGTTGGCCTGTTCCTTATTCCTAACATTGGATATTTGTGCCTTCTCTTTTTTTTCTTGATTATATTCACCATGAATTTTAAAGCTTTTCAGGAATGACCTTATTGTCTGTTTGTATTTGGTCTTGTTTATTTCTATTCTTATCTTTTCTATTTCCCTCCTTGCACTTTCTTTGGGTTTATTTGCTATTCTTTTTCTTTCCCTAAATTTTTCATGTGGATGCTTATAGCTCATTGATATTTAGCTTTTCATATTTTCTAATATTCACATTTAAAGACATGTATTTCCTCTCAGGTATGACCATAGCTGTATCTCTCAAGCTTTAATGAGCTGTATTTTGATTATTATTCAATGTGTTTTCCATTATGATAGAGTTTTTCTAGCTGTCTTTTTGTTTTGTTCTTTTTTTTTTTTTTTTTTTGCGGTACGTGGGCCTCTCACTGTTGTGGTCTCTCCCGTTGCGGAGCACAGGCTCCGGATGCACAGTCTCAGCGGCCATGGCTCATGGGCCCAGCCGCTCCGCGGCATGTGGGATCCTCCCGGACCGGGGCACGAACCCGTGTCCCCTGCATCGGCAGGCGGACTCTCAACCACTGCGCCACCAGGGAAGCCCTCTTTTTTTAATATATAGTTTAATTTCCTTGTTGTCACAGAATATATATGATTTCAGTCCTTTGAAATTTGTTGAAACTTGCTTTTTGGCCCAGCATACGATCAACATTTATAATAGTATGTGTGTGCTTGAAATGAAGGTATTTTCTGTGGTTGTTGGATTTATTGTTTTACATATATATATAAAACATGTCAATTAGGTCAAATGTGTCAACCATGTTGTTTAAATTCTCTGTATTCATAATGATTTTTTATTTGTTTATTCTACCATATTCTGAGAGATGTTATATTAAAATCCCCCAGTATGATTGTGGATTTTTTTTTTTTTACTGTATATGTTCTATTTTGCTTTATAGGTGTTAAAGCTATATTTTTAGAAGTTAATTTTAGTATATTATTTTACAAATTTAGAATTAGTAGGTCTTCTTGGTAGATTGAAGCAGTGAGCATTTTGAGGTGTTCACCTTTATCTCTAGTAACTTTTCTGCCTTCACGTTTTTGTCTGATATTAATACAGTTTGGCTGATGTTTTATGGTACATCTTTTGTCCATACTTTGTGTCAACATTTTTTTTATCTCCATTTTTAGAAGTGTCTTTTGTAAATGACATATGATTAAGTCTCTTTGGTCAGTTGGTTTTTATCCAAGTAGATGATCATTGCTTTCAATTGAAGAACATTTTGGGTTAAATCTCTATCCCAAGAAGTGCTATCTCCTTATCTAACCGTTTCTGTCTTCCTTTTCCCCTTCTTTCTTATCTTCTCTTGGATTATTTTGTATTATTTCGTGTTTTCCCCTCTGCTTATTCATTTGTCCCATCTGACTCATTCATTTTCCATCCTTTTCCACCTTGCCCTGGGACCCAGGAAGGTCAACTTTATGGATGACATCAAAGAGCTTCCTTGCTTTCTGATTTCTGGTTGGTGTTGTTCAATGGAAGACACCAGTAAGAGATTGAAAAGTGGGAAGAATATGAAGTTGGGATATTTATTCTCTTTTTTCCCTGTCAGGTGGCATGGTTCCTCTCCTGCAATGCAATCTACTACATGTGTAAGTGTTACCTGACCTCTTTATGTAACCTTATGGGAATTTCAGGCTCAGAGAACTGCACAAATGCTGATACTCTGGCTACTACTATTACTGTGAATGACAAACTCTCCTTTGTCTCTGACCCAGGAGTTTTGTGTCTTTTGCCAGCATCCTTGAAACTACAGCAGGATAATTTGTCAGCTTGCAAGCTGAGCAAAATCTCAGACAATTCTTGACACAGTGGAGTTCTGCACTATCTCCTTTTGTTATATTTTATTTTGTTTTGTTTTGTTTAAACTTGGTCACATCTTTATAAAGAGCTCCTTTATTAAGCTCTCTTGAAATTACCCAGCTTGAATGTGCCATCTGTTTCCTTCATTATTAACTTGGGACTGATGCACATTTTTACTATTCTTTTCATGATTGTATCAGTGATCACAGCATATATTCTTGACTTATCAAATTATATTTACTTAATTTTACCATCTTTCCAGATAACACAAGGATATTAGAGCACTTTTGTATGAAATGTCCAGAATAAGCAAATCTATAGAGACAGAAAGTAGATTATTGGTTACCTAGGGCTGCATGGGTTGGGGTAAAATGGAGAGTGATTGCTAACGGGTTTGGATTTCTTTTGGGGGCAATGAAAATGTTCTAAAATTAATTGTAATGTTGGTTGTACAAATCTGTGCATATATTAATAGCTATTGGATTGTGCATTTTAAGTGGTGAATTATATGTTATGTGAACTATATCTCAACATAGTTGGATGCTCCCTGGTGAGAGCTTCATTCACCTAGCATAAGTTTTCAAGGTTCGTACATGTTGTAGCACGTGTAAGTACTTCATTCCTTTTTTACTGAGGAAAAATGGTCTATCGTATGTCTATACATTTTGTTTATCCATTCATCATTTGATGGGTATTTGGATTTTTTCCACTTTTTGGCTATTGTGTATAGTGCCACAACGAACATTTGCATACAAGGTTTTGTGCAGACATATGTTTTCACTTCTATTTGGAATTGCAGAGCTATATGGTAGCTCTATGTTTAATCATTTAAGGAACTTCCAGAATATCTTCCAAGGTGTCTGCATCACTTTGTTTTCCAACCAGCAATATAAAAGTGTTCTGATTTCTCCACATTTTGACTAACACTTATTGTCTCTCTTTTAAACATAGCCATTCCATTGGGTGCCAAGTGGTTTCTCGTTATGGTTTTGATTTGCATTTCCCAAATGGCTAACAATGTTGAACATCTTTTATGTGCCTATTGGCCATTTGTATATGTTCTTTGGAGATACATCTATTCATTTATTTAGGTCTTCTCTAGCTTCTTTCAACAATGTTTTCTAGTTTTCGGATTATAAATGTTGTACTACTTTTTAAAAATGTATTACTAAGTACTTTATCTTTTTATGCTAATGTAAATGGAATTGTTTTCTTAATTTCATTTTTTGGATTATTCATTTCTACTTTATAGAAATCAAATTGATTTTTGTATATTGATCCTGTATCCTGCAACCTTGCCAAACTCACTTATTAGTTCTAATAGGTTTTTGGGTGTTTTTGTGTGTGTGTGTGTATGATTTCTTAGGATTTTTCACATACAAGATCAGGTCATTTGCAAATAGAGACTATTTTAGTTCTTCATTTCCAGTCTGGATACCTTTTATTTTGTTTTTCTTTTTTTATTCTTTTTTTTCTTTTTGTCTAACTGCCTGACTAGAACCTCCAGTTCAATGTTGAATAGAAGTAGTGAGAACAGATATCCTTGTCTTGATTCTTATCATAGGGGGGAAAATTCAATCTTTCAGCATTAAGTATGGTGTTAGCTGTGTGTTTTCATAGACTTACTTTTATCAAGTTGAAAAAGTTAACTTCTATTCTTAGTTTTGAGTGTTTTTATTATGAAGACATATAGGATTTTGTTAAATGTTCTTTTCTGCTCAGCTTCATATTTAAAGGATCTTTTGCTACCTATAGAATTCTTGGTTGGCACTACTTTCTTTCAACACTTTGAATATATTCTTCCATTACTCTGGCTTACTTGTTTATATTGAGAAATCAACTCAGTCTAATTGTCATTTATTTTGAAAGTAATTTGAGTCCTATTTACCTCCCCTTACTCTAAGGTTTCCTTTTACTTTGATTTTCAGCAATTGTTTTGTGTTGTACCTAGGTGAGGATTTCTTTTTACTTATTATTCTTGCAGTCTGTAAGTGCTCTTGAATCTGTGACATAACATTTTTTGTCAATTTGGAAATGTTTTTAGCCATTATCTCTTCAAATAGTGCTCTTTCCCCTTTCTCTCTTTTCTCCCTTTCTGGGATTCTAATTACATATATCTTAGACCTTATCACTGTGCCTTCCTTGTCTTTTACAGTTTCTCATGTGTTACCAAATTTTTTTTCATACTTTATCCTAGACATTTTTTTTCTGACATATCTTTCTTTAGCTGTGTCCAAGATATTAATAGATCCATTCATTCATACATAATTATCCTATTTTTAGTATCTAAATACCTGTTAAAACTCGCAGTCTTGTTTCTTATCTCCTTGAAAGTAATAAGTGTTATTTAGAAGATGTGTCTGATAATGCCAATCTTTGAACCCCCCATGTGTCTATTATCTGCTATTCTTGTTATATTTGATTCATGTCTTATTGTCTCTTTAAACTTTTTTTTATTTTTGTTTATTTATTTTTGTTTATTTATTTTTGTTTATTTATTTATTTTTGTTTACCTGACATTGATTTGCAAAATAACTTTTAGAAATAATTGGAGGCCTAGGACGATGCTAGCTTCCTTTCGAAAAGATTGTAATTGCTTCCGCCTGCTTCCAGGAAGCACTAGCACTCTGGAATTATCTCATCTGCTGATGATTCAAAACTGAGCTCTAGGTCCTCTAAAGACTTACTAATTCTGATTCACCATTACTGCTAGGGTTCATCCTTTTGGTGACCCATCCCAAATCAAGAGGTGTTACCCAGTATTCCTTTCTCTACCTTAATAGTGCTCTATTGTCATAGCTCTCACAAGAGTATAAAAAATTGCTCAGCCTTTCAGCTATCCTCTAGAACTGACAAATGAAGTTTCATCATCAAATTAGCCTATTCTATATTTTATTCCTTTAAAATAGGACTTTTGTAGCCCCTCTCCCCGCCGCCCCAACTGCTTACAGCTAGCTGTGCTAGCAAAGCAATTAGTAATTGTGCGAAAAGCTTAAGCATCTTCTCTCTGATCTAGGAGCCATACATTTTTTTCAGTGGCTTTTAGAAGAAAAAGTCTACCCCTGAGTAATATAAAGCACAGGAGAATAATAGTAACAATTTAAGTTCTTCTAAGATAGGAGGGTGGCACCATGGCCAGCCAGTGCAGGAACCTATTTTACAGGAGCACAGTCTACTGGAGATCCCATTATCTTCTGTTAAGTGGCCCTTTGCCATGAATGGCCATTTTGAATAATCTTTGTGCCTAATTAAAAATGAAACTTCTAGGAGCAATAATTGACTTAATATGCAAAGCTACCTTCACTTCTTATTAATGTATTCATTTATCTCTTACCAGAGCCTTCAAATGCTCAACCTGATTCATGTAAAATTTTTGGCATGCTTATAAGTTCCTATAATGCTCCAGTTAAGTCCCATTACTAAAAATGTTTCAGCAAATTTGTAATATTCCTGCCTGTGTTGCTCTTGCTTTGCAGAAAGAAATTTGGGGCTGCAAAGCTACCAGTCTGACACTTTTATGTGCTACATTCCATACAGTATCATTTTTTTTAATTTTTATTTATTTTATTATTTATTTGGTTGAGCTGGGTCTTAGTTGCAGCAAGCCAGCTCCTTAGTTGCAGCACATGAGCTCCTTAGTTGTGGCATGCAAACTGTTAGTTGCTGCATGCATGTGGGATCTAGTTCCCTGACCAGGAATCGAACCCAGGCCCCCTGCATTGGGAGCGTGGAGTCTTAACCACTGCACCACAAGGGAAGTCCCACAATATCATTTTTTTAAGTGGAAAAGAAAACCACAACAATACTCCAGGGAGCATACTTTTTTTTCCAGTCCTGGAAGCATGACGTTTAGTGAGTGCCTACCAGCACACCTGTGCGTGCCTGCCTTCATTAGATCAAAAATATGCATGCTCTCAAACTCCTGAGCTCCAGATGGCTCACAGAGATTCTGCCAACTTTTTCTATGAACGTATAAAGTATTTTATATTTCGATTTTTATTACTTTCAGTGGCTCAGTATAGTTCCCTTGTCATTAATTTTTTAAAAAATATAAACAAATTAGGTATCTCTTATTTAAATAGCAATGCCAGCAAAGTGAAAGACTAGCCTCTGAATGAATGTCTTAAGCGAATACCAAGATTAGATTTTTAAAGGGGGGAAGGAAGGAAGGAAGGAAGGAGGGAGGGAGGGAGGGAAGGAGGGAGGGAGAAGGGAAGGAGGGAAAGAAGGAAGAAAGGGCAAAAAGATTGAGATAGTGGCAAGATAAAGTAGAAATGAAAATTCACTTAAGGAGCATTTTACAGGAATTGAAATCTCACGTAGTGGTTTTTAAACCAGCAGTGCACTGTGGGTTTAGACCTAATGAAATCTGACAGTATACCCTGAAGAAAGGCTAATATACTCTTCTTTCCCTAAAGATTCTTTTTGCTCATGTTCTAGAGAACTTGGATTTTCCAAGAAAATCAGAATATACCTGTGACGTTCAAATGCTTGTGTAAGAAAGCTCAGTGTCACCATTATAGTCCATTTATAGCAGGTATACAGATCCCAAAGCCTGCATTCTCTGTATGAGCACTGCCCATGGTTGTAGCTTATTTTCCTTTCCTTATGTTCAGCATTGACTTTGACTTCCTTCTGTATATTTTGGTTATTGCTTTTATATTTATTGTTATCTTGCTGTGTGTGTGCTAGCCACCTCAAATACCAATAGTTTTTGGAATGAACCTGGTGATGGGTAGATAGATAAATAATAATAATAATAAGTAACAGTTTATTATGATTACTATGCACTCCACAGTTTGGTGAGGGGCTAAAAGGCCTGCAGAATGGGTATAGACAAACCTCAGAAAAATGTTTTTTTGTTAAGGCTGTTTTGACTCTATATTTTCCATTTTATCATGCCCAGCCAATATGTCTTGGGGATCTCTCTTTTAACGGACACTCAAATATCAGAGGGATACAGGGAAGCTAGAGATAAGATTTCAACCTCCCTTCTGGTGCCAACCTAGTACTACTTAAGTCTCATGCCATCTAAAGCCTACTTCAATGTCCTCTTCCAATCACCAAAGATCTCTCTCATGAGCGGGTTTACCCAATGTGCAGATGATGCCTAGATTATATGTATGCCCTTTGTTTAAGGATAAGATGGGTCATTCATTCCTTTCTTAAGTATTGATGCAGAGCATATTATCTGTTGGGTATGGTGTTCTAATAGAAAGCCAAACCAGGCCTTGTATCAGCCTTCAAGAAATTGAGATAATATATTACCAAACACATAATTTTATAGGAGTACAATAATGACTTTTTTTTGGCTTGAGATTGAAATCTAATCTTTGACCCTGAGCTGCTATTTTGCCTAATGGCAGATACTCAGTTGAGTTCATCCTTTTTTATCCAGTGATTTCTCTTTGCCTTGTCCTCACATTCATAAGTTCTGCTCAGAATTTAGTTCAGAGTTCTATCCACTTCTCTCAGCATAACCCCCAGCTTCACCATAAGATAATACTTTTTGCAGAAATCTATGGCGAGCATTTTCATCCCTACCTTTAAGATCCATAGGAATATTTGGGAACCTTTTCTGCAAATTCTTTAGGAAATGAGGAAGGTAGGAGAGGTGTATTGTTTTGTAGCCTCTCTTGGACTTGATATGCCAGGTGTCATCTCTTAATACACATGTATTAAGAAAGAAAGTCCATCTTCCTGTTTTAGAGATTGGCCCATCTGGCCATCAGAACCCAAGTCCGTGAAATATTTGAATCTTTTCCCCTTCTCATTCTGATTCCATAGCTAACTGGTTAGACCACGTTGAGGGGTCAGTTTGTTTGACAGTTACATATTCAGTATAAATAAGAAATTGTTTATTCTGGTTTCACATATCAGTGTTAAGCAAGTATCCTATGCATTAATCTAATCAATTCCAGGTCATTTCTGAGTCTGAAAAGTAGAGGACTAGACTCTGGGCTGAGGTGAATTCAGACTATTAGCTCTGTGAAGGCAGAGACTGTGTTTATCTTCATCATCACCCTTTATTTTAAAGTGCCTAGTTCTTAGTTGGTATTTGATATATCTTTTATACATATATTAATTAATTAATTTATGTATTTTTTTTGGCTGTGTTGGGTCTTTGTTGCTGCGCGTGGGCTTTCTCTAGTTGCCGCGAGTGGGGGCTACTCTTCGTTGCGGTGCGCGGGCTTCTCTTGTTGCAGAGCACGGGCTCTAGGCGCACGGGCTTCAGTAGTTGTGGCTCGGGGGCTCTAGAGCGCAGGCTCAGTAGTTGTGGTGCACGGAATTAGTTGCTCCGCGGCATGTGGGATCTTCCCGGACCAGGGCTCGAACCCGTTCCCCTGCATTGGCAGGCGGATTCTTAACCACGGAGCCACCAGGGAAATCCCAAGTATTTGATATATCTTAATGAAGAAAAATTTTACCTTCTTAGGCTTACTGGTAGCCAGCTACTCAACTGGACTCCTTCTGGTGACATCAATCATACCACACAGGATTTCTTTTGAACTTCTTGCTAAGTTGTATTATTCTCATTTTATATATATGTTAAAACCAAGACTTAGTTAGATGACTTTCCTGTTGTCACAAAGCAAACAGAATGACTTTGGAACCTAGATGTAGAGAATTCCAAAGCCCATACCCTTTCCATTGCATCATGGTGCCTGTAGGAACAAATCAACAGAGATCCCAGCTAGCTAGAGTTATCAGGTAAAGCATCTTGGAAAATATTTAATTTGAACTAGGTTTTGAAGGTTGTGCAGCAGCACAACATCAGCCAAGGTGAAAGGGCAAGATATTGCATGTTATATTGGGAAAATATTAAGCAATAACGTTCAACTTAAGTGTATAAGCTGTAAGTTATATGATCATGGACAATGAATCTAGAAAGGTAGAACAGATCATTAAATTCTTGAATGGCAGACTGAGGAACTGGAACATTCTTTTATAAGTAAATAGGAAGCAAACACAGGTTTTTAAAGAAGATATGAAACACAATTAAACACACAAACACAATCATCAATTAGAATGATGATTCAAGTTGACATGTTCCTCAGAAGTAAGGAGACTAGTTAAGATGTTATTGAAAATAGTGCAAGTAATGATAGTAAGGATGGAACAGTAAGGGAGAAGGCAAATAATTTAAAGAGCTTCGAGTCTCAAGGCAACATGGGTAGGGGAATGAAGCACTGACAGAAACAGAGGAGTTAAATTGATGATGTAGGAAGATCATGCTTTTAGTTTTGTAGACATTAAGTTTGTACTGCTTGTAGTATATCCAAATGTAGATGACCAGCCAGAAGTTGGGATATGAGACTATAGCTTGAAAATTTTCTGCTGGAGTCACCTTTTTGGGATTCTTCTGCCGGGAGGCAATAATTGAAATCATGGGGTAAATGAGATTATCAGAGGCAAGGGTCTGAAAAGCAAAAAGTAAAAACTTGAACAAACCTCAGGCAGGAACATTTAGGGGACAGAAGGAGGAAGAAGAAGCCTCAAAGTAGACAGAGAAGGTGCGGTCAAAGAGGTAGGTAGTTATTACTTCCCTCAGGAGGTTATTTCTGCTAGTTTCAAGACTGAGAACTACTGTCTTAGTTTAATGATAGAAAATGATGGAAATAGCTAGGAGGAAGTAAGTTGGTAAATATGGATTAGACCAAGGCAAATTTGATGAGCTGAATAGAATTTTTTTTTGCGGCCATTTACTTTTAAAGTTTTTTTTTTACAATGCTACTTCAAAACTGGCTTATTTTCCCAGGCATTCCCTCCCCACCACCACCATTTTGAATAAAAGTAATAGGCAATACTAATGGATAAAGGATTCCTGGTAAATTCTTAAAACATTCAGGAATATTCTTCTAAGCCGAGTTTTCGACTTGATTCAAATATGAATTGAATTACTAGCAATTGATGTTATAGTCGGCTTTGAATTGATAATAGTCAATTAATTGAATGATTTTATCCCAGCTATTAATGTACTCTTTTCTATTTCTAATATTTTGTCTCTGAAATACTAATCCCTGTTTGCCCTCTGGTTTCCAATCTTTGGTAAGTTAGATAATGTCATTTTACTTTTTTAAAAATTCCAACTTGACATAAGTAACATTTGCTTCTCTAACCTTTAATAATGCTAAAGCCACAGAAATACTGTTCTATATTTAGATTTTGGGGGGGGTTGATAAACACACAGCATATTTCTATTGTATAAGTATGTGATACTCGTACAGAAAGCAGACAAAATGTGAAAAAATAACTATTGCTCAAGATCAAAATTTGTTTGCTCAGCCTCTTTTTTTGAAGTATACTTGATTTACAATATTACACTAGTTTCATGTGTACAACATAGTGACTCTATATTTTTATAGATTATATACCATACAAAGTTATTATAAAGTATTGATTATATTCCCTGTGTTTGCTCAGTCATAATAAGAATATGCATATTTCATAGCTTTCTGAATATTTTTTGCTGATGTAAGCTTTTTCTTTCTGAATAATGAACAGAGGCTTTGGAAAATTGCTTTTTAATCGGAGAAAGGAGTTTTTTCTTCAATTAATCTCTATTATTAATTTCAGCTGATATGAGAAACCCCAAAAAGAATCCTAGTAAATGCACAGACTGTTTAGAAAGTGTCAGTAATCTCTATATTTATTTGTTATTGTTACTTTTAAAGAACATTTTGATTGGCAAAAATTACAAAAAGGAACTGATGTCATAGTAAATATGTTAGGAGAAGACAACTAGAATAAAAAATTTTTTAAAGATGAGAAACACCCAATGGCAATTTTACAGAATGTTCTTCAAAGACAAATAATCCATGATAGTGCAAGATGAAAACATCAAATATATTTATTTCTTGCCTAAAAAAAAGTAGAAAAGAAATTCAGCTGTACTAATCATTAATATAGATATTGACACTGGCACCTCACTTGCTGTATGTATCAGGAGGTCATGGATCATACAATGAGGGCAAGGTACATGGAAAGCACACTGACAGCCAGCACTGCTCCACCACTCCTGGGTTCCCTTTCAGCATTTTGCCATGGATTGCAATTTCCTTGTCCCACCAAGTGAATTTGAAAATGTATTATTTTAAGTATTACAACCTTTAAATACTTTGTAACGAGAAAGACAGTGACCACAAAATTGTGTACTACAAAGACATTCACTAGTTATCTTGTTGAAGTACTTGAAGTGGTGGTTGAAATAAAAATTGAGTCATACATTTTTCTTTTACAAATTAGATAAGTGCTTCAAAGTTGCTGCACTTTTCTGCACTGGTAGGTGGGTCTCAACAGAATGCTACCTTGTAGATATTTTTTTGAAAAAAGACATGTTTTCATCCAGCGCATCAAAATAAAGTGGGTGTTTTAACAATGAGTGATTAGTAATTGTTTTTGAAACTCATTGATATAGAGAAAATATTTTTGAAAATATATGATTTTGCTTCATTTTAACAGCAGATGTAAATATGCCAACTATAAATACTCTCATGACTGCTCTTTATTTTAAAAAATAATTTTACAATCTGTTTAACAATCTTCTGAAGATTTCAGTGGATCTTGCTAGAAGTGTAACAATGCAACAACTTCTGATTAGGTGTCAGAAACAAGTGGCTTTTACTCAAGAAGACACCAAGTTGCTGAATTTCAAAAAATGTTTGTGTAATTGGTAGATGGAATTGAAAAATGGGTATCATGATTTCCTAAGTATTTCCCTTGATGTACTCATTTCATTGGAATATAACATTTTTTGTAAGTATCTTCTTCAGTTTTGTTAGCCTTTAAAACCAAGTTTAAAAAGTTGAACCTTTAACTTGACTTTCATATTACTAAATGTTAAAATAAAACTTTCATAGAATTTCAGCATGTTCAATTATATGGTTTTCACTAAAAATAATTATCAATAACTTTAAGAGCAAAGATTTTATGTATCATTAGTAACTTGAAAATTATTTAAACATTATTTCACCTTTAATCTAGACTTTAAAATCTTCTATTTATATACTTATAACTATATGTTATATTTCATACAATATAACAGTACAGTAGTAGATAATATATATATTATAAATAAATGTACACCTATGGGATACACAAAATTTTTTCACTGTCACAGGTTTACTATTCAAAGAGTTTAGAGTCTATTAAATGATTAAACTAGAATGAACAAAATAAAATGTTTTTCTGTGCAAACAATAATTGTATTGAAGACTAAACAGTACGTTGGTATTTATTATCACATAAGCACCAACAAGGGCTGCATTGGACCCTAGACACTTTGCCTTCATGGGCCTCTTCTTACATAAAAATATTTTAAATTATATTTTATGTCTGCATTGGCATAAAAATAAATATATTAATATTACTTGTATTCTCTAAGGTAAAATTTCATTTATTTCTTCTGATTTTTTAAATATATTGAAACATTTTTATGTTTTAAATAGAGTATTGTGGGCCTTAGGCACTGTGCCACATGGATAATTTGGCCCTGGCACCAACACCATAAGAGATGAAATGCAGCTTCTCACATTCAGATTTTAGTGCCATAACTAGTACACCATTTGTTGCAGAATAACCACACATGAGGACCAAGTATACTTTGTAAGGAAAGACTCATGCAAAACACAGGGTATGTGTTTTCTCCAAATAATCAGTCAAAGACATTAAGTCTTTCTGTTTGAAAGATGATGGAGTCCTTGGAACAGCAGCTAGGACAAGAGAAAGGAGAGAACACGGACCTGAAACTACAACGTAGGAGCAGGTGGAATATGTTCAGGTACTACCAGCATCAGTAAAACAGTAGTGAGGGGTCCGATCTTTAATTAAACTAAAGCCCAACTCTTCCCCATGGCCTACAGGTCTGACCCATCCGCTTCATTCCTGTGTCCTTCACCAGGCTCCTATCACACTGGCCTGACTTCTGTTCCTCAGACAAAAACATACTAAGCTCAGTGCAGCCTAAAGGGCTTTGCTGGGACACTCTTCCCCCACATTAAGGCAGCGCAGCTCCCCTGTGTCATTTAGGCCTCTGCTTACATGTCACCTCTCCAGACAGTCTTTCTTCGTCAACACTTCCCTCACTCTATTACAACACCCTGTTTTATTTTCTTCACAGCATCAATCACTGTCTGAATCTGTCTTTATCATTAATTCATTTATTGATTGTCTATCACCCCAAATGGAACATAAGCACCATGGTTGCAGAGGGTGTCTGTCTTGTTCACCTGTAGCTCCTCAGTGTGTGGAACAGTACCTGGCATATAAGAGATACTTTTCAAATGAATAAACTGAGGTCAATGTAACAGCTACTTCAATCCTTCCTTCCTCTGCTTCTACTCAAACCCCTCAGTTCATGGCTCTGTCTACCGTGTGACCTTTCCTTTTTAGGAATGTGAAATCTAGCTCAACACCTGGTTTAACATAATATACCTGAAAACTACTTTCATAACAGGATACAGGATAGTACAGTACAACTAGGCAGCTGAGAAAAACCTGCCCAAACATCTTAAATATTTATTACTATTTATTGGTGCTAATACACTTCACATAAGTATGTATCACAACATTATTAACTAACTGACACTCCATTGTTACATAAAACATCTTTGTGCTGTATCCATAACTTAGATGACAGTTTGGGTAGTAAAATGAAATAGCACATACAGTATAGCCACAGATCATGTATCTACTTCCCAAAAGTGGAGATGACAGCGGAGAATGCAATGTCTAATGTTTAACATGGGAACAGTATCATTTTCAGGGCCTCTTTCTCTAGCCACCAGAGCTATTCCAAAGCAGGAAAGTTTTTGAAGTGCTTTATCGCCTGCTTTCATTTTCTGTGAGGCAGTTATCCTACTGCCCACTGTCCAATGGTCACTAATTGTTAATACTCAGCTTTAAACGACTGCGGAGGATGATGTTCAAGCCCTCCACACACCCCTAGACACTAATTCTGACTTCTGTCACAAGTCCTTCTGTTGGAACCTCTTCAATTTTCTATTATTCTTCCTCAAACTGCATTACCCAACCATCTCCACGTGCACTTACAAACCAATCAAGCAAGAAGTATTTATTTACTGCTGATGGTGTGCTCAGTACTGTACCAGAGCTTTGAGGAGGTGGAGGTGAACTGTAAAAAACCATTCCTGTTCTTGAGAACCCATAGTTCGGATAAGAGACAAAATTACTAGCCATACAAAGTATTGATGAATGTTAACTAAACTTATCATGGTGATCATTTTGCAATATGTACATATATTGTGTTGTACACCTGACACTAATATAATGTTATATTTCAATTATATCTCAATTTTTTTAAAAGGTAAAATAAAAGCAAATCAATAATTTTTTTAAAAGCATTGAATCTTAGAGGACAGAATACAATTACAGGAAGCGGACCTAGAGCCCGTTCTCCAAGTAAGAGAAAAGAGCATTTCAGGCAAATGGATAAAGGCATAAAGAAAGCATGAATATGGCTTGTTTGTGGACTCTGAGGAGACGATGAAAATGGAGTCTATGCTGGAAAAAAAAAGTGGGAAATGCGGTTAGTTAGCAAATGAGAACATATCATCAAGACGTTGAATGCTAGGCAGGCGCATTTAGATTTGTTTGAGTGGAAAACTTGGAATTATATTTACTCTCATCTTTCTCCCCATGTCCCAGATTTGTAGAGAAAATAAAAGACTTCTTTTTGTTGAATAATGCCTTCCTGGAAGTCTTCTATTTGTAGTAATGACAGTCAAACCCTCTGAAGGTATGTTAAGAATAGTTGCCGAAACCTCAAGCTGGGATTTTTAGCATTTATATGTTTTTTCATAAGGTTCTTTTGCTATTTTTGACCTTAAATAATTTGGTTTGGAAGAATGAAAGAAATGATCTTTAACGAGAGGTGACTTTTTTCTGACAGCGAATGGATTTTTCATTTCAGCTGGTCTTAGGGCATAGTGACTTTCTCAACTATCATAAGCTGCTTTTGGTTTGTCTCAGAACCTGGAATAAGAATATATTACATGCAGCTGGGAAATTCATGCCCTAAATTTTAATTTTTTTTTAAGTTAAAGCTTATTTCTATCACCCTGTGCCCTATATTATTGTCAAAGGAGAGAAGAAAATTTGTGGAGCATGTATTATGGACCAGTGTATTAGTCAGGATAGACTAAGATCCAGGACAGGTAAAAGAACCAGAGTCTGGTGGACATTAGTAAGGTCTGCCAGGACCAGGCATCAGCCCAGTGTGCTTCATAAGTTTTATTTAATCTTCACAAAAGCTTTAAGGAGTAATATTATCTTCATTTTTGCACATGAAGAAACCAAAGTGGTGTGGTGATGTAGAAAGACGTTTGGGTAAGAGATCCTGGGTTGGGATCTCAGTTCTGTTACATACTTAGTTGTGAGACAAATCAGCTGATATGTCACTCCTATACAATTAAATTGTGCACATCACAACTGGATGATTTTCCTGATCTCTCATTGGTTTTAGGTGCCCCTCCTCTGTCTTCCCATAGCAATCTGTGCTACTTTCCCATCATCACCATTATTGTATTATAACTATTGTGATAATGGTAAGTTTCTTAAGGAAAGAGCTGTTCTTATTCATAGTTTTATCCCTTGTACCTAGTCCGATATCTGGTACCTGGTAAGCGTTTAATATTTACTGAGGGAATCAATTCAAATACTTAACTTTCTAGTCATCTATTTGGCTGAAACATCAGATGAAAATAGAGATGCTGATAATGGTATGAAATAACTTGCCATATTCCAGAAAAGCATAGCCAAAAATATGTATTTTTACAAGTTCCTAGGGTTTTGTATCTGTAAGAAAATCACTTGATATTACAGAGTGGCAAATTATATATAAAACTCACAGTGCGTTTATTTACTATTCTATTAGGTTCCTAGGGCTGTTGTAACAAAGCAACACAAATTATGTGGCTTAATACAACGGAAATTTACTATCTTGTGCTTCTGGAGGCTAGAAGTCAACAAGATTGGTTCCTCTGAGGGCTGTGAGGGAAAATCTGTCCCATGCCTCCCATCCTGGCTTCTGGTGACAACCAGCAATCCTTGCTTTTCCTTGGTTTGTAGATGCATCGTTACAATAACTGCCTTCTTCATATGGCCTTTTCCCTGTGTATTTCTCCCGTCTCTTTTTTTTTTTTTTCTTTTTTTTCATTGAGGAATAGTTGTTTTACAATGTTGTGTTAGTTTCTACTGTACAGCGAAGTGGAGTTCCCTGTGCTATACAGCAGGTTCTTATTAGTTATCTACTTTATACATATTAGTGTATATATGTCAGTCCCAATCTCCCAATTCATCCCACCACCACCCCCCACCCCCCACTGCTTTCCCACTTGGTGTCCATGCATTTGTTCTCTACATCTGTGTCTCTATTTCTGCCTAGCAAACCGGTTCATCCGTACCATTTTTCTAGGTTGCACATGTATGCGTTAATATACGATATTTGTTTTTCTCTTTCTGACTTACTCTCTATGACAGTCTCTAGGTCCATCCACGTCTCTACAAATGACCAAATTTTGTTCCTTTTTATGGCTGAGTAATATTCCATTGTATATATATACCACATCATCTTCATCTATTCATTTGTCGATGGGCATTTAGGTTGCTTCCATGACCTGGCTATTGTAAATAGTGCTGCAATGAACATTGGGGTGCATGTATCTTTTTGAATTATGGTTTTCTCTGGGTATATGCCCAGTAGTGGGATTGCTGGGTCATATGGTAATTCTATTTTTAGTTTCTTAAGGAAACTCCAAACTGTTCTCCATAGTGGCTGTATCAGTTTATATTCCCACCACAGTGCAAGAGAGTTCCCTTTTCTCCACACCCTCTCCAGCATTTTTTGTTTGTAGATTTTCTGATGATGCCCATTCTAACTGGTGTGAGGTGATACCTCATTGTAGTTTTGATCTGCATTTCTCTAATAATTAGTGATATTGAGCATCTTTTCATGTGCCTCTTGGTCATCTGTATGTCTTCTTTGGAAAAATGTCTATTTAGGTCTTCTGCCCATTTTTGGATTGGGTTGTTTTTTTGATATTGAGCTGCATGAGCAGCTCATATATTTATGAGCAGTTTATATATTTATGAGCAGTTTATATATTTTGGAGATTAATCCTTTGTCAGTCAATTCTTTTGCAAATATTTTCTCCCATTCTGAGGGTTGTCTTTTCGTCTTGTTTATGGTTTCCTTTGCTGTGCAAAAGCTTTTAAGTTTCATTAGGTCCCATTTGTTTATTTTTGTTTTTATCTCTATTACTCTAGGAGGTGGATCAAAAAAGATCTTGCTGTGATTTATGTCATAGAGTGTTCTGCCTATGTTTTCCTCTAAGAGTTTTAAAGTGTCCAGTCTTACATTTAGGTCTTTAATCCATTTTGAGTTTATTTTTGTGTATGCTGTTAGGGAGTGTTCTAATTTCATTCTTTTACATGTAGCTGTCCAGTTTTCCCAGCACCACTTATTGAAGAGACTGTCTTTTCTCCATTGTATATCCTTGCCTCCTTTGTCATAGATTAGTTGACCATAGGTGCGTGGGTTTATCTCTGGGCTTTCTATCTTGTTCCTTTGATCTATATTTCTGTTTTTGTGCCAGTACCATAGTGTCTTGATTACTGTAGCTTTGTAGTATAGTCTGAAGTCAAGGAGTTTGATTCCTCCAGCTCTGTTTTTTTTCCCTCAAGACTGCTTTGGCTATTCGGGGTCTTTTGTGTCTCCATACAAATTTTAAGATTTTTTGTTCTAGGTCTGTAAAAAATGCCATTGGTAATTTGATAGGGTTTGTATTGAATCTGTAGATTGCTTTGGGTAGTATAGTTGTTTTCACAGTATTGATTCTTCCAATCCAAGAACATGGTATATCTCTCCATCTGTTTGTGTCATCTTTGATTTCTTTCATTGGTGTCCCATACTTCTCTGAGTACAGGTCTTTTACCTCCTTTAGGTAGGTTTATTCCTAAGTATTTTATTCTTCTTGTTGCAATGGTTAATGGGATTGTTTCCTTAATTTCTCTTTCTGATCTTTTGTTGTTAGTGTATAGGAATGCAAGAGATTTCTGTGCATTAATTTTGTATCCCTCAACTTTACCAAATTCATTGATTAGCTCTAGTGGTTTTCTGGTGGCATCTTTAGGATTATCTATGTATAGTATCATGTCATCTGCAAACAGTGACAGTTTTACTTCTTCTTTTCCAATTTGGATTCCTTTTATTTCCTTTCCTTCTCTGATTGCCATGGCTAGGACTTCCAAAACTATGTTGAATAATAGTGGCAAGAGTGGACATCCTTTTCTTGTTCCTGATCTTAGAGGACATGCTTTCAGTTTTTCACCATTGAGAATGATGTTTGCTGTGGGTTTGTTGTATATGGCCTTTATTATGTTGAAGTAGGTTCCCTCTATGCCCACTTTCTGGAGAGTTTTTATCATAAATTGGTGTTGAATTTTGTCAAAAGCTTTTTCTGCATCTATTGAGATGATCATATGGTTTTTGTTCTTCAGTTTGTTAATATGATGTATCACACTGATTGGTTTGTGTATATTGAAGAATCCTTGCATCCCTGGGATAAATCCCACTGATCATGGTGTATGATCCTTTTAATGTGTTGTTGGATTCTGTTTGCTAGTATTTTGTTGAGGACTTTTACCTCTGTGTTCATCAGTGTTATTGGTCTGTAATTTTCTTTTTTTGTCGTATCTTTGTCTGGTTTTGGTATCAGGGTGATGGTGGCCTCATAGAATGAGTTTGGGTGTGTTCCTTCCTCTGCAATTTTTTGGAAGAGTTTGAGAAGGATGGGTGTTAGCTCTTCTCTAAATGTTTGGTAGAATTCACCTGTGAAGCCTTCTGGTCCTAGACTTTTTTTTTTTTGGCAAAGAAAAGTTTATTAAAGCACACTTAAAGTCTCAGAGGGAGAGTGCGCTGTTTCTGCGAAGTGAAACCAGCCCTGGTCCTAGACTTTTGTTTGTTGGAAGATTTTTAATCCAGTTTCAACTTCATTACTTGTGATTGGTCTGTTCATATTTTCTATTTCTTCCTGGTTTGGTCTTGGAAGGTTATACCTTTCTAAGAATTTGTCCATTTCTTCCAGGTTGTCCATTTTATTGGCATAGATTTGCTTGTAGTAGTCTCTTAGGATGCTTTGTATTTCTGCAATGTCCATTGTAACTTCTCTGTTTTCATTTCTAATTTTATTGACTTGAGTTCTCTCCCTCTTTTTCTTGAAGAGTCTAGCTAAAGGTTTATCAATTTTGTTTATCTTCTCAAAGAACCAGCTTTTAGTTTTATTGATCTTTGTATTGTTTTGTTTCATTTTCATATATTTTTGCCCTGATCTTTATGATTTCTTTCCTTCTACTAACTTTGGGTTTTGTTTGTTCTTCTTTCTCTAGTTCCTTTATGTGTAAGGTTAGATTGTTTATTTGAGATTTTTCTTGTTTCTTAAGGTAGGATTGTATTGCTATAAGCTTTCCTCTTAGAACTGCTTTTGCTGCATCCCATAGGTTTTGGATCATTGTGTTTTTGTTGTCATTTGTCTCTAGGTATTTTTTGATTTCCTCTTTGATTTCTTCAGTGATCTCTTGGTTATTTAGTAGTGTATTGTTTAGCCTCCATGTGTTTGTATTTTTTACGTTTATTTTCCCCTGTAATTTATTTCTAATCTTATAGCATTGTGGTCAGAAAAGATCCCTGATATGATTTCAATTTTCTTAAATTTACCAAGGCTTGATTTGTGACTGAAGATGTGGTCTATCCTGCAGAATGTTCTGTATGCACTTGAGAAGAAAGTGTAATCTGCTGTTTTTGGATGGAATGTCCTAAAAATATCAATTAAATCTATCTGGTCTACTGTGTCATTTAAAGCTTGTGTTTCCTTATTAATTTTCTGTCTGGATGATCTGTCCATTGGTGTAAGTGAGGTGTTAAAGTCCCCCACTATTATTGTGTTACTGTCGATTTCCTCTTTTATAGCTGTTAGCATTTGCCTTATGTATTGAGGTGCTCCTATGTTGGGTGCATATATATTTATAATTGTTATATCTTCTTCTTGGATTGATCCCTTGATCATTATGTAATGTCCTTCTTTGTCTCTTGTAACATTCTTTATTTTAAAGTCTATTTTATCTGATATGGATATTGCTACTCCAGCTTTCTTTTGATTTCCATTTGCGTGGAATATCTTTTTCCATACCCTCACTTTCAGTCTCTATGTATCCCTAGGTCTGAAGTGGGTCTCTTGGAGACAGCATGTATATGGCTCTTGTTTTTGTATCTATTCAGCAAGCCTGTGTCTTTTGTTTGGAGCATTTAATCCATTCACATTTAAAGTAATTATTGATATGTATGTTCCTATTACCATTTTCTTAATTGTTTTGGGTTTGTTTTCATAGGTCCTTTTCTTTTCTTGTGTTTGCCACTTAGAGAAGTTCCTTTAGCATTTGTTGTAGAGCTGGTTTAGTGGTGCTGAATTCTCTTAGCTTTTGCTTGTCTGTAAAGCTTTTGATTTCTCTGTCAAATCTGAATGAGATCCTTGCCAGGTAGACTAATCTTGGTTGTATGTTCTTTCCTTTCAGCACTTTAAACATATCGTGCCACTCCCTCTGGCTTGTAGAATTTCTGCTGAGAAATCAGCTGTTAACCTTACGTGAGTTCCCTTGTATGTTATTTGTTGTTTTTCCCTTGCTGCTTTTGATAATTTTTCTTTGTCTTTAATTTTTGTCAATTTGATTACTATGTGTCTTGGATTGTTTCTCCTGGGGTTTATCCTGCCTGGGACTCTCTGCACTTCCTGGACTTGGGTGGCTATTTCCTTTCCCATGTTAAGGAAGTTTTCGACTATAATCTCTTCAAATATTTTCCCGGGTCCTTCCTCTCTCTCCTCTCCTTCTGAGACCCCTATAATGCAAATGTTGGTGCATTTAATGTTGTCCTAGAGGTCTCTTAGGCTGTCTTGATTTTTTTTCATTCTTCTTTCTTTTTTCTGTTCTGCAGCAGTGACTTCCACTATTCTGTCTTCCAGGTCACTTATCCGTTCTTCTGCCTCAGTTATTCTGCTATTGATTCCTTCTAGTGTATTTTTCATTTCAGTTATTGTATTGTTCATCTCTGTTTGTTTGTTCTTTAATTCTTCTAGGTCTTTGTTAAACATTTCTTGCATCTTCTCGATCCTTGCCTCCATTCTTTTTCTGAGCTCCTGGATCATCTTCACTATCGTTATTCTCAATTCTTTCTCTGGACGGTTGCCTATCTCCACTTCATTTAGTTGTTTTTCTGGGGTTTTATCTTGTTCCTTCATCTGGTACGTAGTCCTCTGCCTTTTAATTTTGTCTATCTTTCTGTGAATGTGGTTTTCATTCTGCAGGCTGCAGGATTGTAGTTCTTCTTCCCCCCCTTCTCTTCTTATAAGGACAGCAGTCATACAGCATTAGGGTTCACCCTAATGACCTTATCTTAACTGATTACATCTGTATAGACCCTATTTTGAAATAAGGTCACATCCACAGGCACTGGAGTGAAGAATTCAACATATCTTTTTAGTTGACAGATCAAACCATAACAACTATGAATAGTATTTTTTTAAATATTTGAGCCAATATCAATAAGGTCTGTAGACTTCAAATAAAAATCTAGATTTCTACTTCTCTTGAAAAATTTAAAGATCTTGAAAGAGAAAACTAGGTTTTGAAGGTTGTGCAGCAACACAATATTGGCAAAGGTGAAGGGGAAAGATATTTCATGCTATACTGGGGAAATATTAAGTAATAAATTTCAACTTTAGTATATAAGCTATGTTATAGGACTACCGAAGAGAATTTACTTAGGACAGATTATTTCAGAATGACTTATTTTAAAAGTCTGAAGTATAATCAGATAAAGGCCATGAGAAATAAAAAGGTAATGTCAAAGGAGAAAATAAAGTCAATAATCACTTTTCAACAAAAACAGCTGAAACGATGCAGCAACAATTAAGAGGAAGAGACACAGACAATGAATTGTATTATATGACCCACCCATGGGCAAGATAAAAAAATGTTGTATTCAGAAAAAAAAAATAATACTATTAAAAGTCATAATAGTCAACTTCTAAGGATACACAAAGAGAATTTATAAGTGAGAAAAGAAAATCCCTAAAGGGACTCCTGAGATGAGTGTACAATGTTAATTCGTTCTCAAAGATGTTTTATTTATTGCTAAATAGAAAGTAGTAACTCTGTGCATCATTCAAGGACACTGGATTTAAGAAAAGGGAGCAACAGTGGATCTTTACAGCTAAATGGACATGAATTTCTGTCTCCCAATCATTAAATTTTATGTGTTCAAAACTCACTTCATCTTCACTTTTCACTTCCCCCACCAAATCCAAACCTGCTTCTTCTGTTAAATTCCTGAGTTAAAAATAACCCTGTTTTTCAGTCACCTGATGCAAACATCCCTGCAAACATCCCTGCATGCCTCATCCTTTACCCTCAACCACATTCAATCAGAAATCTGGTCCTGTTATTTTTTACCTCATAAATGTATTGGGAGAAATCTGTTTCATTTTCATCCTCACTATCCCCACCTTCATGAGGCCCTCTTCACCACACCCCATTTTCAAAACTGAGCTATGAATAATCAGATGAAAGAATTAAGGTAATTTAGGTCCTCATCATCCCCCACGTGGACTATTGCACTTCCTGGAAATTGGTCTCCCTGCCACATTCCTCCACCAATTTGCTATCTTTTCTTCCACACCCACGTCATAGCCATTCACACTTCTGTGTCCTTTATAAAATATTCCCTCTACTCATATGCATATAATGCCTCCCTTTTCAGTGGAGCCTTCCTGGTTGAGTTAGTTTCCTTTCTTCTGTGCTCCTTTAGCATCTCTCTGTTTATATCCCAATGAACTTGCTCCTCAAACTGTGGTCCATTGGTCCACAGTCTCTGTGCCTGGGAACCTGTGAAAAATATAGAATCTCAGGCTCTACCCCAGACCTACTGAATCACAGTCTGCATTTTAAGGAAATCCACTGGTGATTCTTATGCACATAAATGTTTGGGATGTGTGACTAGAGATGATATTATCAGAGATCTGGATCTCTGTCTTTTACACTGAACTCTGAGCTACTCTAGATGAGAACCATGTATTTTATTTCTGAATCCCCTAACCAAGTGTCAGTATATGCTGAGCGCTTACAGTATGTAAATGAGTGAAAGAGAAAATGAAAACAGGTGGTTCAGTGGTCACCCGAGTATTAGTGGCAAAACCAGGACTCCCCAGGCATGTACCTATCAGACACTTTCTACCACCCATGCTGTGCCACTTACAACATGTCTTTCTTTTCCATATCTAAACCTCAGAGATGTTGAATGACACACAGCCACAAGGCTATTTTAAGTGGCAAAGAGGGCACTAGAATACAAGGTTTTCTCTTGACACTTAGTTGAGGATCTTTCCACTGTGTCATTTGGCCTCTCTGTGTCAGAAGAACAAGTGAAAAACATATTAATTGAACTTCTGTTCTCACAATTCAAGTTTCAAAGAGCATCTGTCATGATGAATAAAAATATATTTGTATTTCCCCAGTGTGCTTCAACTTAGTCAGTCCTGGGTTACAGTCCAGTAAGCCAAGCTCAGTGAACATGTAGATCTCAAAGTTAAAGGAGAAACCCTAACTGAAAAACAAAAAGAAGTAAGAAATAATTATAAATAGAAACATAATTGGCCAATTTGATTTTTTCTATCTGGTTCAGTAATTTACAGCTTGTAACATTAAGTGTATTTTTATAGTACATTTTAAAAGTGCTTGATATATAATGATTAGAAACTTTCACTTAAGACATATTTATATGCCAAATGCCACATTTACTTATGTATTTCCAGTGTGCTTGAATATTTTGGGAAGGAAACAAATAGGACTTTTATATAATTGCCCCCAATATGCTTTGCTTTGTTTCACTTTTGAAGTAACAACTGTATTATGCAATCCTATTCACTCATGAAGGCAGCAAATATTTATTATAGGTGCATTATGTGCCAGGCACGGTCATAGGCTCTGCCCTCAGAAAATTCTGCCTCCAAGAATCTTATGGATAAATGGGGAGAAAGCCAAAGAAGCAAGCAGTTACAGTGAATTTTTAGGAAGGCAGGTGAATACACAGGGCATCTAGGCAGAAAGAGCAGCTGGTCCAGGCATGGGAGACCAGAAAAGTCTTTGCAAAGATGACCATGAAGCTATGTTCTAAAAAAGAATAGAATTTAATTAGGCAAATTACGCAAGATGGGACTTTCCAGATAGAGCAGCTACATGTGCAAAGACCCTAATCCAAGAGAAAGAATGGAAGGTTCAAAATAGCTGCAAGTAGTTCAATATAGCTCAAGCAGAGCTTAGCTGGTGCAAAGGAGGGAATGGTGTGGAGAGTGAAGAGGGTTAATGCTGGACAGAAAAGCAAGGGCAAGATCGTGAGGGGTGCTGAATACCCTACAAAGGAATTTGGATGCCACTCTCAATAATAAGAGTAACACGTAATGCATTTCTGCAAGTTTCAATTACAGAAATGTGGGCTCCTCATTGTTCTAAACTTATCTCACTTTGTCTTTGGAACTGGTATATGCTCTAGGTACTGTTACTACTCCTGATTTTATATTGATAGATAACGAAAGTGTGGCAAGGAAACGTAAAAGTATATTAGCAAACTTGTGCAGCTGGGTGTTAATTGGAGCTGGGCTTTTAAAAGTGATGGGAAGGGGCATGAGGTAATTTTTGTTTTGTAAAGATCATTCTGGCTCCAGAGTGAAGAGAGAATTTGTGAAGATATTTCAGTAATCCAAGTGAAATAAGACAAAGACCTGAACTAAGTTGAGGCAACAGGGAGGAAAGAAATAGATGCGTAGAGAGATGTTTCAGGGGCTAGGACAGGACTTAGTGTTGGGTCGTTAAGGTGTGAGGCCAGGTATGTGACCAGATGGACTTCTCCAAACAGGCGTGAGTACCGGATTTTAGGATGTACACAACCAAATATGCATTTTCCATGACCATATTTTTCATTAAAATGACTAAAATAAACATCAACTAATCTCTAATTGATGACACATAATTTGAATAGTGACATACTTTAAATGAATAAATTGAAAGACCTAGGTTTCACTTTATAAAAAGTATGTAATCTAACTACGGTGTCGCTTCATTCTTATCTTATGTTGTTTAGAGTACAGCTCTCTCTCTCTCTTCTTTTCCTGCCATTCTAATTCCTCTGCAGAAGAACCTCATCTGTGACTATTCTCCCAATGCTGGTAGGAACTCAAAATTCAGGTTGTTCCCTGCAAGTTTCAATCTATCTCTGATAGATGACTCAGATTCCAGGTTGTGAATATCTTCCTTGATCCCATTCCTCTTTCTACCTTGTCTCTAGTTTTCCTACTTCGTGTGCCAGTTTCTACACTTGGGCTTTTCACCATGCAATGCCTGCCATTCATATACATTTGAACCTTGGCCTCTCTAGCTAAGGATCCATATTACCAGCTGCCAAGCCAATGTTATCAGCTCATTAACTTGTTCATACTTAGTGATCTTTTCTCTTCTGCTCTGAGGGTTTTTTGTGTTTTTTTGTAATATTGATAATGTTATGAGAAAACAAACATTTTTCAGACACTATGTTGTTTATGAATCTTACCCATAATCTGTATTAAAATGTCAACTAATTAGTATTCTTTAGTTTTGACCAGTGGCCTAGTCCATTTCTAAAAAGACACCTTTGAACTTTTAGAACTTTTGTCACTTATTCTCGTGATGTGCCTGTCCTTTTTCCCTGGATGTATGGCCAACTTTGAACTCTCCTTCAATATCACATCTTCACCTCCTTATCATTAAAACAATTATCCTTGTGTGTTTCTATTTCAGGTCTTCACCCAGCTTTTAATCCTGCCTGTACTTTTGGTTCTGGTCTTCCATATTCTGACCAGTTCCACAAGGGCCAGTGTTCAGGGCCAATGTTATTAATAGCTATTAATCCCCATTTTAGATTACATCATTATTAAAATAGCCAAAATTATCATAGTACATCAGCATATTTTAAACTTAATCTATCAGTAAAGAGAAATCTATCAGTAAAAAAAAATTTATATTAATAAGACAGAGGAATACTTATTGCATTTATGAAAACCTAAAAACATACAAAATGACAACTTTCATCAGGACAAGGATAAAGAAGAAGCTAATATATTCTTTGTTATTAATTATCTCAATAATTGTTATCAATTATTATAAATTAGAAGAATATAGCAAATCAGTGCACATTTTGAAGAATACAGGATCAAGGGTAAAATGGTTGACCGATAGTAAAAAGAAAAGATAGTGGATTTAGAAAACACTGTAAATTCAGAAAGGGTAACAAAGAAGATGAAAATTCCTAGCAGAGATTAAAAGCAAAAGGAAATATACTAATTAAAATGCCACTATCTTTGTATCTTTATCATTAACTTTTTTTTTTTTAATTTTTGGCTGTGTTGGGTTTTTGTTGCTGCACACGGGCTTTCTCTAGTTGCGACGAGTGGGGGCTACTCTTTGTTGCGGTGCGTGGGCTTCTTATTGCAGTGGCTTCTCTTGTTGCAGAGCACGGGCTCTAGGTGCGCGGGCTCAGTAGTTGTGGCACACGGGCTTAGTTGCTCCACAGCATGTGGGATCTTCCCAGACCAGGGATAGAACCTGTGTACCCTGCATTGGCAGGCAGATTCTTATCCACTGCACCACCAGGGAAGCCCTTTATCATTAACGTTTAAAAAATCATTTCATTGGGAGATTTTTGTTATTCACCTATGTCTGATTTCGCTGTTTATTGCAGGGGTTAGCAAACTACAGCCGGAGGGCCCACAAGCTAAGAATGCTTTTCACATTTTTAAATGGTTGAAGAAAATCAAAAGAATAATATTATTTTGTGATACGTAAAAATTAAATTCAAAATTCAGTGTCTGTAAAGCTTTATGGGAACACAGTCGCACTATTTGTATGCTTTTGCATTGCAATGGCAGAGTTGAGGAGCTGCAGCAGAGACCATATGTCCAGGAAAGCCTAAAATATTTACTATCTGACCCTTTACAGAAAAGTTTGCCAACCCCTGATTTTGCAACTAAAATAAGTTTCATCTTACTTGACAAGACCTTTTAACTAACATTATTTTGTAAGTATTCATTCCCCAAAGCACTAGATGCCTGATAATTGTATAATATATAAATATGTAAGTGAATAAAACAACTCACTTCCTATACAGATTATCAGGTCAATTACCAGTCTATATAAAAACGGTGACTTTTTTGGCATATGTGACAGTTGAACAGTCTGTAAAACTTATCTAAAATATTCTATTGTTTGCTTATTAATTCCTGGATGCTTCTCTGGAAAGTTCTTTTTAAGGGACACAATAAGGTTGGTTTGGATATAGGAAATAGGAAATAAAATAGGAAATAAAAATCCTCAGAAATCCTAAAAAGAAACAGAGAATAGTGGCAAATGAATAAAGGGGTCTACATAAAAAGACTGTCATTTTTATAGCACATAAGAATGTCACTTCAGCAATAAATGTGACCCCTAAAAATGACATGTATTTTTGGAACAAGTTTACCATGTTTGGTTGAACTTGACGCCAGTATGTAAAGGCCACTGAAACAGTCCCTTCAGCAAATCTATTGTATTTACATAGGTCATCAATGTACTCTGTCACTTCATTTAACCTTTTAAAAAATACCAGAGATTTTGTTTTTGTTTACATATACTTGGGAATTGACAACTATACAGTATATACATCAAAGGTCAACACAGTTTCATGTATAAAAAGTTAACACAAAGCAAGCTATGTCTATATTAACCAACAGACTTTATTAAAGTTTAGGAAGAATATTTTTGCTAAACTGAATTTGAGACACTAATAAAATAAATTAACAAAATTATAGGAATATAATAGGAATGAAGAGGAGGTTTAAAAACTCATAATCCAAGGGCTTCCCTCGTGGCGCAGTGGTTGAGAGTCCGCCTGCCGATGCAGGGGACACGGGTTCGAGCCCTCGTCTGGGAGGATCCCACATACCGCGGAGCGACTGGGCCCGTGAGCCACAACTACTGAGCCTGTGCGTCTGGAGCCTGTGCTCCGAAACAAGAGAGGCCGCGATAGTGAGAGGCCCGCACACCGCGATGAAGAGTGGCCCCCGCTTGCCACAACTAGAGAAAGCCCTCGCACAGAAACGAAGACCCAACACAGCAAAAATAAATTAATTAATTAATAAACTCCTACCCCCAACATCTAAAAAAACAAAAAACAAAAAAACGCTCTGAGTACAGAAAGAGCTTTAGGAAAAAAAACCCTCATAATCCAAGAAGGCGTTATGTATTCTATAATTTCTGTGCTTAGTGTATTTATTTATTTTAAAAATATATCTGTTCAGCCTGCATCCATCACAAGCAGAGTAGTGTGGCTAAGCCCATGGGCTGTGGTAAGAAAAGACCTGAGTTCAAACGTCAGCCCATCTCTAACTAACAGGATGTACTTAGGCAATGTAACTTTTTTCTGTACCTCAATTTTTCTCCCTAAAAATAGATGTAATAATATGCCCATGTCGTAAAGTTAACTAACACAAATGTTAGTTCACTGTCATGATCATTTTATGCCAGGCCCTGTGTGAAGAATTTTAACACAGTACAAGTGTGAACATTTACTCTCTTCTTGATTTTTCTATCAGCTCATGAAGTAGATCATTATTACTGGTCTCTTCAGCTGTGATTTTTTGTTTTTTTTGGTAATGTTGGTGAGAAAATGAAAATGTTCCAAACAACACTGTGTCACTTGTGAAATTTACCCATCATCTGTTCGTATTAAATCTTCAACTAACCAGTAATCTTTGGTTACATCTATGTGATAAAATATAACAGCCATTGTCTGACATAATATGGGGATTTAATATAGCTGGTTGGAAGGCAACTTCTGAATGCATATTCCTGCTGTGCGAGCTTCCCTGTAGCCATGGAGCCAGCGCCACAGCAAGATGGAGGGAGCCAGTCTGACTGTAAGCTTCACAGAATAAGATCCTGTTTTGACCTGGTGCTGGCTTGAGGAGACTGGAGCACACCCAGTGGTCACATCCAGGACCTCACTAGGAATTTCCCTTACACAGACATGACTCAAGTCGGGTAAATAAAACCAAAAGTCCCCAAGTATGGGAACTTCATGTTGCTAGATAAGCAGCCATTTCTGAATGCCTATTCCAATTGTCTGATTTTTCTGTCATAACCCTGTTTGGAAATTTGGATCTATCCTATGGTATAGCAAACTGCAGAATTTTTGGCCAGTCCTATTTTTGTCCAAAGTGCAAACATGCTTCTCTGAATTTACAAAACATTGCTCTGTTGTGAGGGACGGACTCTGGGAGCCACCACGAGTTAAGTCTTCGAAGATTTGGTCTTGGTTCAGTACAGGCTGCCAAAAGATGGATGAAGGGGGTTTCCCTAGAAGCTTGAGAGATTCCCTAATAGAATCACTGTGAAAGGGGAAGCCAGACAGTCCGGAGTGTCATCATCTTTTCCTCCGAAGCATATTTGTGATCTTTCCCAAAGAGGATAGAAAAGATTCCGTGTTGTCTTGAAAAGGTTGAATCATCCTCAGAGGTGACGTCTAGGCCGCTGAAGGAATGACTCAGATGAGAGAATTCAATGGGAAGCACCCAAATTTCCTCATGGAGAACCTTGGAACCAAGTCTCTCATGAAAAGATTTCTATACCAAGAACCCACACTCTTTTGGGAAGGATGTTTCTTGAATTTGCTGTTTTCCAGGCTATAGGCTATCTCCAGACGATGAAACTGTGTTGGAGTTCAGAAAACAACATGAGACCGTGTAAAAAAAAATTTTTTTTAATCCCCAAATTTCTGCACACACAATGGAAAATTGGATGCATAACCATTAAATTTCACCAAGCTTTGTTCAATAATCTTTCATTATATACACACATTAAAACAATCCATTTGTAACTTCAAAAAAATTAGCCAACTTGGTTTACTAAGAGTTTTCTTAATATTATAAAGCTAGTGCAGTGGGTACTGCCAAGTCCTAGTAGGCATATGGCTCCACCACGTGGATGAGCCTCTGCAAAGAACACTGACAATCATTTTTAAAAAGAAGTTAGTTCTAATGAAAATCAGAGATCAGAGGCCAAGCCCTCTTATTATAGATGAGAAAAAAGAACTCGAGAGGTTAAATGATTTACCCAGTCACACAGCAACATTAAGGCTAGAAGCTTGGGGCTCCTTTTATTAAAGTAGTTGCTTGAACTAATTAAGTCTTACTGTTAATTCATCCATTCATTCATTTTAATTATTAAATAATAATTATTATTAAATAATCAGATTAAGCATGTTCAATAGGTATATGCTTTATTTTTGCCTGCCCATAATCTAAGCCCCGTTTTTATTTGGTAGGATTCCTGTTGTGTAAGTGTGGTGAGGCAGAGTCCCACTTCCCTCTGGGGAACTAGAAGAAGCATTCATCCCCTCTTCTCACCCCAAGAGCTAAGAAGCAGACATGTCATTAAGTTTGGCCAGCAGGAAGCTCTATATGGGAATGTTGGATCTGTAGAAAGTGACAAAATCAGGGGTAGTTAGGGGTTGTTCTGGAGGTGATTGAACAGTTAAGTCAGTCACAGCGGTGGTAGGTCTTCATGTTAGCAGCAGCAGCCAGGATCCAGTGGGGGCACTGTTAGTGGAGATGTTCTCTCCAGGCTGATCCTGAGATATGAGCTTAGCTACATTCTCTGCTTCCCAGTCTCTAATTCAGGGCCCTTTTCTGAGCTTGGTTCTTTAGCCCTCTTATGGACTGTCTGAGCCAACCTTTTTTCTTCCAGTGAAGTCCTTTTCTGCTTAGTAGGATCAGAGTCAGTTTCTGCTGTGCAACCAGGAGCCCGATTTAAACAGAAATTGTTACTAGTAGTGAGTTGCAGCACAGAATCTTGGTGAAATTGGCAGGATCCAGGGCTTTTATCTGGCTTTGTTGAGGGTGAAGGAATTTAAAATTCTAGTCATTTTAGAGATAGAATTTAGATCTGCCTTATTCTACTATGAAAAAGTGAAACTGCTAATTAACTTATTTCCTGTGGTCACTGGGAGTGAAATACTATCACCCTGTGGCTGTCATGCTATGTGGTTGCCAAGAGAGGCCACATGTAATTACTTCAGTCACCAGTCCTCGTCCTCGAGTCAGCCCAGTGTAGGTACCAGATATGTGAGTGAAGGAGCTTTCAGATGCTTCCAGCCCATAGTCATTGAGTCATCCCCAGACTCAAGACTTCCTAGCTGAGGCAGCAGACATCACAGAGCAAGGGAAAGCCATCCCCAGTGTTCCACCTGAATTCCTTACCTACAGAATCCATGATCATAATAGAATGATTGTTTTAAGCCACTAAATTGTAGGTTAATTTTATATGCAGTAAAGATAATCAGAACAAGAACCTATACCAACTCAGTGGCTAATGAACTAGCTGGACGGCCAGACAGTTGGGAAGAGTAGGGTTGGAGATTATGGAGGGAGTTTGGGGAAAGGGTATGTTGAACAGATAAGATGACCCACTCAGTAAATATAGGTTAACCTCCTTTCTCAGCAATGCCAGCGGATTCATGAACCAAATGTTTATCATAGAGGGAATGAAGATTATCTGCAGTTACAACAACATGGAGTTCTCATCAGTGGCCATCCAGCTACCGTGAACACTCCATTTTCTAGTATCAGTAACTGATCATGGGCTTCTAAAAAGCATTATACCTAGAGAGACCGAAGAACAATTTGATATCAAGTTGTCTACAGGGAATACCTATCATCTTTATGGGATGGGGAGAAGTGAGCAGCAGTTTTTCCTTATTGCAGTAGGTATTTATTCTGAATTTGTTTTTGCTTTCCCTGATCATTCTTCTCTGTCATTATACCATCTGTAGATTAATTGGTTGCCTTATGCAAGGCGATGGTACCCCACACTAAATAGATTCAGTTTAAAGGAACTCATTTTTTTTTAAAGAAATAAGGAAGGCAATGGGTTAATATTCAAGGGATTCATTGATACTACTGCATACCCCATTACTAGAAGGAACTAGTCACTGAGTCAGATAAGCTTAACAGAGAGTCAACAGCGTGGGCGGTTGATGTGTTTTCTTGCAGGATACGATTTACATTTTGAACAAACGATTGCCACATGGAGTTTTTTTTCCACTTGGTCAGAATATCCAAGTCTAGAATTGTAGGGTTTAAAACTGGAATGGAGGTTCTCAGGATTACATTTACTAACTCACTTGCCAACTGTTTGTTTTCTATCCTTTTGATTTTGGCTTCTGATGGAATAGTAACATGAAGGTTGGAATTCCATTGAATTGGAAGCTAAGGCTGCACCTGATCAGTTTGGGTTCTTCATGCCCTATGGAAGCAGGCAAAAACAAAAAGTAGAGAGAAAAGATTATTACTGTTGTTGCTGTGTTACTATGTTTGTCAGTTCCACTTAAGGGAAAGTAGACTTACTGCCACAGTTGTGGGTGGAAGAAAATGTCAGTGTACTGCAACCTGATTTAAGCAAGGCTACCAGGGGCTCAGATCCCTCACCATATTGGGTAAAGAATCATTGAGATTCAAACTGAAGGCAAGGAAAGTGGAGTGGAGGAAGGGAGTCACAAAATCCAGTTAAGGCCTCAGCTGAAGAACCCATGGTTGATTACCTTTGCTGTATCATGTTGCTTTGTTGGTGCTGCTGTTTGTTTGTTTGCAGCCAAGAATTCTGATTGGTACAGTCTCCAGATTTGCCGTTGACTCATTTTTCTGGAAAATGATAGAAAAATCATAGTCCAATTTAAGTTTATAACTATTAGAATAATATAAATTTACATCAATTTTAATTATATTACTTTAATTATAGTTCTAGGAAGAATTATTATATTTCAAGTAAACAGGTGTATAAAAATTTCAAAATAGAATTTATTCGATTTAAACATTTATTTGATTTAAACATTTCAGGTAATGAAGGGTAGTGACATGGGAAATTATTAATTTTTAGTATCATAGTATTTTTTATGATTAAAAATATTTATTTCTCAGCTTCATATAAAATCTTTTCTGTATTAACTATAATAATGACATTTCAACTAGTCTCCACCATGAAAATGAGCTCCTTTCTTAAATATTCTTTTCTTTAAATATTTTTAAAATTAATTTATTTTGGCTTCGTTGGGTCTTCATTGCTGCACGCAGGCTTTTTCTAGTTGTGGCGAGCAGGGGCTGCTCTTCATTGAGGTACGCAGGCCTCTCATTGCAGTGGCTTCTCTTGTTACAGAGCACAGGCTCTAGGCGTGCGGGCTTCAGTATTTTTGGCATGCGGGTTCAGTAGTTGTGGCTCGCAGGCTCTAGAGTGCAGGCTCAGTAGTTGTGGCACACGGGCTTAGTTGCTCCGCGGCATGTAGGATCTTCCTGGACCAGGGCTCAAACTCGTGTCCCCTGCATTGTCAGGCAGATTCTTAACCATTGCACCACAGGGAAGTCCCTTAAATATTCTTAATAATAAAGTAATTGAGTATGAAATAGAGTATCACTACTTTAGTATATTAAATTAAGTAGCTTATTACTGGGGAAAAGAGTGTTAAATTTTTAATTCTAAGCATTTTTCATTACTGAAGAGACTATAGCTCACCATGATCTTTAGTATATTAAAATAACATAGATATTTTGAGTTTTAAAAAATGATAACCAAGCTATGGGATGGAAATAAGTGTTTCATGAATGCTAAAATTATTTGCTACCAGAAAGGAAAATAAATTCCTGAAGGATACAAGCTTAGGATCATACAAAGAAAATAATGATTTGGGGTTGTTGGAGTCTTTCAAAATAAATTGGTAGTTATGTAAGAATATTATTTCAGTGTTTACAGAGTAATTTATCACAGAAAAATGTTCAATTAAGATCCCAGAATGATTTACCACAGACATTTTAGGCATATCCAAACATTTCCACATAAATTAAACATGATGTAATTGAGTGTTACATTAGCAATGCACCAGTGTTGATTCATGTGGAAATCCCAGACGTTTCACTGATTACTATCCTTTCACTGTGTATTAATGTAGATGTCATAGGTATTTTCATGAGGATCATGTGGTAAATCAACTTTAATGTACTATTTTAAAGATTGAAGCAGTTTTCAAGGTGTCATAGTCTATTTATGCAGATTTATATACTGTTTAGAATTTAATTTACAAATAAGTACTATTAGGATTACTTCAAGTAAAACCATGTATTTAAATAAGTCATTTACCCATGCTAACTCTTTGTGTTTACTAACACGTGACTTATTGTCTGTTAAAAAGTGATGCTTTTTATGGTTATTCATTTTGGATATTTTAGCATAAACATAACTAAAGCAATAGGCTATTGCATCTTTTGGGTCTTTGGGGTTTCCTAATGATCACACAAATTATTTAGCCCCTCTTTACTTATTTATATCTAGATGTTCACCCAAAACAATTTAGGGTAGATTATTGAGAGTTTTTTTCACATGTAAAATTTTTTTAACTTTTTAATTAATATGTGTTTTTAAACAAAGTAAATGAAAACTAAGAATGGAAAAGTTAGATGGAGCCAGGAGTGAGGTTAATATCTAAAAAGCAGGCACTTGCGAGTGATGAACAGCAAATTTGGCTCCAAGCTCTCCAGCAGCCAGATGTTCCTTAAATAGCTTGGGGCCGTCTTTACACAGAAGCCAAAACCAGTGTGAATGACCTTGAGGCTGCTCAGCCTAGCTTAGTACGGTATAAGGAGATTACAAGTGGACCATGCTTTACACAATAGATTTGTTACCGAGAAACTGTGCAGAAAGGGAAATTTTGTACATGGAATCATGTTATAAATATACTCGTGGAGGGATCATAAATGGTTCTTTTTAAAGAAAACCGACAAATGACTCCTTGTATAACGTGGAACTAATACACTTAGTTCTCTTATGAGTTTAGGATTTTTAATATTGGATTTTCTGAAGAGTCAGTGTGTAATATCATAAGGCTATCCTCTCATCTCAGTATCATGGTAGTAGAAATATTTAATGTATGCCCTGAATTTTTCAGGGAATGGGTTTAGTCTATGTGTAAAACCCTCTAACTTCTGTTTTGTTGTGTTTTGTTGTATTTACCATGTTTCATTGCTTTTGTTCAATTTTCTGAGTGCATATGGCAACCTACAATTTAAATTCCTTTGTGCAATACACATATATTTGAAAATATGAATACACACATCTATAGTCATATTCAGAGATAACCCTAACATTCACTAGTTATTGTCTACCATGGTAAACTCTAGATATTGAACCAGGTATCACTTAAAATATCTTCATTTTTTTTAAAGTTTTGCTTTTAGTAAAATGGATAATCTTTTATGATCTTTGAAATAAAAACAATCAATTAGAGACTTTACTCCTAAAAGGAGCCTTAAAAAATATCAGTTTCCTATTTTGCAGGTGAAGAGCACAGGATGCGAAGAGGGTACAGTCTTGCTGCCTGTTGTATCCTAGGGCCCCACATTGAGCCTAATACATAGTAGCTTCTCGGTGAGTATTGTTAAGTGAAGGTGAAGGATTTGCATATTATTTCATAATGACACTGCTCAAGTGTCACCTATCATGGTTAAATTAAGCCTCAGAAGTACCCTTACACGTTACTTGTGAAAACAGAGAAACAGAAAATGTAACAGTGTTACATTCCCATTTGGAGAAGCGTAAGTTTTTGTAATGATATCTGGTATTTTTAAATGCTAAAAGAACTAAGTTAAGAAAAGAGTCAAATTAGAGTTTTTGCCTATAATCAAAACTTCATAACAAAATGAAAAGTCCAATTTCTACTTATATTTATTAAGTTGAAAAGTGCTTTAGGGCAATGATCCACTTGAACTGAAAATGTTTCAATATGGATAACTCAGAAAATAAATCACTGGCAACACAAAATGATGATATAATCACTGCAAACAGACTAAGCAGCAGATACCTGGCTAGTTTACTCCACACAAATGAAAAATAGAAATACTATTCAACCATATGACAAACTATGTACACTAAGTGACCAAAACTATTTTAAAAACAGATGAAAAAGTATGGTTAATTTCCCCACAAGGCATTTATTTATACTGTATAAATATAAAGAAATTTAAAGCATTGACTCTGTTTACAACAGAATTTGAATAAAAGACAGGAATAATTAGAAGATGTTCTTAATGATGCAAAGCCATTAACTTTTAGTTCTTCTGAGAAATTATTTAACCACAACCATAAACTTAGCCATAACCACTTAACCATAAAAGTGCTGTTTAAGAGCTGGAGTCAAGTTAACCTTCATTTATATCCACTACTGAAAATGAAATTATAGCTAGTCAGCCAGGGAATCTTTAAAAGAAACACAAAACAGGGTGAGAGTAGAAGTGCACTAGTGAATTAACTGTAAATAACATATAGAAATAAAGGGTAAAATAATTACATAAAGATGGAAGGTAAAGAAAAAAAAGTACTAAAAAGTATTGAAAAGGGGGCTTTAAAGCCCTATGATGATCAAGGAAAGAAATTTGTAAGAGGAAGGAGGAGAGGAGCAATATAAATGTCTGCTATATTTGAAGGAAGAAAAGGAAGAGAGGGAGGGAGGGAGGGAGGGAGGGAGGGAGGAAGGAAAGGAAAGGAGGGGAGAAGAGTATGATCTCTTGAAGTGAAATCTTATTGCAAATTGAAGACCCTACTCCAGAAGTTTGTTCTTAGTCTCTTTGCTCACCAGAGTGGCTATTTCAGAGATGTAAACTCTAAACATGGCAGCTCTCCTTAAAGGCAAATGGCGAGGAGTTTCGTTTTTGATGTATTTGTTTGGTTGGTTTCTGACACTGGGGGTGGGAAGAGGAAAATCTACCTGCTCTTCTAATGACAAAGAAAACTCTTCATCCATTTATTTATCTTATTTGTCAGTTCTTTTGCCTATCTCAAGCAATATTTAAAGAAATTTAAGAAGAAAAAAAATCACCTAGTCCTTATTCCTCTTTTAATTCCATTATTCAACGTTACCTTCTAGTTTATTCACATCACATAGTATAATCAAAGTAAACAGATCATCTAATGCCCTACTTTTTAACGTCTTGTTTTTCTATATTATACAGTTCATGATTATAATTATTTCAGGGAACAAAATATTCCATGGATGTTTTACTTATCTATTTGTCTCTTGTTGAACAATCAGTATGTTCCTTAGGTTTTATTTATAAGTAACGCTATATTTGACTTCTCTCTCCATTTATGTTTTTTTCTTTATAATTATTACCTTAGAATAAATTCGCAGGAATAGGGGGAACTGTGACAAATATTATGAATATTTATAGTGCGCTTCGTAAATGTTGCCAAATTGTTCTCTAAAAGGAATATACAAATTTACGCTTCCATCAGCAATATCTGAACATATCAGTTTTCCCCAAAAGTTGACAGCAATTTCCCTTTATCATTTGACCACACCCGTGCTTTGGGATGTTTCTCTCACTATCCAAAAGGGATGAGTAGATGAGCTTGGAAAGCATGGAACTTTTCATTTAACTCAGTTTGGAATGACTGAAGGATCTTGTTTTCATTCAATAGCCACATCCGCTCAATGAAATATTATGCAGGAATAAATAAGGATAAACACAAATGCTACACAGTAACATAAAAAACACATTCTGGAATTCAGTTCAAAGGAAAAGGAAGACTTAAAGGGTTTGGCTTGTCCACTTATGTTTCCAAACCCACACCATCTGAGAGACGGCTGTGTATACTCAGCCTTGTTTCATGCCAAAGACTTTCTTGCAACACACTCTGTTTCCAAGGGTAACACGAATCTATTTTTCCAAGAACACTGCTTGCTGCCTAACCATTCCTAGCTACCTACAAAGTTCAGAAGAAATGGATCGAATATGAGGCCCTGTAACGTTGCTGGATGGGCATAATAAGCCACTTGGGAACATTCTTTCTGAAAGAATAGGGCATCTAATTCTTTTCCTGGTATTTATCTCTGTGGTCCTTTTCTAATTAATTGCATTTAAATTGTTAAAATTTAAGTGCTTTTTAGATTGTTTGACTTAAACTGTACTATTTGCAAAAATATCTGCTCAATATTAAACTCTTCTGTATTTGTTTATGTATGGTCAGGCCTTTCAAGATGGCTGTTCTCTTGCTCACTGATCAACTAGGCCCTGCTTCAACTAGGCCCTGATCAACTAGGCCCTGCTTCAACTAGGCCCTGCTTCAACTAGGCCTTGATCAACTAGGCCCAGCTTCTCTCACATGACTCTCCAATCCTGTTAATTATAGGGCCTAATTAACTGCCTACCGGCTTGCACCATGCCCCAACTGCCGGTCCCCCTAGTAACTGAGCCAACCTGACGTCAATTCCCCTTCTAGATTGTGGCCTCCTCCTGGCTCCCCCGACCCGGGCCCTTCCTCCCGCCCCTGCTCCCGCCCCCAGGTAGCAAAGATGCCTGGCGTTTCCTGCTCGGTGTCTGCCGCGCACAGCACGCAGTGGGGTGTCGCTCCAGGACCTTGCTTCAGGCAGGTAAGATCCCCTCTCCAGTAAACCATTGGCGTCTCTGTCGCTGACTACGAACTTTTTCTTCCGTCTTGAGGCTGGCCGAGTGAGTACGAGGCTTGCAGCCTAACAATTAGTGAGCCAGCCAGGCGGCCGAGGAAACTCCCGTGAGCGCTGAGATGCCGGGAAATAAGGACGGGGAACAGAAAGTTGTGGGGTTAAGGTGGCTGGTCTCTAGCTTGTGGAGCCCCGTGGCAGCTGTTTACCACGAGAGATGTCTTTCTCTCCCATTATGCTGATGAAATCCTGTTAACCTCAGAGCCTCTTTCCAGTTGAAAAGTAGCAGTCCCATGCTTGTGACTCATCTGAGTGCCCAGGGATGGCTGGTGAATACAGACAAAATGCAAGAACCTGCATTATCAGGTACCTGGCTGTTAGCTAGTTGGGTACGATGAGCATATCCCTGAGCCACCAGCCCTAAGCAAGACACAGGCTTTAGGGATGTTAACTCAGGGACAGGCTTGTGAATTGGACATGGCCAGTTACTCGGAAGTGTTTGTTAGGGGCCTGTGACAATAGCAAACTAATAAGAGTGCCCTTGGGCCTCAGGTCCCAGCCATGGAAGGGGACGGAACAATGATGTAGTGTGATGGAACAACAGCTAAATGCAGTCTACAATGCGCTACAACAGGTAAAAGATATTACAAGAGGTCTATCCTAGTCGTGTAGCAACCCCAAAACCATTATTTGGGATCTAGAACAGCTGTGCATGCTATAAGACCCCCCGCCACCCCCTCCGCCATGGACATTGATAAGAACCAAGGGATCCACCTTCCTGGCCATGAAGTTCAGGAATGGGCCAGTAAAAATGATATCCACTGGCATTTCCACCTGCCTTACAACCCCACTGCTGCCAGGCTACTTTAAACAACCATTAAGGTGGGAGCAAACATCCCAGTGCTTACACCACGTTAACCCAGAGGCAGCTGATCCAACACAATCCGAGTTCGACTGTTGACTACCAAAGGACTGAAGGCCCACTGCCAGTTATTGGCCAGGACCCTAACTTGCTTTTGCCCTTGCCACAGGATCTAGACCCAGAGGAACACCTTATAAAATGGGCCTGGGACTGGCAGGTAAGGCCCTGGTGGTTTGGGTTTGCCACCCCGTGGTGAATAGGACTAGAAAGGGACTTAAGGAGCTCACCTGTCTCCTGCCGTGCCCCACCTAGGACTACTAGAGTAGTTAATCCGGGCTCCCTACTGGAGAAAGGCACAATTATATTAACCATGTGGCCTGTTATGCCGCTTCTTCATTATTTAGCACCGGCTGTGGGCAGTGAGGATGGACAGGTGGGATCCTGCAGGCCAGGATGAAAACCGCAGGTAGAGACGGTATTATCTCAGAAGGCTGTTACTGCTTGTATTTTGCTTAGTGGTCATGATTTTCCCTGTATTGTGCCTGTTAAACGTCTTATATTTTGTCCTTAGTCTGAGTGGAGGGAATCTGTTTGCGGACTGGGTGACTGTGGTGGCGTCACTGTGCAGTGAGTTTGTTGGGTCGCTGTAGCTAGAGGAGTAAATCATCCTCCTTTGGACTTCCATGAAAAATTGACCTGATAAGCACATGGCCCCCAAAGATTGTCCCTCTCTTGGACTCTTGATTTTCTTTAGCTGCAGTTGTCTATTCGGTATGCGGGGTATTTGATTGTAGTGCACCTCTACCTACCTGACCCCAGGCATATCAGGGAAGAGGGGTGGACCCAGATGGTAAGGGTCATGTAGGGGTGGAATGCATGGAGGCCATTCAAGATGGCTGTTCTCTCTGTACGTCCCCTGCTCAACCAGGCCCTGCTTCTCTCACATGACTATCCAGTCCTCTTAATTATAGGGCCTAATTAACAGCCTGCGTGCTTGCCCCATGCTCCAGGTGCTAGTCTCCCTGGTAACTGAACCAACCTGACATCAATTCCCCCTATAAACGGTAGCCTCCTTTCCCCCTGAGTAGCGAAGACTGTTGCCATGTCCCTCCCACCGTCTGCACACGGTGACGTGTATGACCTTGGATAAGATGGATAAGATCCCCCTGTCCACTAAACCATTGATGTCTCTGTCGCTGACTCTGGGCTCTTTCTGAAGTCTTAAGGCTGGGTAAGTACAGGGCTTGCAGCCCAGCAGTTCACAAGAATGGACTCTGGAACTAGATTGATTGCATTCAAACCCCAGCTTTGTCACTTAGCTGTGAGACTTTGCATATTATTGATACTTAACCCGTCTTTGACTCAGTTTACTCATCTGTAAAGTTAAGATAGTAATACCACCTGTTTCAGGACTGTTGTGAGGATTAAATTAGTTATAATATCCTAGTATCTGGAATCACATAGTAAAGCATTCAATAAATTGTCTCTGATGTTGTTGCATGAGAAACCTTTCTGTACTGTACTGGCTCCAAGAGCTCAAGACAAAACAGCTTGCTAGTGACCTTCATTTCCTCTCCTTGAATTGTCATTTTTCCATTTTAAATAATACACAACAAAGAATAATCACAATGGCTGACATGACTGAATGCTTATTATGTACCGTACACAGTACTGAGTGCTTCATGTGCATTATTTCGCAAGTCATCACAATAACTCTATGAAGTTGATACCAGTTTTCAGATGCAGTGACAGATGCTTCAAGAAACTAATGCCCAACACCAACTAACTAGGAAGTGGCAGAACTTGAACTTAAAAGCAGTCCTGCTTGTCAGAATATGTGCAGGAAAAGAGAAAATGTACTCAAGTATCAGTGGTTTCTGGATCATAAAATTGGAGTGGTGATTTAAAATGTCTCTATAGCTATCTGTTATGTAATAAGAACATATTTCTCTGACAATAAGGCATTATTTAAATGTATTTCAAACTCTGTAGATATTAGCATTTCTACTTCACAATGAATAATAGTTCCTCTTATTGCTCACTCCTGTGAACTAAAAAGTAGTCTATCTTTGAATCAGTCTTTTTATCCTTTGCACAAAGCAGTTCTATTATGACTTTCTAAAAATGAATATAGTGTTTTAGAATCTGAATTCCAAATACTTGCTCTTAGCACAAACGTAACATGCACAGATTTTTTTAAAAATCAAGTTAAAATCCAGCATCGCATTTAACTTGGCATCGTAAGGTCTCCTTGCTCTTACCCTTTATGTCCCTAAGGGAAATCCCCTGATAAGTTAGCATGGGGATCAGCAATAGACGACAGGCCAAATGGAAGCAGAAGCACAGCCTGGTGACAGAGGAGGCAGGTTTGTCCCACACTCAATCACCCTCTCTCGGAACTTTTACGGAGTGGGGAAGAGGAAAGAAAGGCAGCATGTAGCAGATCAGATTCATGGTTAGTGGTCAACTAACACTTGTGCTACTGCCTGCCAGGTCCTAGGTGCTTTTACCAGTATTTTCCCATTTAATATTCCAAGATCAGTGTGAAATAGGTATTAGTAGTTCTTCTTACAGGTAAGGGCAATAAGCCTCAGATGGAGCAGCTTAACCATGCAGATGATAGGTAGCAGACAAGGGATTTGAACCCTGATCCGCAAATGGCCTACACTTGTCTTTATATAACGCCACCAACCCATTCATGATTCCTAATGCCCAGCGGCATAAGAGGCGGTAATCTTATAGAAGCATTATATGTAAGAACGTAACCATAAATTGGAATGCTGTAACAAAATTAGTAAATAAAGAAGTATGGGGCTATTTGCACACCAGTCTGTACTTCCTTTGCCTTTTTATGTAAGAACCTATTCCTTGATTAAATATTTCAGCTCAGATAGTGTTTGCTAAACCTATGATTCTTGCTATGGAGTGCAAGGCAAAATTTTATTTAGTAATGTATGATAAATAGTAGATCTGATTTATAATAAACAAATACTTGGACCCATAATATTACTGTAACTAGAACCAGAGTCCACAGATGTGCTAATATATTCCCTCCTCTGAGGTCTCTGGGAGGATGATAACCAAGTCTGTGACCCATCTCTAAGGCTCTCATCATCTTCCACATTTCTGTCATTTTATTATTCTATATATCTGTCAACAGGGAGATTAAACAGAAGAAGAGTGTGGATTTATATTGCTTTCAGAACTTTATGAGGATAAGGACATTTTAGACAATGAAATGTTATCGAAGCGTGTTTTGAAGATTTTATTTTCCAAGAGGCTGAGCTGTCATTTGCCTGGAATGGTTCAGGACAGTTCTGCCTGGAGGCAGGACTATGGACTCATTAACCTTCTAGCCCTGCAACTCTGTCAGTCTCGATTCTCTCCACGGTTTCAATCAGATACAGCTGCCTCTAGCTTCATTCTGGTTGGTTCAGTGTGGCTCTGTGCTCTTGCAGTTTTCCATATGGCAGGGGAAAAAAAAGCATCTTCAACATGTGTAGCTGTGCATGAAGCAGTGTGCATGGTGGAACTTTCCTTACTGAAAGGCTCAGCATAAAATATATTGATAGATGAGCACATTGGTATATAGAAGAGCACCATGTGCCAAATATAGAAGATTCTTATTTCTCTTTGCGTATAGATGAATACACAGCTGCGGTGCTCTCAGGAGGCCTAGGAGTCAACTTGGTCCAAAGGAATGACTGTGCTATTTTTGCACTTTCCCTCACATTATTTCTCAAGGCTTGAGGGAATTTAAATGTGACTTACTTGGCAATGACAAGTCTCTGTCCCCTCGGTACCTCCCAAATGAGATCATTTACACAAGTCACCTCACCATAGCTCATTCTATCTCTTCATAGAGAAACAGTATCACTTAGGTGGAATCTAGATTTCAAGAAAGGATGGGTTTTTTCCCCTTAAAAATGACTACTTTAAAATGTTAAATTCATAGTACTTCTGTAATTTATTAAAATATATGTTCTCTGGAAGAGGCAAGGGTCATGTCATAGAACCTTAGTATTACTAATGAAGGAATTGAGGCTCTGAGAAATGACTTGGATAAGATCTCCCGGTAAGTTGGGAGTATCACCAGGACAAGAACCCAGCTCTCTGGTGTCCCGGTCCAGAATGCAACCCTTACTGCTTTCCTCAACACTCCTGAATGAAACTGATTTGAACAAAACCAATAAAATCTCTCCTTAGTTAAATATTACTGTACTTTTATCATGAAGTAGAGTTTTGAAACAAGCAAATGTATTTACTAGTACACATACGTTATTTCTTATGATTCTTAAAGAATTTTATTTATGAAACAATGAAATTCACCTATTCCCTTGGAAAAATCTATTAAAATGGAGACAGGTAATAATCATTACAATGAATTTGAATTTGGAGAAAGTGTCTGTTCGAAGTCCTTCTCTATAGAAGGAATAATTAAAGGCCTTGGAAGAGGTGGTGACTTGATTAGAGCCATAGTACTTTAGAGAGTGGGCACTTAATGAGGGTTTTAAAAATCAATTAACTCATTTATAGAAATTTCTAAGTCTGTAAGCCACTTTACAAATACTGTGAAAGATTTCTGTGCCTCCTCATGTATTTGTGTGTATTTCTGGCAGAATATGTTTAAATGGAAATCAAGACAGGTTTAAGCAAATTTAACCTAAATGATCCACATTTTCTTGATGTCTCTTTAGAATTGGAGGGAATTCTACAATAGTTGTATCAGGATTGAAGTTTGGTTATTGTCATTATCATGCTATCAATACAGTTGGCTATAACTATTTTCTTACATTTGTAGGGAGGTGGATCAGTATTTCTAATGAGAGAGAAGAAAATTTTAAATGACCTGTTTCTCACCTAGTCAAGATTTTAAAAAGCAATTTACTGAATTGGTCATTCATTCTTTCAACAAATACTTACATCGCATGCTTAATATGACAGGTAGTATAGAAGAATGAGGACTCAGTGTCAGAGTACCTGGGTTTATGTTCTGGTTTTCTGTTTACTAGATATGATCTTGGGTCCTTTGTTCCTCAATTTCTTCATTTGTAAGAATGGATGTAATAATACCTGTTGTTGTAGATTAAATGATTAATATCAGTAAAGCATTTAGAAGAGCGAATGGTAAGGGCAAAATGTTAACTGCTGCTGTTATTATGTATTATGGACTGTGCATGGAGGATAAACTAGGTATGGTTTTTCCCTCATGGAGAACAAAAGTTAGTAATGGGAAAATAATAAATAATTGGATAAATAACTTTTAAGGGAAGTATAATGTGAATAATATCACATGGATATAACATCTCTCTAAATGTTCATGTGTCACTTTCTTCTATTGCAACCAAGAGAAACCACACTTCACTTTGCTATTCCACACACTCCCTGGTGACTGAGTCTCAAAATCTTTGATATTTTTATGGTAAATTGTACCCTTTCAAGTGAGTAGCAAATGGAATTTCACATTAGGACCATTGTGTTGGGCAGACATCCTCGGAATAATTTATTTTTCCACTTCTCATTTCTTTATGACCACTTAAAGTTTCAAGAAAGCAATCTTGATTTCCAAATGGTTCACTACATTTCTTAAGGCATAAATCTCTGTGATGCTCCAGAGACCTTTGTCCTAGTAAAGACAAATTCTTCTGGGAGGAAATGAAAAGACCAACTGCCAGTGTTTGTTGAGGACAAGCCCAGTTGTTCCTCCCATTCTGCAGCAGATGGCATGGACAGCCTGAGTGCCAAAGAGGAAACGCACAACCCCATTCACCCAACCATCTTTGTCTCACTCCACAACTCCACGTCCTAATTACAGTCACTTCTTTTTCTGCTTGTACTCTCAGCCTTCTAGGAGTGAGCTGATTTGGATAACCTGCAACAATATTAACCAGATATCCCTAAATACACCTGGCATTTTGCCCCCACTCAGACCTGTGAGGCAGATTTTAAATTCATATTTAAATGAAGGTCAGCTTGCTTCACAGACAGCTCATCTAGATAAGGGTTTAAAAAAGAAAAAGTTGTCAAAGATTCTGCAAGAAGTCAGGCTTTTGTTCAGATTTTTTTCTTAAAGAATAAAACGATTCTCATAGTAGGATTCCCCAAATCAAGCCTGGACACAGTCAAAAGTCCTAGGATTACTAAAAATGATTTACTTGATCTTTGGCACTTGCATTAAATGTCTTATTTTTAGACAAGGTTTTTGAAGTCTCCTCTAAAATACAGGGTCATCAAAATATTTTACTGCTCTTTTTCTTCTTGCCACAAAATGGGTATTCTTTATGACTGGTAAATAGGAGAATTTAGACTCACCCTTTAAGTTGGAAGACACAGATGACATAAGCACAGGTCGCCTGCTAGGAGGGAAGGTGCAGAACTGCCATGGTTATACAGTGAAGTGTTGAAGCATTTCTGCCCGTGGTACTTGAGTGCACTAAAAATAGGCAACCCTGAACTATATTGCAGTTGAAGGACAAGATAAAAATAGGAAATAAACTTGAAAATAATTGTATAAATAGAGTACTGGGATTAACAACTCAACCCACAGGATTGAATTCGCTAATAAGATTTATTATTTTTATTGAATGTAGGAAATAGGATACCATTTAAATATTTAAGAGAAATGTTGGTTATGAAATTGTGTTCAGGATTTAAGAATGATTGACATTCAAGCAGTGACAACTTATCATTTGGAATAAGGTTTCTTTCAGTTTTTCAGCTGAGAAGTCCCTGTATATCTTTTAATGGTACCCCTCCCATATAGAAACAAAAATACAAAAAAAAACACACCCAAATTTGGATAATATGCATCAGCTAGATAGACATAACTGATTGAACGGATGCAGCTAAAACCCAGCGGTGGTTTTGCGGTGTCCCAGCTTTACTCTTGAATTTAATTCCCAGTAAATAGGTCTGGGAGAAGCCCAAGAAATGGAGGCATTCAGTTTATTTAGCATAAGTTTAGCCACTGTGGAGACAGCATCAAACAATTTAAAATTCTTCATATCTCCTTAAAAGACTGTATTTAAAATTCAGGCTTCAAAACCTGGAAAATTAACTCTTGGCCTCCTACTTCAGTCCTCTCTTGTTTTGGCCTCCTGTATTTCCACAAAGAATACTATCAATACTTATCCCTGTTTCTCTTCCTTCTGATGCCACTGCCATGACTCCAGGACCAGAATGCCATCAGTTCACAAAGGATCCTTCTGAATTTCTGCTTTTGCCCACTTCTGGCAAATTAACTTAAATGTATAGTTATTTCACTTTTCTGCTCAAAAACTTCAGAAGATTAGAGGATAAATATGAAACTCTTATCCTGGAATTCCAGGCTTCCTAAACCTGCTTTTATGTTTTAACATTAATCAATTATACATTTTTATTTAGCCAATTTATTAATTTTAACCTCTTAATCCACCATCTAATTCATAACATAGGATGATATTACCAATAACCTACCAATGTCCTCCTTGCCTACCCTAATCTTACCCTTTTCCTCCCTCTTAGAGGTAACCACAGTCTTAAATTTGTTTTTGTCATGCCTCACTTTTAAAAAGTTTTAGCACATATAAATAATCTTCAGTTTTATAAAAAGGTTATCATGCTTTCTATGGCTTGCTTCAAAAATTTTTCCTCAACTTTTGGTTACTGAGACTCATCTGTGTTGCTGCATGTGTTACGGTTAATTTTCACTTTTGTATGATATTAGCTTGTAAATATATCACAATTGGCTTTGAGCCCTTCCCCCGCTTGGTTTTTGGCTTTTTGCTATTACCAAACTGTGCCAAGTCTGTTGCAAACATTCTTGAACATGTCTCCTGGAAAGCATTCCTGCTTTGGTTTCTCTTGGGTATGTGCCTAAGAGTGAAACTGTTAAATTTTAGATGGTACCAGTGAGGGTCCTGGCAGGAACAAGGTCAAATTGTATAACTGAGGAAAGTTAAATAAAGGAACTATTACGGACTAATGAAGCACATTAGCACTAGCAAGGGCAGGGAGCCATAAGCATCCCCATCTCTGAAGAGGCAGGGAGAGGGAGGAATTACTGGAACCTGAAGAGGGCAGCTACAGCTGTAGGAGAGTATTACCCAACAGAGCTCTAGCTTTTAGTAGAACTCAGCCAATCAACAGCCTGGCACAGAGGGAGCTGATCTCACTAAAAACCCTGACCTCACACTCAGCCCTTCTCTCCATTGTTTTGCCGGGGTCTTTCATTAGTTCAACCCAACCCAACCAGAATGCCAGGGAACCCACTGATTAAAGTCTCTAAAGATCAGCTTCCAAAAACACAGAGCAAAGTGGAGAAAGCTAGAGACTGCATCTAGAGAGGTAAAAAGATACATGCAAATGTTAAATATTATGTAATTCCATCCTTTTTTTTCCCCCAAAGTGTGTGTACCAATTTCTACTCCCACCAGAGTATACAAGAGATTCTGTTGGTCCATATTCTCTCTTTAGTATTATTAAACTTCTGAATTTTTATCCGTAGGTTCAAATGATATCTCCTTGTGGTCATGATTTGCATTCCTTCAATTGCTGATGAAGCTGAGCTATTCTTCATGTTTATTAGCCGTCTGGCTAATTAATTAACATTAACTCTTCCGTAAAATTCCCATTCAAGTGTTGCAGAACTTAAGTTTATTCTAAAATTTATATAGAAAAGCAAAGAGCCAAAAATAGCCAAGATATTTCTGAAGGAGAAGAAAAAGGAGTGACTTCCTTTCAATATATAAAGGCTTCTTATAAAGCTGATGTAATGAAGACAGTGTGTTTTTGGTGCAGGAATATACATTTTGACCAATGGAACAGAAAAAATAGACCCAAAATAGACTTATTAATTTAGGAAACTTCAGAAATGGTGGAGATGGTATATTAGGTCATTGGGGGGAAAGTATGGTTATTTAGCAAATAGAGTTGCAAAAAATTGACTCTTCATATAGAGGGCAAAAGGAGAAATAGATTACTATCTCACACCATACCAAAAAAATCAACTTCAAATGCATTCAGACCTTAAATTTAAGAAATGAAACTTTAAATTTTTCAAAATAAAATATCAGTGAATACCCCATTCTGACCTCAAGAGAGGGAAGGATTTCTTAAATATGATACAGAAAAGCTTAACTATAAAAGCAAATATTGATATACTCAATTACTTAACAAGAACTTTTCATTAAAAACACAAAGAATAGGAAACAACAAGCTACAGACATGAAGAGATTTTCAGTGTATGTAACCACCAATGGGCTAGTATCAAAAATATATAAAGAACTCCCAAAAATCAAAAATAAAATGACAAATGACCTGGTAGAAAATCAGGCAACTTAATTTTCTAGTATAGTTTTCTTTATGACCATGTTTCATGAACTCTCATTAGTTTATAATTCTTAGAGGATAAGAATTGTGTCTTAGTTGTCTTTGTTTCCTTATCACCCAGTACAGTGCCTGGTGGAAGGAAAATCATCAACATATACATGCTCATTGAGTAAAGGAACAAACTTGCCACTCTAGAATAATGTACACTCTGTTAACAAAACTCACCATAAGCCCACCACCCTCAGAGTCTTTGCTCCTCTTCTCGGTGTAAACATTGTTCCTCCTGAAACACCATTGGTACAAATTATGTCAGAGAATGTTTTGCCTATGATTTCTTCTAGGGGTTTTATGGTGTCATGTCTTAGGTTTAAATCTTTAAGCCATCTTGAGTTTATTTTGTGCATGGTGTGAGGTATGTTCTAACTTCATTGCTTTACATGCAGCTGTCCAACTTTCTCAGCACCACTTGATGAAGAGTCTTTTTCCCATTTTATATTCTTGCCTCCATTGTCAAAGATTAATTGACCATAGATGTGTGGGTTTATTTCTGGGCTCTCGATTCTGTTCCATTGATCCATACGTCTGTTTTTGTGCCAATATCACACTGTTTTGATTACTGTAACATTGTAGTATTGTCTGAAGTCTGGGAGGATTATGCCTCCTGCTTTGTTCTTTCTCCTCAGGATTGCTTTGGCAGTTCTGGGTCTTGAATGGTTCCACATAAATTTTAGGATTATTTGTTCTAGTTCTGTGAAAAATGTCATGGGTAATTTGATAGGGATCACATTAAATCTGCTTTGGGTACTACTGCCATTTTGACAATATTCTTCCAATCCAAGAGCATGGGATATGTTTTCATTTCTTTGAATCATCTTTAATTTCCTTTATTAATGTTTTCTAGTTCTCAGCATATAAGTCTTTCATCTCCTTTGTTAGGTTTATTCCTAAGGTTTGGGGGGTTTTTTTGGTGTAATTTTAAAAAGTTTTTTTCTACATTCCCTTTCTGTTATTTCATTGTTAGTGTAAAGAAATGAAACTGATTTCTAATATGTTAATCTTGTATCCTGCTACCTTGCTGAATTCATTTATCACTTCTAGTAATTTTTGTGTGGAGTCTTTAGCATTTTCTATATATAGTATTATGTCATCTGCATATAATGACAGTTTTACCTCTTCTCTTCCAATTTGGATACCTTTTATTCCTTTTTCTTGTCTGATTGCTGTGGCTAAGACTTCCAATACTATGTTGAATAGAAGAATTGAGAGTGGGAATCCTTGTCTAGTTCCATATTTTTGTGGGAAGGCTTTCAGCTTTTCACTTGAGTATTATATTGCCTGTGGGTTTGTCATAAATAGCTTTTATTACATTGAAATATATTCCCTCTATACCCACTTTGGTAACAGTTTTTATCATGAATGATGTTGAATTTTGTCAAATGCTTTTTCTGCATCTGTTGAGATGATCATGTGGTTTTTGTCTTTTGTTGACGTGGTGTATCACATTGATTTTGTGTATGTTGAACCATCCTTGTGAACTTGGGGTAAATCCCACTTGGTCATGGTGTATGATCTTTCTTATGTGTTGTTGGATTTGGCTTGCTAATATTTTGTTGAGAATTTTTACATCTATATTCATCAGAGATATTGGCCTGTAATTTTCTTTTTTTGGTGGTATCTTTGTCTGGCTTTGGTATCAGGGTGATGGTGGCTTTATGGAATGGCTTTGGGAGTGTTCTCTCCTCTTCAATCTTTCGGAGGAGTTTGAAAAGGATTGGTAAAATTTCTTCTTTGTATGTTTGGTAGAATTCACCTGTGAAGCCATCTGGTCCTGGACTTTTGTTTGTAGGGAGGTTTTTTTTTGTTTTTTGGTTTTTTGGTTTTTTTACAGATTCTACTTCACTTCTGGTGATAGGTCTGTTCAAATTATCTATTTCTTCTTGATTCAGTTTTGGTGGGCTTTATGTTTCTAGAAATTTGTCCATTTCTTCTAGGTTGTCAAATTTGTTGGCATACAATTGTTTGTAGTATTCTCTTATGGTTTTTTGTATTTCTGTGGTATCAGTTGATATTTCTCCTTTTTCATTTCTTATTTTGCTTATGTGGGTTCTCTCTCTTTTCTTCTTGGTGAGCCTGGTGACTTGGTTTGTCAGTTGTGTTTACCCTTTCAAAGAACCAGCTCTTTGTTTTACTGATTTTTTTCTATTTTTTTATCACTATTTTGTTTATTTCCTCTTTGATCTTTATTTCTTTCTTTCTGCTGATTTTAGGTTTTGTTTGGTCCTCTTTTTCTAATTCTTTTAGGTGGTAGGTTAGGTTGTTTATTTGAGATTTTTCTTGTTTTTTGAGGAAGGCCTGTATCACTATGAACTTCCTTCTCAGAACTGTTTTTGCTGCATTCCATAGATTTTGTTTGGTTGTGTTTTCATTGTTATTTGTCTCAAGATATTTTTTAATTTCCTTTTTGATTTCCTTGTTGACCCATTAGTTTTTTTAGTAGAATGTTTTTTCATTTCCATGTAATCATTTTTTTTTCTCATTTCTTTTTCTTTGGTTGATTTCTAGTTTCATGCTCTTGTGGTCAAGAGAAGATGCTTGAAATAATTTTTATACTCTTGAATTTGTTGAGGTTTGCTTTATGCCCTAGTATGTGGTCAGACCTAGAGAATGTTCCAAGTGCACTGTGAAAAGAATGTGTCTTCTGGATTTTTTGGTTGTAATGTCCTGAAAATAACAATTAAGTCTAACTGTTCTATTGTATCATTTAGAATCTCTGTTGCCTTAATGATTTTCTGTCTAGAAGATCTGTCCATTGATGTGAGTGGGGTGTAAAATCTCCTACTATGATTGTATTCCTGTCAGTTTCTCCCTTTATGTCTGTTAGTATTTGTTTTATGTATTTGGGTGCTCCTATATTGGGTGCATATACATTGATGAGCATAAAATCCTCTTCTTGTACTGATCCTTTTATCATTATATAGTGTCCTTCTTTATCTTTCTTTATGGCCTTTGTTGTAAAGTCTATTTTGTCTGATATGAGTATTGTGACCCCTGCTTCCTTGTCATTTCCATTTGCATGAAATATGTTTTTCCATACCCTCACTTTCAATCTTTGTGTGTCCTTTGCCCTAAAGTGGGTCTCTTATAGGCAGCATATTGTAGGCTCTTGTTTTTTTATCCAGTCTGCCACTCTATGTCTTCTGATTGAAGCATTTAGTCTGTTGACATTTAAGGTAATTATTGATAAATATGTATTTATTTCCATTTGAACCTTGTTTTCCAGTTGATTCTATGTTTCATCTTTGTTACTTTTTCTTTTGTTTTTCTTTTTGTGGTTTGATGATTGACTTTTATGCTTGTGTTCTCTTGTTTTTTGTGAATCTATTGTATGTGTTTGATTTGTGGTTACACTGTTTTTCAAGTATGTTAACCCCTTCCTATGTCTGCTTGCTTTAGACTGATAGTCATATAGGCTCAAACACATTCTTTAAAAAAAAAAATCAACATTTTCTTACTCTCTTCCCCCACATTTTATGATTTTGATGTCCTTTTACATCTTTATTCTTTTGCTTGTGTTTGTTGCTTCACAAATAATTTTTTTTCTTTTTGTATTTGATCTGTATTTGATCTTTTGATCTGCTTATTTACGTGATTTACTTTCCAGTTGTGATAGTCTCTTTCCTATATCTTTTTGCTTCTTTTCTATTTAGAGGAGACCTTTCAATATTTCTTTTAGGATAGGTTTACTATTGCAGTATTCTTTTAGTTTTTGCTTGTCTGAGAAATTCTTTCTCTCTCCTTCTATTCTAAATGATAATTTGCTGGGTAGAGTATTCTAGGTTGCAGATGTTTCCCTTTCAAGGCTTTGAATATATTTTGCCACTCCCTTCTGCCCTGAAATGTTTCTGTAGAGAAATCAGCTGATAGCCTTATGGGGGTTCCCTTGTAATTAACTCTTTGTTTTTCTTTTGCTGCCTTTAGAATCCTCTTTATTTTTAACTTTGGCATTTTGATTATGTCTTGGTCTAGGTCTGTTTGGGTTCATCTTATTTGGCACCCTCTGTGCTTCCTGTATCTAGATATCTGTTTCCTTCTTTAGGTTTGGGAAGTTTTCAGCCATAATTTCTTCAAATACATTTTCAATCCCCTTTTCTCTTTCTTCTCCTTCCGGAATTCCTGTTAGGCATAGATTGGCTGCTTTATATTATCCTACAGGTCTCTTATATTGCTTTCATTTTTTTTCAGTTGGCTTTCTGTCTGCTGTTCTGATTGGGTAATTTCCATTATTCTTGTGTTTCAGTTCACTTATTCGTTCTGCATTATTCATTCTGCTATTCATTGCCTTTAGCTCAGCTTTCATCTTGGCAAATGAATTTCCTAATTTTTTTTGGCTCCTCATAGTTTCTAATTCCTTTTTACAGTAATCTGCCTTTCTGTCAATAGCCTTTCTTAATTTCTTCAGTATTTTCATTACCTCCTTTTTGAACTCTGTATCTATTAGACTGAAGAAGTCTGTTTCATTGTTCCTTCGGTAGAATTCTCTTGGTCTTTTAACTGGGAGTGGTTCCTCTGATTCTTCATTTTACTTATATTTCTCTTACTCTGTGAGTTTAGGAGAAACAATTATCTACTGTAGTCTTGGAAGGCTATTTATATGCAGGAGCGTCCCTGTGTAGCTTGTGTGGGTTTAATATTTTTGGTGAGGGCTGTGTTTTAGTTTGGATGCCTTCCACATCTTTCTTCAGCATGTGCTGTTATCCCCTTGAAGGGCATGTACTGATGCGGTGGCCCACGTGCACTCCCAGGGCCTGTGCTTGTGGAGGCAGCGGCTGGCACCTGCTCATGGGTCTCTCAGCAGCAGTGGTGGCCCGCACCCGCCTCTAGAGCCCACGATGGCAGTGGCGGCTTGCACCTGCCCCTGGAGCTCATGTAGGTGGTGTCCTGTTGCCTGAGAGCACACACACAGGGAAAGAGGCACCTATAGGTCCCACCCCTCTCCTCACTTGCCCACCAACAATGGTGCCTTGCCTCTCTGGCAGGCCCAGGCTTCTTCGCGTACATCCTCAGTTGTAGTTGCAACACACTCCAGCCCCTTCAGGCTGTCTCCACGCGGCCAACCCCAGTCCTCTCTCTGGGTCTGACCTCTGAAGCCCAAGCTTCCTCACCCAACCCCTGCCCATACCAGCAGATGCACATCTCAGGCTGGGGAGTGCAGGGTGCCTGTACCAACTGTCTGTGCATGTCTCTCTCTGTTTTGCCTTCCACAAACCAGTTGCTGCACTCCCACCCCAACCCATCATCCCGGCTGATCTCCCTGACAGTGAGGGGACTTCAAAAGTGTGGGAACATTTTTCCTTTCACAGCTCCCTCCCAGGGGTGTATGTCCCCTCCCGATTCCTTTCTCTCTCTTTTTTTTTTTCTTTTTCCTTTTGTCCTACCTGACTATGTGGAGATCTTCTTGCACTTTCAGTAGTCTGAGGTCTTCTGCCAGGATTCAGTAGATGTTCTGTGAGAATCCTTTCAAATGTAGATTTTTTTGTTTGTTTCTTTGTTTGTTTGTTTTGCGGTATGCGGGCCTCTCACTGTTGTGGCCTCTCCCGTTGCGGAGCCCAGGCTCCGGACGCACAGGCTCAGCGGCCATGGCTCACGGGCCCAGCCGCTCCGCAGCACGTGGAATCTTCCCGGACCGGGGCACGAACCCATGTCCCCTGCATCAGCAGGTGGACTCTCAACCACTGCACCACCAGGGAAGCCCTGTAGATATATTTTTGATGTATTTGTGGGAGGAGGTGTGCTCTATGTCCTACTCCTCTACCATCTTCATCACTCTCCCTTTTAAATTTTATTTTTCTTATTTCTGTCCTTCCTGTTACAAATAATGATGTGTTCAGTCAGATCTTGAAGTGTATGTTTTTTAGTTGAGACCTAGCAATAAAACCCTTCGAGCAACTTTGCCAACAGCAAGTTGCTTTTGCCAAATTAATACTTGCATCACAACATCCCCCCTGACTTGCCTAAAATTCTTCATTGGTAGAAGGGAAACAAATGACCATAAATTAAATATCTCCCTCCCCACACGTGTATAGTGCAGCTGGTCACTATAATAGGAGTGTCTTAATAACTTATTTCCCAACTATATTATGAATAATTTTAAACATGCAGGAAAGTTTAAAAAATCATGTGTAATTATAACCCACATACCTCCTACCTAGATTTACCAATTGTTATAATAGTTATCATAAAAATGATACTGAGGTTAATGAGGACATTAGCAGAATTTCTTTGTTTAGTTTTTTTTATTGAGTAAAAGATCCTTTAAATTCTATAGTGCTTTTAAGCAATTTTCAAAACAGTTTTTCAAAACAATTTTCAAAAGTATCACACACATGATTTCATATAATCCCATAATAACCCTTTTTCCCTATATTGCCCTTCCCCCCTTCTCTCTCCCCATGGGTAAACACTATGTCTGTTCTCCATATCTGTGAGTCTGTTTCTTTTTTGTTATATTCACTAGGTTGTTGTATTTTTTAGATTCCACATATAAGTGATATCATACACTATTTGTCTTTCTCTGTCTGACTTATTTCACTTAACATATCCATGTTGCTACAAATGGCAAAATTTTATTCTTTTTTATGGATGAGTAATATTCCATTTTATATATATACACCACATCTTCTTTATCCATCATCAGTTGATGGATACAGGTTTTCTCCATGTCTCGGCAATTGTAAATACTGCTGTAAATGTTAACATGAACATCAGGGTGCATGTATCTTTTCAAATTAGTGTTTTTGTTTTTTTGGATACATACCAAGTAGTGAAATTGCTGGATCGTATGCTAGTTCTGTTTTTAGTTTTTTGAGAAACCTCCGTACTGTTTTCCACAGTGGCTGCACAGATGTACATTCCCACCAACAGTGTATGAGTGTTCTCTTTTCTTTTTACTTTAATTTTTATTTTATGTTAGAGTATAGTTGATTTATAATATTGTGTTAGTTTCAGGTGTACAGCAAAGTGATTCAGTTATATATGTACATATATCCATTCTTTTCCAGATTCTTTTCCCATGTAGGTTATTACAGAATACTGAATAGAGTTCCCTGTGCTATACAGTATGTCCTTGTTGATTATCTGTGTAATATATAGTAGTGTGTATATGTTCCAAACTCCTAATGTATCACTCCCCTACCTTTCCCCTTTGGTAACTATAAGTTTGTTTTCAAAGTCTGTGTGTCTGTTTCTTTTTTATAAATAAGTTCATTTGTTTAATTTTTTTAGATTCCACGTATAAGTGATATCATATGATATTTGTATTTCTCTGACTTACTTCACTTACTATGATAATCTCTGGATCCATTCATGTTGCTGCAAATGGCATTATTTCGTTCTTTTTTATGGCTGAGTAATATTCCATTGTATATATGTACCACATTTTCTTTATCTCTTCCTCTGTTGATGAACATTTATATTGTTTCCATGTTTTGGCTATTGTAAATAGTGCTTCAGTGAACATTGAGGTGCATGTTATCTTTTTGAATTATGGTTTTCTCTAGATATATGCCCAGGAGTGGGATTGCTGGATTATATGGTAGTTCCATTTGTAGTTTTTCAAGGAACCTCCATACTGTTCTCCATAGTGGCTGTAACAAGTTACATTCCCACCAACAGTGTAGGAAGACTTCCTTTTCTCCACACCCTCTCCAGCATTTATTGTCTGTAGACTTTTTAATGATGGCCATTCTGACTGGTGTGAGGTGATACCTCATTGTAGTTTTGATTTGCATTTCTCTAATAATTAGTGATGTTGAGCATCTTTTATGGGCCTCTTGGCCCTCTGTATGGCTTCTTTGGAGAAATGCCCATTTTTTGATTGGTTTGTTTGTTTTTTTGATATTGAGCTGCAGGAATTGTTTGTATATTTTGGAGATTAATCCCTTGTTTGTCACTTCATTTGCAGATATTTTCTCCCATTCTGTGGATTGTCCTTTTGTTTTATTTATGGTTTCCTTTGCTGTGCAAAAGCTTTTAAGTTTAATTAGGTCCTATTTTTTATTTTTTTTATTTTCATTAATCTAGGAGGTGGACATTGCTACAACTTATGTCAAAGAGTGTTCTGCCTATGTTTTCCTCTTAGAGTTTTATAGTATCCGGTCTTACATTTAGGTCTTTAATCCATTTTGAGTTTAATTTGTGTATGGTGTTAGGGAGTGTTCTAGTTTCAGTCTTTTACATGTAGCTGTCCAGTTTTCCCAGCACCACTTATTGAAGAGACTGTCTTTTCTCCATTGTATATTCTTGCCTCCTTTGTCATAGATTAACTGACCATAAGTTTGTGAGTTTATTTCTGGACTCTCTATTCTGTTTCATTAATCTATGTGTCCGTTTTTGTGCCAGTACCATACTATTTTGATTACTGACTTTGTAATACAGTGTGAAGTCAGAGTGTGTGGTTCCTCCAACTCTGTTCTTCTTTCTCAAGATTATTTTGGTTATTCAGGGTCTTTCATATTTCCACACAAATTTTAAAGTTATTTGTTCCAGTTCTGTGGAAAATGTCATTGGTATTTTGATAGGGATTGCTCTGAATCTAGATTGCCTTGGTTAGTATATTAATTTTAACAGTGTTGATTCTTCCAGTCCAGGAACATGTTATGTCTTTCCATCTGTTTGTGTTGTCTTCAGTTTTTTCATCAGTGTCATAGTTTTCTGAGGACAGGTCTTTTGCCTCCGTAGGTATTTTATTCTTTTTCATGCAATGGTAAATGGGATTGTTTCTTCAGTTTCCCTTTCTCCTAGTTCATTGTTAATGCATAGAAATTCAACAGATTTCTGTATATTTATGTTTTATCCTGCAACTTTACTGAATTAGTTGATGAGCTCCAATAGTTTTCTGGTAGAGTCTTTAGGATTTTCTATGTATAGTATCATATGATCCACAAACAGTGACAGTTTTACTTTTTCCTTTCCAAGTTGGATTCCTGTTATTTCTTTTTCTTCTCTAATTGGTGCAGAACTTCCTAAAATATGTTGAATAAAAGTGGCAAGAGTGGGCATCCTTCTCTTGTTCCTGATCTTAGAGGAAATGCTTTCAGCTTTTAACTGTAGAGTATGATGTTAGCTGTGTGTTTGTGACATATGGCCTTTATTATGTTGAGGTGTGTTCCCTCCAGGCCCACTTCCTGGAAAGTTTTATCCTAAGTGTGTGTTAAATTTTATCAGAAGCTTTTTCTCCATCTGTTGATATGATCATATGGTTTTTATTCTTCAGTTTGTTAATGTGATATATCACATTGATTGATTTATGGGTATTGAAAAATCCTTGCATACCTGGGATAGATCCCACTTGATCATGGGGTATGATCCTTTTAATGTATTGTTGGGTTCAGTTTGCTAGTATTTTGTTGAGGATTTTTGCGGGTATGTTCATCAGTGATACTGGCCTGTAATTTTTTTGTGTGTGGTATCTTTGTCATGTTTTGGTATCAGGGTGATGCTGGTCTCATAGAATAAGTTCAGAAGTGTTCCTTCTGCAATTTTTTGGAACAATTTGAGAAGGATAGGTGTTATCTCTTCTCTAAATGTTCGGTAGAATTCACCTATGAATCCATCTGGCCCTGGACTTTTGTTTGTTGGGAGTTTTTAAATTACTGATTCATTTTCATTACTGGTAATTGATCTGTTCATATTTTCTATTTCTTTCTGGTTCAGTCTTGAGAGATCATACCTTTCTAAGAATTTGTCCATTTCTTCTAGGTTTTTCATTTTATTGGCATAGTAAATTTTTTTATTAGTAAAATAGTAAAAATTTTATTGGCATAAATAAAAAAATATTTATTGGCATAAATAAAAAATATTTTTTTACTAAAAATAGTAAAAATAGTAAAAATTTTATTGTCATAGTAGTCTCTTATGATCCTTTGTATTTCTGTGGTGTCAGTTGTAAGTTCTTTATTATTTCTAATTTTATTGATTTGAGCCCTCTCCCTTTTCTTCTTGATAAGTCTGGCTAAAGATTTATTAATTTTATTTTTTCAGAGAACCAGCTTTTATTTTCATTGATCTTTTCTATTGTTTTTTATTCTCTCACTTATTTCTGCTCTGACCTTTATGATTCTTTCCTTCTACTAACTTTGGGTTTTGTTTGCTCTTCTTTCTCTAGTTGCTTTAGGTGTATGGTTAGATTGTCTATTTGAAATTTTTCTTGTTTCCTGAGGTAAGCTTGTATCACTATTAACTTCCCTCTTAGAAGTGTTTTTGCTACATCGCATAGGTTTTGGATCTTTGTGTTTTCGTATTCATTTGCCTATAGGTTTTTTTTTTTTTGGCTGTGCTGTGTCTTCGTTGCTGCACACGGGCTTTTCTCTAGTTGCAGCGAGCAGGGTCTACTCTTCGTTGCGGTGCACAGGCTTCTCATTGCAGTGGCTTCTCTCGTTGTGGAGCACAGGCTCTAGGCACGCGGGCTTCAGTAGTTGTAGTTTGTGGGCTCTAGAGCGCAGGCTCAGTGGTTGTGGTGCATGGGCTTAGTTGCTCTGCAGCATATGGGATCTTCCCAGACCAGGGATCAAATCTGTGTCCCCTGCATTGGCAAGCGGATTCTTATTCACTGTGCCACCAGGGAAGCCCCTGTCTATAGGTATATTTTATCAATAATTTCCTCTTAGATTTCTTCAGTGCTTCATTGGTTGTTTAGTAGCATACTGTTTAGCCTCCACGTGTTTGTGGTGGGTTTTGGGTTTTTTTTTTTGCAGTTTTTTTCTTGTAGTTGATTTCTAATCTCATAATATTGTGGTCGGAAAGATGCTTGATAAAATTTCACTTTTTTTTTACTGAGGCTTGTTTTGCGGCCTCAGTGATCTATCCTGAAGAACATTCCATGTGTACTTTAAAAGAATGTGTATTCCAGTTTCAGATGGAGTGCTCTATATATCAATTAAGTCCATTTGGTCTAATGTATCATTTAAGGCCAGTGTTTCCTTATTGATGTTCTGTCTGGATGATCTGTCCATTGGTGTAAGTGGCATGTTAAAATCCCCCACCATTATTGTGTTACTGTCAGTTTATCCTTCTATGTCAGTTAATATGTGCCCTTATAAATTTACTTGCTCCTATGTTGGGTGCATATATATTGAGTTGGCCAAAAAGTTCATTTGGGTTTTTCCATAAGATGTTATGGAAAAACCTGAACGAACTTCTTGGCCAACCCAATATTTCCAATTGTTATATCTTCCTCTTGGATTTATCCCTTGATCATTATGTAGTGTCCTTCTTTGTCTCTTGTAACAGTCTTATTTTAAAGTCTGTTTTTTCTGATATAAGTATTACTCTGGATTTCTTTTGATTTCCGTTTGCATGGAATACCTTTTTCCATCCCCTCCCTTTCAGTTCGTGTGCGTCTCTAGATCAAGTATCTTGTAGGCAGCATATATACTGGGTCTAGTTTTTGTATCCATGAGCCATTCTATGTCTTTTGGTTGGAGTATTTCATCCATTTACATTTAAGGTAATTATCGATATGTATGTTCTTATTACCATTTTTTAAATTGCTTTGGATTTGTTTTTGTAGGTCTTTTTTCCCCCTTTCTTCTTCTTTTTGTTCTGTTCTCTGTGATTTGATGACTATCTTTAGTGGTATGTTTGGACTGCCTTTTCTTTTTTGTATGTATATCTATTATAGATTTTTGGTTTGTAGTTACCATGGGGTTTTTGTACAGCAGTCTATATATATACTTGATTGTTTTAAGTTGTTGATCTCTTAATTTTAAATACATTTTTAAAATTTTGCATTTGTATTCTCCTCTCCTCATGATTACTGTTTTTGGTATCATATTTTACATCTAATTATTTTGTGTATCCCTTAACTGCTTATTGTGGATATACAGAATCTTACTGCTTTTTTCTTTTACCCTCCGTACTAACCTTGTGTGTGGATGATTTCCTACTTTTACTGTAGGTTTTCCTTTACTGGTTAAAATTTTCATTTTCTAATTTTCTTGTTTCTAGTTGTGGCCTTTTCTTTTATGCCTAAAGGAGTTCCTTTAACATTTGTTATAAAGCTGGTTTAGTGGTGCTGAACTCTTTTAGCTTTTGTCTGTGTGTAAAGCTTTTGATTTCTCCATCAAATCTGAAGGAGAACCTTGCTGGGTAGAGTATTCTTGGTTGTAGCTTTTTCCCTTTCATTGCTTTAAGTATATTGTGCCAGTCCCTTCTGGCCTGTAGAGTTGATGCTGATAAATCAACTGATAGCCTTATGGGAGTTCTCTTGTAAGTTATTTGTTGCTTTTTCCTTGTTGCTTAATATTCTTTAACTTTTGTCATTTTCATTACAGTGCCTTCTTGTATTCCTCTTTGGGTTAATCCCATATGGGACTCTCTGTGCTTCCTGGACTTGGGTGACTGTTTCCTTTCCCAGGTTAGGGAAGTTTTCGGCTATTATGTCTTCAAATATGTTCTCTATGTCCTTTTCTCTCTCTCTTCTCCTTCTGGGACCTCTATAATGCAAATATTCCTGCACTTGGTGTTGTCCCAGGGGTCATTTAAACTGTCCTCACTTTTCATTTTCTTTTCTTTTTACTGTTCGGTGGTAGTGATTTCCACTACTCCATTTTCCAGCTCACTGACCCGTTCCTCTGTATCATTTAGTCTACTGTGGATTCCTTCTAGTGTATTTTTCATTGCAGTTGCTATATTTTTTCATCTGGTTGGTTGTTCCTTATATTTTCTCTTTGTTGAAAACTTCTAACTTCTTGCTCTGTGGATCTGTTCTTCATCAAAGTTATTTGATCATCTTTACGATCATTACTCTGAACTCTTTTTCGGGTAGATTGCCTATCTCCACTTCACTTAGTTCTTCTTCTGCAGTGTTATCTTGTTCCTTTGTCTGGAACATGTTCCTCTGCTGCCCCATTTTGTCTAAGTTGCTATTTGGATATTTATGTATGTGGAAGGTTATTACATTTCTCGACATTGGAGAAGTGGCCCTCTGTAGGAGACATCCTGTGTGTCCCAGCAGCACACTCCCCTCTCATCACCCAAGCTATATGCTCTAGGGGTTCCCCCTAAGAGGGCTGCGTGGTTCCTTCTTTTGTGGTGGTCTGATTATGTGGGTGGTCTGGTAGGCTTGGTTGGCCTGTAGCCCAGTTGGTTGCCAGTTCCTGCCCTGTGCAGATGCTGCTGGCTGCTAGTTAGTGGGGCCAAGTCATGAGACAGTTTGCTGCAGAACCCTAGGGGACCCCAGGCTAGTGCTGACTAGCTGGTTGGTGGAGTCAGGGTTCAGAAGACTCCAGGACTGTTGCCTGCCCACTGTAGGGTGAAGCCAGATCATGAGGTTAGTGCTGGACTACTGGCTGGCAGAGCCAGGTCCTAGAATCTGGCTGCAGGGCCCAGGGATCCCAGAGCTGGTGTGTTAGATCATTGGTGGGGGAACAGAGGAACCAGTTCTTGACACAATTAGGTATGGGGTCTGGGGTGTCCTGAAGCTTATGTTGGCCTGCTAGTGGGCAGTGCTGGGACCCAGCTGGTCCCTGGGTAGGGGCTGGCCTGCTATAGGCTGGCTGGGTCTGCAGGCCACAGGATTACAGTTTTATTATGTCTGGTTTCTGCCCCCTGGTTGGTGAGGCTGGTCTAGAGGCTAGTGCATGCTTCCTGGAGGGCAGGGCCAGCACCTGCCCACTGCTGGGTGGAGTTGGTTTTTGGTCCTCTGGTGGGCAGGGCCATGTCTAGAGGGATGTCTAGAGGTGGCTTGGGCTCAAGAAGTCTTTAGGCAGCCTGTCTGCTGATGGGCAGAGTTGTGGCCTTGCCCAGTTAGTTGTCTGGCCTGAGGTGTCCCAGCCTATAGGATGTTGGGGGGTCAGGTCTTGGTGCTAATGAACTAGAGGGAGGGTTCCAAGATGGTCCCAAGATGGTCCCTAGCAGCAGTGTCCAAACTCCCAAATATGGCTCCTGTCTATGTCCCCAGGGTGATCCATAGCCACCCCCACCTCTCCAGGACACTCTCCAAGACCAGCAGGTAGGTCTGGCCCAGGCGCCTATCGAATTACTGCTTTTACCCTGGGTCCCAGTGCACGTGAGATTTTGTCAGCACCCTTTAAAAATGAAGTCTCTTTTTCCCCCAGTCCTCTGGGGCTTCCAAAATTAAGCCCTGCTAGCCTTCAAAGGCAAATGCAATGGGGGCTTGTCTTCCCAGTGCAGGATGCCCAGGCTGGGGAGCCTGGTGTAGGGCTCAGAACTCTCATCCCTGTGGGAGAATCTCTGCAATGTAATTATTCTCCAGCTTGTGGGTCACCCACCCAGGGGTATGGGACTCTATTGTATTGTGAGTCTGCTCCTCCTGCCTGTCTTGCCTTCTTTATGTCTTTAATTACATAAGGTCTTTCCTGGTAGGTTCTGTTTTTTTTAATTCATGGTTATTCTGCAAATAGCTATGATTTTGGTGTGCTTGTGAGAAGAGGTGAGCTTAGTGTCTTTCTACTCTGCCATCTTGGCCAATCTCTAGCAGAATTTCTTGAGTATATTGTTTCTTGATGACTTGAAGGTATCTAAAACCCACCAACAGAAGTCATCCACAGGGTTTCTTCACTGTGAACTCTTCAATGAACCTTTTCCTATTCATTACATGAGGTTTTCTCTGATGGTGAACTATCAAAGAGAACAAAGGTTCCACTCTTTTCTGTAATGCCACTTTCTGGTTTCTTGATGTACCTGGGCCTGCTCTCTCCTCTTTTTTCCCCCACATGTTGGATGCTTCTTCTTGCTTCATTTCCTCCTTCCAGATTTTCCTGAAATAGTAGGATTGCCAGATTTGGCAAAGAAAAATATAGGATGTCCAGTTAAATTTAAATTTCAGATCAATGATTATTTTTTTAGTGTATACATACGTACATATATATATATATATATATATCCCAAATATTCCATGGGACATACCTACACTAAAAAGTAATTCATTGTTTATCTTTGAAATTCAAATTTAGCTGGGAAATCTGTATTTTATCTGGCAACTCTAAGAAATAGACAAGTCCAAAGAGCTTTTAAGGGGGCTGTGGATCTCTTTGATATTTGGGCTCTCGTGTTCCCAGTTCTGAACATAAAACGAGAGAGGAGAAAGGGAAAGAAGATATTTCTGCACCACAAATAATAAAGGGATTATTACGTTAGAATTTTTTTTTTTTGAGATAGCTGGGAGCTAGACAGAGAATCTGAGGTGTATTTGTGTTGGATTTAGTAAATAGTCTGTGGAACTATGGGGGAAATAGGGTATGTGGATCTGAACCAATTGAATGAATTTATAATTTGGGTTAGAGTCATATGTATATGAGTTTAAGAGGGTGTATTGCATCTGTTGCCACATTAATGCTGTATAACAATCAACCATGAAACCTCAGGGGCATTGCTAGTGGGTAAGCATTGATTGCTCTTACACCAGGGTCAGCTTCGGTTGGCTATTTGGCCCTGCTGATCTTGACTGAACTTGCTCATGTCTAGGGATCTGATTGTTAAATGCTCTAGGCTGACCTCAGTTGGGAGCCCTGCTCCATGCATCTCTCGTCCTTTTTTAAGGACCATTCAGCCATCCCAGAGATGTCTTTCTCACAGCAGCATTTCAGGCACAGGGAGAGCAAGCAAAAACATGCAAACTTTGAGATCTAGTCTCAGAATTGGCACTGTGTCATTTCATCTCATTCTGTTAGTCACAAAACCTGTTCCTGTGGGTGGGGAAATGGGTTCTGTTTCTTTAGTGAGAGGAAATGCAAAGTCATGTGGAAAAATGTGTGGATGCAGGTGAGGTAAAGAATCGGGGGCCATCACTATCGTCTACCACAAGGCGTGGGTAGGAACATAATAAGTTGGTAGGTAAAGAAATTTCTTGGTTTGAAAACTATAAGGTTGGAATTGTAGCACTTTTTCTTCAAGATGAGTAATCTGCAAGACTTCCAGATGAATTTCTCCAGTTTGTGACGCAGAAATGCCAACAGTGCTATACAGATTACCAGAATGTTTCACAATTTCTCTTGAAATACCTGTCAGAAAAGTTTTGAGAGAGCACATGGTGGCATTTTTTCTTGCCATAAACAAAATACATCTACCCATATGAAGAGTCTGAGGTGTTAAGGATGAAAACTTGCAGGAAAGTGGTAACATTTAAGAGAAAAGCAAGACAGACTGAAGATCCAGAACAAGTAGGTTACTATTTAAGTGTCCCTTGAAATCTAGCACCATTTTCTCCATCATTTGCAAAGTTTGGCCAGGCAAAAGAGCAAACTAGAAATCAGATGTGGGATTCTGCCACTTGTCTGGTTGTGTGACCTTTGTAAAGTAGCAATTTCTTTGCGTACTTTTTTGTTCCACATGTGGATCAAATAATACAAAAGTTCTGTGTAAACTCTAAAACACCAAATAAATTAGCTATTTTTATATGAAAAATAATCTAAAAAAACCATTCTATCCATGGAAATCTTCACTGTGACCCCCGATTGCAAGTTCCCTTTTCTTTCAAGTCATTTATCAAAGTCAATTGGTAGTAAAAACTAGTGAGTTTGATTCTTAGCTCTTTTGTGTTTTTGTCTCTAATGGTAGTGGGTAGGAAAAGAACTGGCACTAGACAATAATTGTATCAATTGGGATTCTTTAAGTTTCAAGTACAAGCAACATTAGGTCTCAGGAAAATGACTGGTCTCATTCAAGGACTTGGGTCAAGTAGCAGAGTGTGGATTCTGTTATCTCAGGCCAAGTTCTGTGAAAAATGCCAGTGGTAGTTTGTTAGGGATTGCATTGAATCTGTAGATTGCTTTGGGTAGTATAGTCATTTTCACAAGATCTGGTCTTAAAATGGGAGGGAAGGTCACTCTTCAGAAGGATGGGAAGTATATTAGATAAATAATGCCTGTTCGCTAATAGTAGTATTAAAAATAGGTAGCTTTGTAAAATGAATTGTGCCAAACACTTTTAAAATTCATTTAATCCTCACAACCATCACCATAAGTATGTTAATTCAATTTTTCAAAGGTGAAAATGAGGTACAGATAAAATAATTTGCCCAAGATCCAATGACTTGTAAGTGGCAGACCTATGATTTGAACCCAAGTATCTTGACTCTAGGCATAACTGTGTACCACAAGAATGAAATTAATAATAGGAGAACAACAAACTGAAACATGATAAGGTTGATCTTTATGTGCAAGAAGGAACATTGCTGGTGCAAAGGCAAGTTGCTAAATAGTATTAGAGTGTGACTTTTTTTAATCTTAAAAACAACGGTAACAACAAATCTGCAAAAATACAAAAGCCGAAAACAAACCTATAAATATGTATTGGATATAAATACATCTATATAGGGATTAATATCAAAACATTAACATTGGTTATCTCTGAAAAGGGGATTGGGATGCTGGAGACAGAAAAGAGGGTAATTTCAAACCCTATAATTTACATAGAATCTGGATAATTTAAAAATAGGTATCATAAAGAAATAACTTGATGGGGGAAAAAAGGAAAAGCAAAATGCCTAGATGCCAAAAATTAAATATGAAAATTGAAAGTTGGTTCTAAATCATTCCTGTATCTTCATTTTGCTGTCACTTAAGGATATGACTAGTTTTCCTATCCTTTCCCAATTGGGTAGAGAGTGTAGCACATGCTTTTCTCCTAAAGTAATGTGGACAAGGCAACTTTTTCAGATTGTATGTGTACTAATGGTTCATATATATATCCCCCTAAGTCCTGTGTGATCTTTAAAAAAAATAACTACAAACTATTTCAAGTTTGCTAAAACCTGGAGTAAAACTTGTTTTCAAACACAATTGATGCTTCCTATAAATCTCCCCAATCCGATCTTCATTTCTTGATTCCCACCAGCAAACCTGTGTATTTTATTTTTTCTATATTTATAGCCATAATACATAGTATCACTTTGCATATTTTATTATTTTATATAAGCATCATAAAATAAGCATTGTTCCATTGTTTTCTTCCTTATTATTTCTGAGATGTATCCATGTGATATGCATAACTCTAATTTGTTCATTTTGACTGTTGTACAAAAGTCTATTATATGAATATACTATCAATGTTTAGCGCTGGTTAGGACTCCTTTCTGCTGTTTATATACAAGGCTGCCATGAACATTTTTACCCCTCCTTAAGCACACACATAAGTACTTCTTTAAGGTAACATGATAAAAGATCTTTAATTTTACTAGATATTGCAAATTTGATGGTTGTGCCAGGGTATTTTCCCACCACAGTAAAAGACTTCCCATTGTTTCACTGCCCTTGACAACGCTTGCTGTTTTGAAACTTACATTTTTACTAATTTGATGGGTGTGATGTGGTACACTTCCTCGTGTTCTTGTGTTTCCTTGATTATTACTGAAGAGTATTTTTTTCCATATGTTTGTTAGCCTTTCAGATTTCCTCTTGTAAGAAATACCCTTTGTTTTTTCAGTGTGTGCATATTTCTATTCAGTAGTCTTTTCATGAGTCTTAGAAATGTTTACATTTTATAAATTAACGCTTATATATATTAAAAACTTCTCGTGGCTTATTTTTTCATTTTTATAGTACTTAATGTACATATAAGTTTTAAATTTTAATATTTGTAAATGTATCATATCTTTTATGACTGTGCCTTTGTCTTATTTAAGTAATTTTCCTATGCTGAGGTCTGAAAAATGTTGAATATATTCATCTAAGTTTTAAAATACTGCTCTTAAAAGCTCAAATATATTTGTTTATGGTTTGAGTTAGGAATCCAAATGTATTGTTTTCCAAGTGGATAATCAAACACAGTTTTTCAAAAAGTCACTCCTTTCCCTGTTGGTTTATAATGACATAACTTAGGTTTCCATACATGAGGGTCTCTTCAAGTCTGATTCAAGGAAATAGCAGCAATATTTAACTTAATGTGTACTTGCCATGTGTCAAGAACTCTGCTAAGCATGTTATGCATTTTGGAGTTAGAATACATGGGCTCATACACACCAGGGAGCCCTGATAAATGGTCGGTCTTACTATATTACTTATTTGTTTACTGGCTGATGGAGATGTGTTCATCAGGTGAAGTGCACAGATGTGCTGATTGACACAAACTGCATTTTAAAAAGAATCCCAAATATATAACTTGCTTTTATTAAACAGGGGAAAAAGCAACACATTTTCCAAAGAGGCAGATATCCCAGTAGCTTTAGTAAAAACCAACATAACATCAGTTTGTTTGACAAGGCTTTTAGAATAAGTGAGCAGTTAAATTTTTAAAGTAGGAATTGAACATCAACAAGCTCTAGACTCCAGAACAGTTACAAGCCAACAAATTAGACATTGTTTTGCTTAACAATTTTAGCTTTAATGTAAATATATATTACTATTTAGAATATTAGCATCTGAACTACATAATTACTATCACTTTAATTAAAGCCAGGATTTCTGAAACCTTAACGTTTATGTTTAGAGGATGGGGTACCCACCCCGTAACATGTTATATCCATCAATGGAATATTTGTTATGGGCTTTAATATAACATAAACATTTCCAATTAAACTGTAACATTGAGGCAGCAAATGTCAGATCTATGTTTGCCTAGTTATTTATGTGTCATACAAATATGTCTATGAATCTTAATTTATCCCTTTGTCTAAGTCACGATTGTAGAGAATGTGTCAATAAGTGAAATCAACAAAAGGTGACGATTTCTCATTTGAGAAAAATGAAAGTCATTAACACCTTGTCTTAAAGTTCTAAAGCAGCATATTCAGTTCTTAAGGCAAAAAAGGCCAAAGATATTATTATAAATTATAAATTCTGGTAATTCTTCTTTTGGCATTAAAAGCCACAGCACAAGTTCTTATGCTTTAATAGATAATATATTAGTGTACATCTGAACATACATTTGCTAACATTCTCCATCAGTATGAAGTCGTTCTGTGCAATAGAGCTGGTGAAGTGCGGCATGGCAGGGCAACACTTAATGGCCATCCTGGGCATCAAGGGACATGGAGCGGCTGAATCTTGACCTTCCATTCACAGATACTGTATTTGATGGAACTGCAACCTAAGAGAAAGAAACACACTTTGCACCCATCAATTTAAAATGGGACAGCTGTCTAATTTTCAACAATTACCACATTTTAACTTCTACTTAATTGTAAATGCTAACATTTAGTATTTATTATTCAATAAATTTCAAATATAATCAAGAATAAATGTTCAATCTGCCATGAAATTAAAAATGAGTTATTTCCACAACAAACAAGTTAAATAATCCGTTAACACACCTTAGTCTTTACAAAACTACCAAATCAACTCAAAGGACAAGAGCATAAGCAGACTGCAGGCCAAGTTGTTATTAAAGCGCATTTTTAGCTAGATTAATTCTGGCTCCCCCAGAGTACCTTGGAGAATGTAGAAAAATAAAGCAAATTCCACAAAGCAATGAATTGTATAATTTTCATATTGATGATATATATTAACTTGAAATTATTCTCCCAGGTACCCCTCATTTATAAGAAAAACTAGCTTTGGTTTTTAAAATGCCTTCATTTGAAGGGCTAAAAAAGTCAAACCTATGACTGTTTTGCCAAAACAAATGCAGAATGAAAAGGAGTTTATTCACTAGGGAATAAACTCCTAAGTTCCAAAATTCTATGGCAAAGTTTCCTATTTACAAACTGAAAGGGAATAAAACACACTAAAACAAAATTTCCTAAATAGTTTGAAATTCCAACGTTACTTACAGGAATGTAGAAGAAAGTTATCTGGATTCTGAATAGTAGGTATAATATTTTTAAATATTACATATAAAATATGACATTTTAAGAAAAATAGTTCATCTCTTGATTGTAATTTGACCAGTTCAGCTTTATAACCAAACATTATCCTCTTTTCATAAGAAGAGAACTGAAGTACAAAAGGCTACAGATTCTGCCTAGCAACAGAGTAAGTCAGTGAAAAGGAAAATAAAGTTGGCAAATTTAGGTTGGCTTTGGTTTCCTGGTGCTTCATTTCTTGCCTTTTACTAAACAAAGATAGATTATCTAAACTAATCAATTTTCTTGACTGTCTTAAGAACCCAGGATGGAGTAGAGTGGTTGACACCATCCACCTGAAAAGCTAAGCAGAAAAGTTGCCACCAAGGGAAGGAACACTTACTTATCTGCACCCTATTCAGTACTCATGTGGGGCTACTTTCCAAGTACAGCCAACAGACAGGTAATGCAGGTAATGGCTTTTTGTTATGTAATCTTGGTCTGAAAAGCCTCTCTGTGTGTGAGGGGTTATTTTTGTAATTCTTGCCAAAATTGCAGTTCTCATATTCTTTGTAAAGTAAAAGAGAAAATTTGGTTTAAGCATTTAAAAAAACATACTGATGGTTCTAAATGTCTACAAGTAAAAGATGTTAATTGTAATATCATTTATAGAGTGAAAAACTAGAATCCAGTTAAATGTCTACCAGTAAGGAGCAAATAAGCTATGGTTCATTCATACAGTCAAATACTATGTTGTCTTTTTTTTTTTTTTGGCCGCGCCACACAACATGTGGGATCTTAGTTCCCTGACCAGGGATTGAACCTGGGCCCTTGGCAGTGAGAGCTCAGAGTCCTAACCACTGGACCACCAGGGAATTCCAAATACTACATAGTCTTAAAAGAACAGCATAGATATGTATGTAACAAAAGGGAAAGCTTCAAGAGATAGATATATATTTAACAGTGTTTTAGAGGATTCCATTTTTGTTAGAAAAAATAAATGTTTATATATGACAAAAGTGGTCTGAAAGGTTACACTGTACTCTATCCAGAGCAGTTACTCTGGGGGGAAATGGTATTTTGTTATTTAAAAATTTGTTTACTTAAACTTCAAACATGAGAAGATATCATTAGAATACTATTCTATGAATTTTTTGAGGTCAGAGACCTTGTCTATTTTAATGCCACTTCATACCTACTTCACACTCATAGTTATTTTAGTGCCTGGTCAGTGTAACTCGATGACTATTTCTTAGATGAAATATGGTAACTTTTTACAAACATTTATGAAGTATAAAAGTATTGCTTGAATTTTTTGAACAGTGACCACAGGACACTAGTAATAAAGATATCTTTAAAAAGTAACTTTAAGAATTTACTGATGTAAGCATCTACTAGTTGACTGTCTACCCTTGAAGTTCAAGAAATTTTCAGGAATATTCACATAGCTTTCTTACTGTGAAACCATCATTCATTTTTACTTTTAAAATACATGGAAAGAGCTGCCAACCTGAAACACTTGGACTGTTCAAATTCAAACCAAGGAAATATGAATAAAAAGCAGACTAATTAAACAAAATAAGCCAGGAAGATCCTGGGTGACTTACCCAGGTTTTCTTTTCCCTCCAGATTTCTATCTAGCTAATGATAAGTTTTATTTTCTGAGGAAACACTTACTACCAAGCACTAAATATCATTCATCAGTTTATTTTCAGACTTTTATATTTACAAACCTATATTCTCCTTATAATAGTGTAATAACCTTAGTAAGTCGAGGCACCAACAAGAACCAAAAGCAGCCAAAGTTCTTGTGTCAACACAAGTCAATAATAATAGATGACTTAATCTCTTATTCTCTGAAAACAATTTGCTGTCATACATACATCTTAACATCAAACACATTTTATAAAATACTGTGCTAGATTTATTAATGCTTTATATGAAGACAAGACAAATCGCTTTGACTATATGTGGGTTGACTTGGGGGTAAGGCATGGGAAAAAAGCCTTAAGAAACATGAAAATTCACGACTACATTTACACTAGGGCAATCAACTAGATAATTGTTCTAATGTGAACCAACTACTTAATGAAGGTTAATTGCTCAAGTATGAACAAGAGCCATAAGGCAGGTTGGTACCTGGAGAAAAAGTGAACATTTGGGTGCCAAAACACGGAGCCAACTTTCTGATGAACAATCTAAACCCACTGTCAAAATCACTGGAGATTTTATTTGGCACTGTAACTGTTGTTCTATAAAAGAAATGTTAGAATGTAAAACAAACCAGAAGAAGTGTTCAGAACAGGACAGAAATATGGGACTTAAGCAAAGATCACAAGAAATTAGAGCCTTCTTGTGTCTATTTTTACCACCTTCTGCAATTTTTTGAAATATAATACATGTACAGAGGAGTGCACTGAACAGCCCAATGAAAACAAACACAGACATATATGTAGCCCACCACTCAGGTCAAGAGAATACTCCCTACTCCAGCTCCCTACTGATCTTGTCTTTATTTAAAATTTTGACTTTATCATGGATTTTTGCATTAATTTGTACATTTTTAAATATTGCATTAAGATAATATTTATCTTGATTAATTTTTTTAGTTCCCTCTTAAATTGTGTGCCCATCTTGCTCTAATACACCCCCAACAGCACTTCTTCTTCCCCTCTGGAAGTAACCCTATTGTGATTTTTGTAATTACTTCCTCACTTTTAAAAATAATTGCCACCTATGCATGCATCACTGAATAATATAATTGAGTTTTGCATGCTGTCAACTTTACATATCTTTTTATGTCTCTATCTACATTGTTCTGTTGTGTGCATTTTATCCAATTTATTGCCATGCTTTGAATCTACCACTAGTCTACCATTTTTGGATATTAAGGTTATATGTATTTGGAGCTATTACAAACAATGTTCTTCTGAGTCTTGGTATATAAAAACACATTTTTAGCATATATAAGTAGAAGTGAAGGTGCTGATCATGGAGTGTAGATATCATGAACTCTACTAGACCCTGTGTCTTTCTTCAGAGGGAAGAAAAAGGATTATGTAAGGAATTTTCATTAAACAGAGTTTAGGAGCTGACACTATAGGGAGTCAGAGCTGTCAGTAACCTCCTACTGAGAGAGAGAATTTAGACTCAATAGAACCTGAAGTAATGAGTTATAAACAGGATACAATTATAGGATCATCATTTAGGGCCTGCTTTCCGTGTTGATTCACATCCAGCTCATTCTGGAAGCAATGAGAATTTTATACGTGAAGAGACTGCCAAATCGGAGCCCGTAAGATACCAAGTATACAGCTGCCTGCCTGTAAAATTCTGTTGGCCTAGAAGGCATTTCCAACTTAATGCACTGTTTTCTGCAATTAGTTTACTGAAACTGATTAATATATCCACTGACTTAGTACAAAGGCACTGCGGTTATTTTCTGTTCTCCCATGAGCCTGAGGTACCACTGTTTCTCAGTCCCAGGCTATGAACACCCAGAAGGCAGAGGCTTCGTTTTATTCAATTTTGTATCCCCAGTATCTGTACAATGTTTGGTATTTTTCTGCTTTAAAAAAATATTTATCAAATTTATTGAATTGAGAACTTTGAAACTCATCCTTAATTTACAAGATTAGAAACAGAATTAGAAATAGAATTATTTTCATAAATAAGAATGTACAGTTTATTTACAGGGACATATTCCCCCCCCACAAAATATAGATGTCATGACCTGTGAAATACCAATTTCAATGTTCCTTTTGGTTTCTTTGGGTTTTTTTTGCTGCCTGGCACCTTAATTTAAACTCTACAAATAATCTACAAAATTCAAACCTTCTCCCCTGAATTATTCCTTCATGTTTCCTTCACTCCTGACAGCACACAATATTTTGCCTTGTCACCATGTGTGCCCAGATGGGAGCGCCAAGTCCTCTGTGGGAACGGCCGTCACTCAGGGCTCCAATGAAACCCATCCAGGAAGCTGGCTGACACAGGCAAAGCTGGCTGTGTAGACATGCGAGGATGCCTCCCCCTTTTTCTATCTTTGCAGCATTCCTGTTCCTTGGCAGATTTCGTTTTTGTTGAGTTCAGTGTTTTGCTCAACAAGTCTCTTACTCTTCTCTAAATAGCTTCTAAAATGATTAGAGAAGGAATTCACAAAATGAAATGCCTAGGGAGTCAGTGAAATAATGAGTACTTGTCTTGTCTTGGGTGTTGAGGAACTTGCAACCAAGATGACTAAGGGAAGAACAAGAAAGACATTTAGGGAAACTACAGCCTCTGGGAGGTCCAAGTGAGGATGCCAGGCTCAAGGCTGCACCACATCCTCTTTCAGCGGATGAAGGCAACAAAGGGAGGAAACTCATCTGCACATAATTCCCTGTGATGCTTTTTGGTGTTTGCCCAAGAAGGGGGCACACCTCCTTGCTCTCCTACATCCAGGAGAAGCTAGACTCTGGCAGGGCATTATTAAGATTGGAATTTCTGCATTAGGTCTCATCTAAATTCTCTAGATTTTCCCTACATTATTTTGGTTTAGCCTATAAAACTCCTCCCCCTGCCCAACCACCCAATCCCACGTATGGTAGTAACTGATTGCTGTAGGAGCGATGACTGAAAACTTGCAGGCTTCTACAACAGTGCAGCTTTTCTGGAATAAAGGAGGGACTTTCTTTCCAAAAGACTCTTTCTTGCTGTGCTAACACAATTTTTTTAAAATAAGAGTCCAAGGCACTTTCTATATATAGATATATAATAATGAGCAAAACTAGTGTTCTGCACCTGGCCCATGTTTTGGAAAACAGACCTGACATATTTTTAAGTACTCTTTCAGCTTATACTTCAAAAATGACCCCTGACATAAAAGAGTAACTTCTGGCATCTTCCCTATTCAGACTTAAAAGCCAGAAAACAATTTCCCCTAAGTATGAGTTTGACAATGTTGAAAATAAACCCACTGTCACCCATCTGATAAAGAAAACTTACCCTTTTCAACTTGGCAGCAGCCTCTCCAGAACGAATTGCAGTCAGCAGACTCTGTCGGATCTGTTCTGGGTCAGAGCTTTGGAATGTTGAAGAACTTTGTCTCTTAAGGGTGAATGATGGGCCGTCAGTCAGAGATGGCGTTTGGGGATTCTGTTCATTATGTGCAGAGTTATTTTCCTATAAAAATAAATGTGAAATATTTATATGAATACCACGTGAAGAATGGGCCATTATGCAAAACATTTTCATCATCAGTAGCTCTTTAAGAACCACCATTTGCCTCACTGGTGTTTTAGACTCAGCTCTGTTTCCTCATCCACTGAGTTATCTCTGCTGCCAGAGCTCAGCTGGAAGATGAGGGCATTACTTTCCCTCATCTTGAACTCAGGAGGCTAAGGAAGGAAAGTGATACCTCTTTTTGTTTCACAAATGCAGTGGTAATTTTACTGTCCTTGAGTAAATAGAATAATGCCGATTTCTCCAGTGGAGTTGGCTAGAAGAGCCAAAGTAAATAAAAATCCCACAGACAAAAAAACAAAAAAAACACATTTTCATAGTTCCAATATATTAATGTTGTGAAATTATTTTTGATGGTACAAATGGACAAATGTTGGTAATTTCATACTTGTTGAACCTAATGTATCTTCTAATAAAGGAATATTAGTGACTAACAGCTTATTTTGTGTTTCTGGAAGTCACAGGGGCTAACTGATGGCCATGTTTTCTTTATTTTTCTCATGAGACTAAAAATAAATATTAGAAATTTCCAAATTTAAGAATCAAAAATTTAATTAAACTTCTTAGGAAGGAATATTTAGTAACTGACTTAACTGGCAACTGTATTCAAACAATCTTAAAAATGTCTTTTTCAAACTGCCAGATGAGTATCTTTATAAAAGATGAGCTAAACAGAACTCAGGCAATGGCTCAAAAACTGTATTATATAAATCAAGCTTCTGTTGTTTAGAAATGGTATTCCATTCTAAGAAAAAAACTCAGGCTTTATTCCCAAGTAAAGAATTAATCTCTGCATCGTATATCTCTTCCTGATATTATATCAAAGTAATAAACATAAATGTGAAAATATATGAAGAAATATTTTTCAAGGTAAATATTGCTTTAAAATTATGGAAAAGTCTTTACTTGGCAATATGGTTAATGTTCTGTTACTCTGGGAGTGTTTGAAAAAATAGTATAAAATGCTTCTGGAACAGTCATACAAATATGAAAGTATTCTTTAAACACTATCAGAGTAAAAGTACACAATGTATTTTTTAAAAATTGCATGGGGATTATCATAATTCATACTGTGAATTTCTTCCTGACTATACTACTTGAATCTAGCAAATTATATCATTAGTTGATCAAACATGAAGTCAACAAATCCCTTTTTTGTACACCATTAAGGTTAGATGGTGGTTAAGTGATATTTTGCTCAACATACGTATAACTGGAAAGTTGACACTGAATTAACAAAATGGGAAATTAAGAAAATTACCTATTTAAACTCTGGTTTTAATTTAAATTACATATAACAATGTTTGGTAAGCTCAGGTTGAGTGTATATGATAGAAAATACAGAGCTGAGAGATGTTTGGTTATTTTATCTAGTCTTTGATACTGCTTATGTTTTTATGTAATTAAAACTTTTGCCATTATGGAGAATTGGAAAAGAAAATAAAGTCAACCAGACCATCTAGAAGAGTTATAAACAAATTGAGGTAAGCAAAACACAGAAAACTAGAGAGTCAGAACTATAAACTATTACACTATACAAATGTAGGAGCAAAGAAGCTTTAAATTTAAATATTTCCTAATGATACAATTATATAAGGATGACCTTATAGTAATATCTGATCAAGTTATATGAATTATAATAACTCTGAGAATAAATAATCAGATTCTGTGTATTACTACTCTTTTCTTCCTACAGTAGCTTGATAGTAGATTATGAATTCAGAGTTAAGTAACACACAAACAAACCGACATGCTTTGTTAACCCTGTTGAAACCATGTTGTTTAAGAATCCCTTACTTTTAAAAAGGTTACATTTACCTTATCTTTCACACCTGGTTGTGGGATGTCCACAAACGTATTTACGGAAGGAATCTTCCCTCCCTCTGTGTCAGTTGGAGCTCGGGCAGATGCACCTCTGACCTCCTCACTGCGTGACCCTGTACGACCTTTGCTGAAAGACTGTGACCGTTTCACCACAGCGAGGGCAAACGGTGAAGGAGCAGAGCTGGAATATGGTCGAGGGGCACCAAAAGTTTTCAGAGTCTTCAGGTTAAGTGTTGCTAACTGACTCTTGGGAAGAGGAACAGGTTTGGGGGCTACGGGAGGGGGAGAGGTTTCAGCAGGCTTCTGATTGCTGTCATCATCAGTGTTTTGAATGTGTGGCTGTGGAGGAGAGTGAGTTGTTTTACTTAAGGGAGAAGGAGCTGGCTCTGGAGGAGGTATTGTATCCCTTTCCACCTCTTTCTTTATTAGTTCCTTTGGAGTAGGATTAGGGGCAGCCTGAACACTCTTGGCAGCTGCAGATGTCACATAATGACCTGAAACTCTTTTTTGCATCTGCAAGAAAAAAGAACTTGGTTTGGAGTGGGGATTTGAAACCCGAGATTTAAGTTTTGACTCCAAAATACTGTTTATATCTTCCAAATTTGGCACAAAAGGAGCTGTGCCAGTGTCTCTCGTCATTTTGGGAGTAGGTTTCAGAGGATTCGACATTGTGCTGTGGGTAAGACTCTCCTCACTTTGCACCTGATGCTCTGTTCTCAGGGTAGGCTTTGGTTTCAGGTCTCCTTCTGGCTCCTTTGGGCTTTCAGAAATAACAGGATCTTCTGTTTGGATTGCAGTTACTTTCACATTCTCACGAGTGTCCTTTTCTCCTAAAGTATTTATCTCCTGATCATTTTTATACCCTATGGTTTCCGATTCCCAATCTTTCAATATTTCTAGGGATCTGGGAGGCACTATTTTGTAAGTAGTCATCCCAATTTTGGGTATGTACTCTCTTGTAATTTCATTTGAAGGTTTTGGCTTGGGATTATAGTCTTGTCTGTAAAATGGATAAGTCTTTATATAAGAAGCTGTTGAATTTTTATCAGTCCCATCTACAGGAGGCAAAAGATCATCATTACCGTGTGCACAAATTGGATCTTTTATGGTGAGTTGCTCTTCTGTATACGTAATTAGGGGGCCCTGACTCCCAAATTCTCTTGAGGTATCTAAAGAATCTTGTGGGCTTAAAGATGAGTGTTGAGTTGATTTGTTGTTACTTGAAGTTTGCACACTTTCATCAACTTTGACATCAGACAAATTATGATCTTGATGATTCCCATCAAAACTGTCACAGGAAGGGATTGTCTGAATTGCTGCATCTTGCATTTTTGTCTTTTCTGCACTAGGTTGAATCAGTTTTTGATCTGGTGCTGATGAAGCAGCAAGATGATTTTCCTTGTAACTTCTAGCAGTATCAGTTTTATATGCCTGATCATTTGATAGTCTGTCAACTTCCACGTCCACATTGTTACTTTTGGCAACACCTGCTACATTGATTTCTGTTCTCCTCATTCCATTTTTCATACTGTCTTCTGTGTTTGTTGGAATGACAATTATTTCATTTTGATCTACTGAGAGAAAAAATATCATAAAGTATATGAAAAAAATAGAAAACCTCAAGTTTTCAATGCCTGCCTCCCCCAAACTGAAACAGATTGATTTGAATTCTATAGATAATTTTCAGCTACCAATTATACAAAAATTATACAGGTAGTGGCATACAGAGAAAACAGCATGGGCTTTGATATCATAGAGACCTGAATCTGGAATCAGCTTGACTAATTACAACCTGTATGGCCACATCATATTACTTACCCTTTTTGAGCCTCAGTTTGCTCAGATGTAAAAAAAAAACATGTATTATATATATCATTTATGTAACATGCTTATTAGGATAGTGTGTTGCCCAAAACAAGTACTCATAGAAGATACCTATGATTTTTCTTTTAAATAAAGACTATATTTCAGTCATTGTTAAGAATGACAAGACATTGACAAATTTAAAAAATGTTTTTATTCTCTAATTTTTTTTCCATTTTGATTCTCTGTCTTTTCTATAATCCCTAGTATATTTAAATTTTATACCTAACGTTAAAAGGGAAACAATCCCAGCAAATGCTATCAGTTTTAATTAAGGAAGACAACAAAACCTTACCTTTAAGAGTTGAAGTAAAAACAGAACCTAAGTTGATTGTCTTATTAATTAGGTGTCCTTGCTAAATACTTTTAGAGGACTTTGTTTTCAGTCAAAATATGGGTGATTTCAACTACATAAAAACAATCATGTGGGTTTTGATTTTTCTCTGTGAGAAAAAATAACTATTTTTCTCATGTCTGAATCCAGGTAGAGAAAACAACTTCCCTCTCCCCAGCACTACCTTTCCTCTTAATTTTAATTCAGACCTCCTGAAAACAAAAATCATTTTCCAGTGTCTAGGTTAACAAAGCAACAGTTGCCAGCCAACAGCATGATGGCAAAGAGTTGGAATGAGGCATCTGGAAGAAAACACAGGCTTATGAATGTGTACCACGTGTCTTGTACTAAGCCAAGTGATTTATATACTGTGCTCCTCCAGTCAAATGCCATGAAGAGTCATTTCTTCTGAATAACCAGCTAGCCCTCATCTTCAAAACCCTCAGTGGCCTCTCCTTTCAGATATGATTGTTTGCACAGCACAAGTGAAATGTGAGCCTTGGAAGTCAAATTGTAAAAGGATGTCAAGTATTTCTCTATAGTTTTATAATCACTCACTTTCATCTACAAGATAAAGTTCACTGCCTAAAATATATCATGAGCTATTTAAAATGGGTCCTCTGTGAAAAAAGAAAAAAAGAGAAAAGAAAAAAGAAAGATATGCATGCATGCAAAAAAAAAATCATGTTGCCAGGTAAATTTGGATAGTTTTGTTTTAAAATCTTTATATTTTTAAACCCTGCCTAACTGCACAATTATTTGATCATGGTGGTTATATTTTCTATTATGTTGCAAGGTTCCTATATTACATATATAATTTAAAAATGGAATTAATATTTATTCTTCCCACATAAAATGCAACTAGTTATTCGAATACATATTGTCCATTCAAGTGATTTCTTTTCTCAGTGACTAATAATTATTAACTTTTGTGATTTATAAAATTAAGGACACATGATTAGGAACCACAGAAGAGACACATCTCTGCCTGTGTTCTTATTTACTTGGTTCTTAAGTGTTTTTAATATCTATATGAAAAGTGGTACTCTCAATGCTGATATGAGCACAAAAGAATTTAAGAAATGGTCCTGGCACCAGAAAATGAGCCTAAATGTATTTCCTTTTCTCTTTCTAATTTTTCATTTTCCACTGAATATAGGTATATCCCAGTTGCAGAATGGAAACATTTTCCAAAAGAAGGTAAATCAACATAAAAAATATATTTTAAATTAAATCCTCTCTAACCCTAATTTACTGGTTTTAGAACTCTAAGTTTCTATTTTTCACATTTTCTGTGGGTTACACCTACTTCACCATTATCTAACTGAATTTCTCATCAAAATTTCACAATTTCAAAATTTTCAATGATTGTCAGGCCTGGAAACCTAGAATCACTCCTGAATTCATTAGCTGGTCCATCCTCCTACATATCGATGATGCTGCCAATGAAATGTCAATGAATGGACAGGCCATTTTTCTAGAATGGCCAGTAGAGGGAGAAGGTTTATTTTGTACTATACTGTACTTCCCCCAACTCAACACTGACACCAACATCAACAACCTGATGAAAGGATGATTTAGATAAGTATACAGGGTAGGTTAAAAAAAAAAAAAGAGAGAAAAGGAGAATAAAACTAGTTTAAGGATAACAAATTATTTTAAAAATCACCTAGAGTTGACAAGGGTCATTGTAAATCAAGTGCAAATCAAAATAAAGGTATTACGGAAATGTACTTGTGACCCTAGCACTAATATGATGCCAAAATCTTAGCAAAAATGATTTAATTTGACTATGATTTTTAAAAGAAGTAAACAGCTTTTAAATCATGACTTCTCAATAGAAATGCTTTTGCCGTCATAGCGTATGTTATAAAAAAACTGAGTCAAGAAGAAAAAAGGGGGAAATCATATACAAGTATATAAGTTGCACACTTGTATCTCAGGATGGTACTGACCATGAGGAAAATGAGTCAGACATATATATTCAAATTAACCAACACATACCACAAATATAAAATGACATATCTATATCTATCCATCTGTCCATCTTGTTTGTGACATTGGGATAATCCATGTATATATATATATATATCTCCCTATGTTTTCTATGAATCTTAACCTAGTTTTATATATTAACATAATAGATTGGACTATGAGAATAAGCACTTTCTTCATACCCCCTTAAAATTCCCTGGTGGCGCAGTGGGAAGATCCCACATGCCGCGGAGTGGCTGGGCCCGTGAGCCATGGCCGCTGAGCCTGCGTGTCCATAGCCTGTGCTCCACAACGGGAGAGGCCACAGCAGTGAGAGGCCCGTGTACCGCAAAAAGAAAAAAAAAAAAACTAAAAAAACCATTGTGTATTCCTTGCATCTTCTATTTGTATAGTATCATTTTTCTGAAATTCAATCCTAAATATATATTTTAACCATATCTCAGTATTCTCCTATAAGGAATTCAAACAAAGTAGCAGATATAATTTCTATGATCAAAGACTGTCCAATCCAATTGAGTAGTCGAGAACAGAAAACTACATGGCTTCTAGTAATCAAGTAACAGAATAAGTAAAGTGGCAGGATTTGGATAATAGTTGAATGAGTGAAGATAGGTGGAAAATTATTTTCCAGGCAAAGATAAAAATGAGCATAGGCCTAATGATAGAACTGAGTGAAATATATCATGAGAAAGAGAATAAACTGTCTTGATTGGGGGGCGGGGAGTGGGAAATACTGGTAAGCACTATTACATAATTAGATGGTTTGGGCCTGAAAAATCAAGCAGACCAGTTTCACCTTTGGTATAGCAACCCGACTATGAAATAAAACAGGCTTGGGTTAGGGAGTCAGCAGAAGGAAAAAAGAGAAGTAGATCATAAGTATACACAGAGTATACATCTTTAAGATCCAAGATCTAGGTGAGATAACCTCTAAGATTTAACAACAACAACATTAGAACACATGGTAGGTAGAGGCACATTTTGGAATCAACACGTATTGAACACATACTGCCTGAGTTCAAATTTGAGGTTCACCACTTACTAACTGTGGGACCTCAGGTGAGTTACATAATGTCTTTGTGGCTCTATTATCTGTAAGATGGGACTAAAGTAATAATACCCATAAATGAGTTAATATACAAGATTAAATGAGTTAATATATATAAAGTGTTTAAGAAAGGTCCTTGGCACATAGCAAGTGCTATGAAAGTGTTGGCTATTAGTGTTTATAGAACTCACCATTCTCCTGGTTTGGGCCCGGTGACCTCAGGTTTCTTACACTGTCAACCACCCTCGCTTTGTTGCTTGAATCACACACCATAATGTGTGGTCCTCTGTAAGATATGAAATTGTATGTTATATATTGATACTATTGAAACACACACACACATACACGATGATAAAACAGGCAATAATTTCCAAAGACAGATGGACTGGAATAATCATCTTTTTCTGCCAAATACTAGAAATTTAATAGCAAAGAAAGAATACAACTGAGAGGAAATGCTGCTATGAAACATTAGCTTTCATATGGTGACCCTGTTACAAAGAAAGATGTAAGAAGCTTGGTAAAATGGACACTTGCCCCAAGACAGTGTCTTTTTGTTATTATCAATTATTATCTTTTAAAGAAAAAGGAACTAAATGAAATGTACTCTCATAGACATTTTCCTTGCATCTGGCTGGCAAGGTTACCTTGTGGCAAGTCAGGATGTGAACTGACTTCATTGGGGTTTTTTTTGGTGATACAAGAGATTAATTTGGAGACAATCCCATGCAAATTATAATAAAACTTTGATAAAATGGTTTATTTTGCCTACTTGATTTCATCGTTATTCATAGTGTGGCATTTCTAACAGAATGTAAGTATACTTTACTATAACTTTCGATTCCTAGGACCAAGGGGAAGGTAGGTGCATTCTCTGCTTCATAAAGTTGACTATAAAAATAATATTAGTGATTTAACGTCATATTCTAAGAGGCAGAATTGTTTTATATAGCAGTTAGTAAAAATTCTTCAGGAGCATTTGGTGAAAATTGAAAATTAAATATTCCATTTAGGCCAAATAGGTAATAGGCAAAACAAACGCAACACAAACAAAAATGCTAATCTTCATACAAAATAACTACGTTATGGTTGGTCTGCCACAGGGGTACCAGAACTGTTGGATTTGATTTTATTTAAAAACAATCACATGTAAATTGATACTTTATGAATAAACATTTTTTAAATGGTTGTAAAAGGGATAAAGTATAAGCTAAAGAAATGACTCTACTTGTGTTTAAAATATCAGTTCTACATTTCAGAAGACTAGTATCAATTAAACAAACCACCACCACCACGTCTGGCATACAGACTACTTACTGTCCATCTGTGTTTCCAGTTCCTTGTTTTTCTTCTTTGGAGTTTTGTGAGGACTCTCCAGTATCACTGCCAAGGGCTGAGTCAGGATCACTTTTCAGTGTATTTATTATATCAGTAGATACAGTAGGAATGTCTTGCGACTTCAGAGAAGTATTTTCAGCCTCATCTTTAGGCACTTCACTCAGTTCTTGCTTTTCATCTACCTCTTCAAGGCTGTAATCAGAGCTTATTCCAGCTACAAAGAAATGAAGATATAATCCTAAATATTAATTTGCCTCATTCATCCTGGGCAATCCTGGCAAGGAAGGAATTTTTAAAATAATAATTAGTTGGACTCTTTTAAATTCTGATTCAAAGCTAATAGTAAAATACTTTTCTAATGGTGAATAATTATGTTAACATATAATCAGATTATCTCAGACATACATTTCTAAAAATAATATGCTGTCTCTCTCAGTTTTATTCATGGTAGAAAAAAAGAGGTTATTTAAGCTCATAAACTTCAAGTTATATATTTCATTTAAGAATGTATCTTTCAATTTAAATGATTTTTACCTTGATGCAATGGCCTTAAATGTAAACAAAAAGAACACGAGATTTTTAGATTGGCTCCAAGTGTACTTATAAAGTTTGACTCAGTAATTATCAGTACTATGATTGAGAATTATCTGAGCATCTTTTAAAAATACTGATGCTCACCTCTAATCCACATCTGTTAAATCAATCTCTGAAGGGAGGGACCAAGAATTTTTTTAAGGTTCTTTCAGGTGATTCTAGTGTGCAACCAAGGTGAGAAGCCATTTACTTAGATGCTTAATATAATTTTTAATATACAAATAGAATAAGTATTATGCAATGAAAATTAATTTTAACTCCTACTCAGTTTGATTCTCAGAGGCAACTTCCCTTAACAGTTTTTTTCCTCTATATTATCAGAAAGTATAATGAGCATATACCGTTTAAGCAGATATACATACATTTCCTTCTTTCTCTCAATTCTTGGTTTATTTAATATAAATGGAAGCATAATATACCTGATGTTTTTCATTAACTTCTTTTTCCTCCACTTAACTATGTCTTAAAGGTCTTCCCATATCAGTATGTGTGTGTGTATGACTCTCTTCAATAGCTGTGGTTAATATTTCATTGAATGAAATTGTTTTATTATAATTTCTTAGCACTAACACCAAATGGCCAACAGGGTAAAAGAGGAGACATCCTAAGCAACTGGTGTCCACACTAGCTGTGAAAGTAAATTTAAACCAAAGAATGAGGTTCTGGATCTTTGCTTATTTTAATACAATTCAGGGCTTCCCTGGTGGTGCAGTGGTTAAGAATCCGCCTGCCAGTGCAGAGGACATGGGTTTGAGCCCTGGTCTGGGAAGATCCCACATGCCGTGGAGCAACTAAGCCTGTGTGCCACCACTACTGAGCCTGTGCTCTAGAGCCCGTGAGCCACAAATACTGAGCCCACGTGCTACAACTACTGAAGCCCACGCACTTGGCTCCACAACAAGAGAAGCCGCCGCAGTGAGAAGCCCATGCACCACAATGAAGAGTAGCCCCCACTCGCTGCAACTAGAGAAAAGCCCGCGCGCAGCAACGAGGACCCAACGCAGCCAAAAATAAATAAATAAATAATAAATTTATAAAAATAAATAAATATAATTCAACATTTCCACTTACATAACAGCAGCTGAACCAAGTTTAATTTTACCACAATAGAAGGGTAAAAAGGGTAGTATAGCACTGGATGATAGTAATCAGCACATCTACAAAGTTTAACAAAAAAGTTTAACGTATTTGAAGAATATGTGAAATACTTAAAATGTATTTCTTTCATTGTATCTTTAAGCATATAGACAGTCTTTAAGCATATAGACAGAAAAGTATGCTATTTGTGCTTTTTAATAAATACGGGGAATTTTAATGACATTTTTATTGTAAATTAAAAAACAGATTACTTAGAAAAAACATTAAAGAATTTGACTTTAAGGGCTCCCTGGTGGCACAGTGGTTAAGAATCCACCTGCCAATGCCAGGGACATGGGTTTGAGCCCTGGTCTGGGAAGATCCCACATGCCGCAGAGCAACTAAGCCCATGTGCTGCAACTACTGAGCCTGCACTCGAGCCCACGTGCCACAACTACTGAGCCCACGTACCTAGAGCCTGTGCTCCACGACAAGAGACGCCGCTGCAATGAGAAGCCCAAACGCCACAACGAAGAGTAGTCCCCGCTCGACGCAACTAAAGAAAGCCCATGTGCAGCAACGAAGACCCAACGTAGCCAAAAATAATTAATTTATTAAAAAAAAGAATTTGACTTTAAGTAAATTTATATATAAAAATATATGTAGGGCTTCTCTGGTGGCGCAGTGGTTGAGAGTCCGCCTGCCGATGCAGGGGACGCGGGTTCGTGCCCCGGTCCAGGAAGATCCCACATGCCGCAGAGCGGCTGGACCCGTGAGCCATGGCCGCTGAGCTTGCACGTCCGGAGCCTGTGCTCCACAACGGGAGAGGCCACAACAGTGAGAGGCCCGCGTACCGCCAAAAAAAAATAAATAAATATGTATATATGTATATATATATATACTTATATATATAAATCATGCTTTATCATGACATGAAATAGTTATTTTGATGCCAATGTACAATATTATGCCTTTACAATAGCATATTACATCTATACAGTAAGCGTATATTTACATAATTTGAAAACTGTGTATCAAGGAAAAATGAAAGGCCATTATGGTTTAGATGCAAGTATGTTTTATAGATGGCTCCTTGGTATATATTAAGCTCTTTTGGAAATTATATTAACTGAGGTAACATTTAGCAAATTATCGATCTTTCTCCCTATTTCTCTCTTTACCATCACATGTGTTTTATATAGATACACAACTTTTCTTTAAAAAGTCGAGGTCTTCAACTTTCTTTAAGTATGAGGTCCTCACTGAGAAACTGGTCTCAAAGTATGAAGAATGAGTCACATGTTTCAGAAATCTTTTCAAATTATTTTTTCTGGGGTTTTATAACTTAGTAGTTATAAGCATCATACAGGTTTTCTTAAATATATATATTTGAACTGCATTCCTGTCATTAAAAGTCTTAGAAAAGGCTGTGATTCTTTTTAAAACTTCTAACCAAGAGCACTTTCACACTTTGTTGTTTGACTAGTACAGATTTTTTCCAAGCTTTAAAAAATATTAAATCAAGTTTGTTTTGTATGTGTTAACAGACTTATACTATGGCCAAATTTTAGAACTACAGCAATAACAACAAAACGAAGTGGGGGCTGTGAACAGTGAATAATTTTCACAAATGTTAGATCACAACTATCGTATTTCAGCTTCACATGTTCTAAGGGAAGAGAATTCACTTTCAAAGAACAGAGTATCCAAAACTTTAGTGTAGCTGTAAGATATAACAACTTCCACAATATGTTTAGAAAATTATAAAAAATCATTTGAAATTGTAATCGTTGAAATTTCTTTTACACTTACTTAGCTTTCTAATATAATTTGAATATATTTATCTTAATATTTTCAGTCCTTCTAAAGATTTGCAAAATTGACTGAAACAAAAAATAAAATTATTTTAAATTCACAAAATATAATATGTGTAAAAGAAATTTAAATAATTAAACTTAGTTTGTAGCATCTTATAAGTTATTAAAGCTTAAAATTTCACTAAGCCTTTTGGGACATCTTGTGTATTTTTCCTGGAGATGGTCAAAGGGCAGAATTGTTTGACAGATACTACTCTTTGCTAAAACAGAATTGTATTAGATTAAATCTATTCTGGTGAACTTTTTAAAAAAAATTTCATTTATTCAAAAAAGTGTTCACTGTGTCAGACACTGCTGTAATTTCCGACAGAGTTGTTTTCGCTTTCATTTTTAAAAACTGAGGTAGAATTTCAGTAAGATTCATCATTTTTGGAATACATTTTGGAATGTCCAGTTTTGACATCTATCTATCTATCTTTCTGTGACCACCACCACAATCAAGATGTAGAACAATTCCATCAGCTTCCAAAATCCCCCAGGCTCCTTAGTAATCAACTCCTCTCTCTAACCCCATCCCCTGGCAGCAATTATCCCTATAGTTATGCCTTTGCAAGAATGTCATATAAATGAAATCATACAGCATCTGGCCATTTAAGTCTAGCTTCCTTCATTTAACAATGTATTTAAGATTTAGCCATGTTGTTGCATGTATTAGTTATTTGTTCCTTCTTTTGGCTAGGTTGTAGTATTCCAACATATGGACAAACTATATTTTGTTTATCCATTCCTCAGTTTAGGGACATTGGGTTGTTTCCCATTTTTGACAATTACATAAATTCTATAATAATTCACGTGCAGGTTTTTGTATGCACATTCGTTTTCACTTTTCTTGAGAAGTCTTAGGAGTGGGATTTCTGGGTCGTATAGAAAATGAATCCTTATTTTTACTTAAAAAAAAAACCCTGCTAAAGTATTTCCCAAACTGGCCACACAATTTTTCATTCCTTTAACGAGTATATGATAGTATACTGATTTTAAACAACTGGTTTGAGGTGATAAGGGCTTTTTCTGAGTCACTGAAAAATGGAGTAAAATTATTTATGATAGAATTCAAATATTACCTAACTATGAAGTTTTGCCATATGGTAACAAAAAAATTTCGATCACTTAAAAATAAAAATCCCAATCGAAAGCAATACTATAGAAAATAAGCCATGCCTAGATAACAACAAAAGAGTAGTTCAATAAAGAAAAAATATATATGTATTCTTTTATAGTTATATATTGAAAATAATAAAGTTCAGACAGTTTTGCCAAAAAGCAGAAAGCTAAATAGAAGAGAAGCTGAAATCCTTCAGAGCCACTGATTTTATCATCTTACATGTTGCCATATTCATTCACTATGTGATTAGGGAAAACATCAAACTCCAAGAATTTCAAGTGACAAGGCAGAAACTACTATTTTTTTTATGAGACATTTTTACACAAGGAATCAACAAGTAACCAAATCTAAATGTGATGACATCTTAATCTGTCTTAAACAAAGCAGCAGGCAGGAAAGGCCAGGTCACCTACATGGGAGAGATGCGGCAGCTACCTCGGGCGTTCCAGGGCACTCCGAGAGAGGGGCTTCGGCCAGCAGCTGGGGCACAGCACGCTGTTCGTGAGCGGGGAGCCCAGAGCCAAGGGAGGATTCTGCCAAAGAAGTAAAATCTGTGGAAATGGCACTTAGAAAACAGAATTAAGCAAGCAGAGACCAAGAAGCATTTCACAAGAAATTAGATATGTTAACTCACAATTAGCCATGCATTAAACAAGAAGAGGTAAAAGGGGAAAAAAAGGAAGAAAAACAGCTATCAAGCAAAGTTTGAATAGCAGCCACTTTTCTCTAATATTTCCGAAATCTTCTCATTTCATTTACATAGTTCGATATTATTTAATAAATTTCCTTTGTGAAACAGAATGGTATCATTGATATTATTCTGGGTAAGACTTGAGAAAAATCATTACTAGTTACCTAATGATAGTGTTTTTAATCACAGAGGAAAGGAGAATTCTATATCAAAATCTTAAATTCCTAAATATCACCTAAGGATTAAAAGATTCAGGAGCATTTGGGTGCTTCTGAGTCTTTCTGTATTTGTGAATGTGAATTATAAAAATGACGTAGTTATATTAAGCAATTTTTATACCTATCAAATTATTTCCCTGCTAAAGTACTGACATAGTAATATTCTATTTTTGATTAAACATTATTAGTCTGTCATATTCATTTACACCTAACTTTAAGCCTAACGATTAAGAAATTTTATCATACTTATAGCTACTAAATAGCTATTATTAAAAATACTAAGGAACAGTATTAGATTTTTACTGAAACTTCACTTATTTGGAGAGAATCCAAAATAAAACTATATAATAGAAAATATTGCATAATAAATTTTTACCATCAGATTAGGACAATATGAATTCACACCTACAACAGTTGCATAAAGAATGATGCTTAACACCTTCATGTAAGTTTTCTTCTGAACACACCAAGGTACACTCCTAACTAAGATGTGTCATTCCTCTTGGGGAGAAGATTAATAAATGGCAACCTGACATTGCATAAGGAAAAGCACTCAAGGTACCATTGCAGAACTAAAATTTTGATTTCTGTGTTTCATGCTCTGAACTCAGGGAGGGGAATATTTTTCATTTCATACTATATAATGTGGGAAATGAAGACAAAGCATCTGTATCTCCTTCATATACAGAGCATTACAACTAGATTCATTCCTCAACTGTCCTGGAAGTTCTTTCTCAGTGGTTACATGATGTGGAACAGAGGTGTCAGACCTGGGCTGGACAGGCCCTCAGAAGAGTTTGCTTCTAAAACACTGTCTGTAGGAATTGCAGGTACCAACTGCAGGGCTAGAAGACAGAAGAAACACAACTTCTGAGCAAGTCACATTCACCAATGAAACAATTCCTTAGTACCTTAACTTAAGTCATTTTTATATAATTCAGAAAAAGATAGCCCTAACCTTATTAGAAGCCACTGTACTTGTCTAGCTGTGATACAGCTAAAATCTATTTTGATTCCCAGTCCTACATGTAGTCAATCCTGGAAAGGCAGTATCTTTCTGAATAGACTCACAAATTATAACATGCTCATTTTAGGATAATGGAGCTGTACAGTTTTAAATTTATGCAGATTTTTCAAAGGTAGTGAGAATAATCAGGGACTATCTAAGCACTACTATTAAGTTTAAGTACTAATATTATTTAATAAAAAGATGTGATTTGTAACCTATATCATTTCTATTGTCTATATTAAAGAAAACACAACACTAATGTTAATGGGAAAAGTAACATTACCAGTCACGTGACTATTTTCATCACTTTGTTGCAGGGCTGTTTTGGAGGGTGGGGAAGGTGCTTTTCGCTTTGTCCTTTTCAAAGATGAATTCCCACCGGATGTGCTACCGAGCTGCAGAGAGCCTGTCCTCACTCTGCCTGCTCCAGAGGAACGCTATGGAAAACAAAGTGACCAAATAGAATCTCTATTCAGAAATGAACAGCAAACTTCAGGAAGACACTGACGTTTACATCAAACACATCATATGCCAATATGGAACATAATGGTCAGTCATTCAAAAAGCATTTACGGAGTATCTGCCACGTGTCAGAGACGGATATGTAAAGAAAAGTATAATATGATGCTTCTCAGTAAGGTTAGGCTAGAATGGGAGGCCGGCATGTACACAACTAATGAAAATGTAGAACACTCATAGGGAATGCAGTTAAAAACTAGCTTTCAAAGGAAAATCTAGAGAAAATACTGGATGTAAAGTAAGAAGTGAAAAAGGGAAGAATATCTGTACATTAAGACTGGCTCGATTAATCTTTCTTTTTGGCACAATACATCAATGACAAACATTTCAAAAATCTATATGTCTACCAAAGGCGAGTTCATTTGAGGTCCTCGACTCTATACACAGCTAATGCTCACACTCCCAGCATGTGACTGTCCGCAGGCTGGCCGGTTCCTCCTGGCCCATTGCCACGTCATCTTGCTCTTTCCCCTTACAACAAACCTGCTTAAAAGTGTTATTCATAGTTTTTTTCCTCCAATTTCTCATCTCCCACTTGAACCCCTCCAATCAGATTTTTCTCAACCTTTGATCCAATTAGAACTATTCCTATCTGTGAGATAATAGAAAATATATAATGGTCTTTGCCCACATTCCTGGCACAGAGCTCCTAAAACCCTTGAACTTTCCTAAGTGACAAGAACACTAGTAGCATCTCTTGTTCTAATATTGGTCTTGGGCCCCAGTTCCTGACACAGAGCTCCTGAAACTTTGTAATTTCCTGGATGATAGGAGTACCTTTTGTTGTAATGAGGCAACTCTGGATGGGCTCCTGGATGAGGGCTTGCCATGGGAAAGTCATGATTAGAAGCCTGGAATTTTCAGCCCTGCCCTCATTCTCTTGAGAAGGGAGAAGGGTTGAAAATGGAGTTAATGACTGATCATGCCTATGTGATGAGGCTGCCGTAAAATCACAAAAGTATGGAGTTCAGAGAGCTTCCAGGTCAGTGCACACGTGGAGGTGCTGGGAGAGTGGCATACCTGGACAGGTAGTGCAACCCCATGCCCCTCCCCACATACCTTGCCCTATACATCTCTTCCATCTAGATGTTCATCTATATACTTTATCATATCCCTTAGGAAACTGGTAAATGTAAGCAAGTGTTTCCCTGAATTCTGTGAGCCATTCTAGCAAATTAATCAAACCTGAGGAGGGAGTCGAAGGAACCTCTGATTTATAGCCAGTTGGTCAGAAGTATAGGTAACAACCTGGACTTGTGGTTGGCATCTGAAGTCCAAGAAGGGGGTCACTGGAATCTCTAATCAATAGCTGGTTGGTCAGGAGCAGAGGTGATAACTTGGGCTTGTGACTGGTGCCTGTAGTGTGTGTAGGAAAGGGAGGGCCGTCTTGTGGGACTGAGCCCTTATCCTGTGGAATCTGATGTTGTCTCTAGGTAGATGGTGTCAGAATTTAGCTGAATGCTGGTATCTAAAAATTGCCTGGCGGTGTGGGGAAAACCTCCACACGTTTGTTGAACAGAAGTGAAATGTTTTGTGTGAGTAGCAAAGGAGACTCACAGGGAAGAAACACACAGTAGGAAAGAACTGGGTTTTTCCCTACATGGGTAGAAAACTGAGTTTTTCCTTTACACTATCAAAGTCATCAATGACCTCCCTCATGACTAAATCAGTGGTTACTTCTTAGAACTCACTTGTTTGACATATTAGCAGCATTAAACAGTTGACCACCCTCTAAAATCTTCTTTTTCTTATACCCAGAATACTATTTCCTTACTCTGTAAAGATCTGAACTCTGTTTTCTGTGTTGGTTCCTTTTCATCTAGTCCTTGGACATATTCTCTTTAGAATCTATACTCATTCTTGGTAATGTCTGCTATCTCTGGGTTTTATGTATTATTTATATGTTGATGATTTCCAAATTATGTCTCCATCCTGGACCTCTGTCTGATCTTCATCTAATGTTGAAGCCCATTTCAAACTCAGCATATCTAGAACTAAGATCCTGCTAATCCTCCTTTCATCTCCCCCATTAAAAATAACCCTGTTCTCACAGTCTTCCCTGTCTCAATAAAAACAGCAAGTCATTATTCCATTTGTTCATGCCAGAAACTTTGGAGTCACCCTCCCATGTCCCTTCTCTCTCACACTCCATATCAAGTCCATCCTATTGGCTCATCCAGCTCAACTGCTACCACAGAGTGAGCCATTACTAAGAACCTTCTAATTGGATTGCTTCTTCCACACTGCTTCCCTAGAGTCCTTCCTCAATATAGCAGCAAAGGATCCTGTTAAAATAAAAATCAGGTGAAGGCACTTTGTTCAATACACACTAAGAATTTCCCAATTGGTACAGAAAAGCTAAAGTCCTTGTAATGAGTTCTAAGGCCATTGGCGACCTGGCCCCTAGATCTCTCTGACCACCTCCTTCTCCAGGTGTGGAGCAGAGTGAGCCACACTGGCCTTCACACTGCTCCTCAAATGTGCCAGGAGTGTTCCCACCTCAGAGTGGTTGCCCTTGCTGTCTCTGTCCCTGGAATGCTCTTCCAATAACTTAATGTCTTACCCCATCATCTTCTTCAGGTCGTTTCTCAAATGTCACCTTTTCAGTGAGCTCCTCCTTGACTTCCCCCCGCCCCCGCTGCCTCAACAATTCCTATCCGTCTTCCCAGCTTGATCGTATGATCAGCATTTAATCACTCTCTAACATACCACCGAGTTGGCCTCTTTACCTTGCTTATTGTTGCTTCCACCAGGTTTGACTCTAAGGGCAAGGATATTTTTTCCTCCTATTTTGCTCACTTCCGTGTCTCCAGAACAAAGTCTGTCTCATAGAAGTTTCTCAATAGATTCGTGTTGAGTGAATGAAAGAAATGAACCAAATACTGCCTTCCTCATTTGCAAATAAAAGGCCTTGATAAACTTGGACTAGGAGAGTATGTAAAGCTTGGGCCATTCCAATCTTAAGAGACAATGTAAGTACAACTAAGGGAAGTGGCCTAGTTCATAAGATGTTTATCAGTCATTATGTCTTGCTATATACCACAAAAAAGTTAGCAAATTTATTATTTTGTAATGTTATAATATTTCTGCCAGAGAAGAAAGGAAGCCTGCTCTCACAGAGAAAAGTTTGAGTTAGCTGTCATCACTGCCAGTTCTGTTAGGGACAAAAGCGGAAGGCAGCTCATCTCACACGGGCAGAAGCAGAGTCAGGTCCATATGGCAGGCACTTGGTGGAACACACCTCTCACTAAAGTTAACTCATGTTAACAAGGGGGTCAGACAGGGTGGCACCAGGCTGACCTTATCGGTAATCAGAACATTAAACTTCTTCCATTACCAGTTGGTAAACAGCTGCAGCCACCAATCTCCTCTCCTCTCATTACCCTGGTCCCTCCTACAGAACTCTTCAGACGTCTCCATAATCCAGCATGAAAAGAGTCAAAGCCTGCCACCCAAACCCAGATTTTGATTCAGAGTCACTGAAGCCAATTTTGATTAAATCAGAGGGTCACCCCCCCCAACCCCGTCGGTGGGCCCTCAACTGCTGCTTGGACCTCTGAAATAATTAGGAGAAGGGCCCTCGGCGACAAAGAGCTGAGAAAGAAATGTAGTGATAAATCAGCAATATTTAAATATCATTTTGAATAGGACATAAAGTTTAAATTAAAATCTTCTTATTGATGATATGTCTCTGTGTTCGGAAACCTTCCCTTGCTGTCTTATAAAAGTAAGAAATTTAGGGATTGTTAGAAGGCCAAACATTCTCCTAAAACAATATGACACTTCATTTTTTAAAATATTGACCTAAAACATCAAAAGCAGTAGAAGACGTCATTTTATTTCTTGATGAGTTAACTTCTGTCAAGCCCTATTCAAGCATGCCTCATTCCTATCACAGACCTAGTTTATCAGTAGGAACCCAGTAGGTGAACAATAAGTAATTGGTGAATGCATGAAGTCATGGCAGCATTTGATTTTCCTTCTAATTCCACGCTGAAAACGTGTTTCTTACGTTTGGACCGATTGCTTTCAAGTAGTCTGATAACAACCCGTGTTCCCCTTTAGGTCAGGTTCCCAGCCACTGTCAGTTATTGGTCTGTTACCTGATAAAAGCAGTCACAACATGAATTTCTCAGACAGTAGTATCTGTTTAGGAGTTAGAGCTCTTAAATTCTGGTTATAACATAGTAAAGCAAATAGCACAGAGATAAAAAAAAAGGGAGGAATGTATATACAGAGGCTCACAAATTTATATGGACCTAATAACTCAAAGACAGAATAAAAATAAACTCATATATTTCATTTATCACCCTAGAGGTCTTAAAATAAGCGAACTTTTTTTTTTTGTACAGGATATTTATATTTCTATGGATAAAGAATTAAAAATTTGTCCAAATACACATATTTCAGTGTTACAAATGCTAAAACAGTTCTAATAGCATTTGTGAAGACAGTTGAGGGAATGCACGTTAGATGGGCAAAGCCATGAACGTCTTGGGGGAGCACATGCTTTATAACCTTATTCCGTAAGATTTACCCCCTTCCTCTATTGTACAGGCATGTCATGAAAGCAAATGGACTTATGTTTCCAGACCAGCAACTGGATCACAGGGACTGAGAACGAAGACCTTTGAAGAGAACATGATTGTCACTGCATGTGACCAGGTCAACTTATGTTACCTGCATCACTAGATTCAATGCTATAATCAATGGTAAGAGCTTACTAGCTTGGTGACAAAAATGTAAATTTAACAACTTAGAAAAGAATTTCAATCAGCTAAGCAGCAGCCAAAAGAAAATCAAACTTGGGAGTTATCTTGTGTTAACTAAAACATTGCTAATAAGACTAAAATGGAAGAACCCCAGGATCCTATGTCTACGGAAAACATCCTTCTCTTGGGTAAAAGCCTGCAAGAAAGAAGGGGCATTTGAGGTAGAAGATGTAGGTGTTCCTAAATAGATTGTAGCCAAGAAAACTGGCGTGTACCGTGGGATATGTGTAGAATATACGGATCCAGCACACAAGCTTGCTAAGAAGTAGACGTACTAAACTACTGCAGTTATTTAAGTAAACACATCATGAGCTCCCATATAAAATGTTGAAAGAAAGAAGGGCAAGGAAGGCCATCACGCATTCTGAAGCCCCGTTTTGTTCTGTGCACTTCAGGAATATGCTCCTTAATAGGCTCCCAATAGCTCTACTCTTGCATTTCTCAGGATTGAGCTACCCAGGATTTTGAGTGTGACTTTGTCTAATTGGCGAGAAGCTTACAGAGGGTTTGCAAGTTGGAAGGCAGCCAGTGTAATGGTTACCAAACACATGAGCTTTGGAGTCGATGCCAGGGCTTGAACGGGGAACGTGGCATTTACTGTCCCTGCAACCTTCTGCCTCCTTCTCCACAAACTGGGAAAACAGTACCTGCTTCCTGGGGGCTGGGTGCTCACGTGAAATGACCTGTGTCAGGCACTTAGTGCTGCACCTAGTATACAGTACATGCTCCATAAGTAGTAGCTAATGTTATTACATGAAATTTGTCTATTTTCAAGTATGTGAAAGTGTAAAAAAATAAGCAAATGATAGTAGTAGTGTAGAGGTTAGAGTAAAAAGTGTGGATAAAAGGAGGTACTTAGGGCTTCCCTGGTGGCGCAGTGGTTGAGAGTCCACTTGTCGATGCAGGGGACACGGGTTTGTGCCCCGGTCCGGGAAGATCCCACATGCCGCGGAGCGGCTGGGCCTGTGAGCCATGGCCGCTGAGCCTGCGCGTCCGGAGCCTGTGCTCCGCAACGGGAGAGGCCACAACAGTGAGAGGCCCGCGTACCGCAAAAAAAAAAAAAAAAAAAGGTACTTATTCTAAGACTGTACTTTCATTAGTGATGGCGGTGGTGGGAGTCCTGTTAGGGTGAGTCTCAGTTATAATCAACCTTAAACAACTTAGGAACTTGTGCTTAGTCCACTGCACAAGCTAAATCCACTGTGTGTAAAACTCCACCTTTAAGTCACCTAAGGCAGCTTCATCATACCTTAAAGGAGTTTAATAAAAGCTAAATAGTTAACACCAGTTTGTTAATTCTTAGTGAGGGGTACAGGGAAGTGAATTATAGTATATAAATCTGAAATATTTCATACATTTAATGTGAACAATTAAAACGAAAGAAATGCTTAGAACTGTCTTTAGCTTTTCCACCTAGCCAAGGTACATTTCCTTTGGTCAAATTATGACTGAAAATTTTTAAAAGGAGTTGATATCAAATTATATTTAAGTCCAAAGGATTTACAACACAAGAAAACAGACAGGTTTCTTCTTACTATGGGAAAAGCACTTTGGTTAATAATTAGAGCTATTCAATTATTTACTTTAGTTAGAGTCACTAAGTCTGCCTACCTTCAGCAAAAACTGCACCTCTAACAGGAATGTACATCACTGAATTTTACAGTCTGTGAAAAGAAAAATACTGCACAGAGAAACAGAATTCACTAATGAAAATGGCAAGGTCAAGTTGAAAGCCATGCGAGATAGTTAATCCTTCATAATTCACATCCAGATCAGAATTCACTGGTTCAAAATGGAACTAAATTTAGCTGAAGAACATAGAATTGAATGGTATTCAATAGATTTACTTAGTACTAGCTCTGTACTTGTCATTAGATCACTTATTAATCACAGTTGAATTATAAGATGTGGGTCACTGAAATCAATATATTCTGATTAAGAGTGAAGAATACAAATAGGAAAATAATAAAAAGAAGATTGAATCAAAGGATGGAAATACAGTGGCCCAACTTCAATCAATGACATCGTTAAATGTTTCTTTTTTTGTTTTGGCTGCGTTGGGTCTTTGTTGCTGCAGGCAGGCTTTCTCTAGTGGTGAGCAGGGGCTATTCTTTGTTGCGGTGCGTGGGCTTATTGCGGTGGCTTCTCTTGTTGTGGAGCGTGGGCTCTAGGAGCGCAGGCTTCAGTAGTTGTGGCACTCGGGCTCAGTAGTTGTGGCTCCCAGGCTCTAGAGCACAGACTCAGTAGGTTTGGCCCACAGGCTTAGCTGCTCTGCGGCATGTGGGATCTTCCCGGACTAGGGATCAAACCCATGTCCCCTGCATTGGCCGGCAGATTCTTAACCACTGCACCACCAGGGAAGTCCTGTTAAATGTTTCTATTAGAAGCTTTTGGATTCTAGTTTGTTTATAATACGATTTCCCGTGTGAGGAGGAGTTGGATTAAAGAGAGCTTAAGCAATTTCATAAAATTGTCTTAAAACTCATATAACATTCTTTTCTTTTTAAGGGACAGACTCCCATTATCTTTCTCCAATGCAGACATTCTCAATAAATGCTATAAAATATTATAAAATACCTTATAATTGACATTAGGGTTTCCTAATTTACTATGAATTAGTCATTAGTATCCTAATGACTGAACTTTTTCACATAACTGAAGGTCAAGCTTTAACTCTTCACTCTTGATAGAAGAATTCTAAAATAATTTTATAACTTAAACAACAAATCAATTTTCTTAAACGTCAAAACATATAATTATTATACCATAGTGAATGTAATATAGAAGTATAAGATATTCTACTGAATTTCAAAATAGGCAAAGCTCTGAAGGTAAGTTTTTCTTACTACAGTGAAATCAGTTTTATTATTAATTTGATCATAAAATTAGCACAATCTCCTATGAGATGCAAACAGTGCATACAATGATGAGGAAAGAAAGAAAAGAAAAATTACTGTAAATCTCAGCTAATACAGGTCACCTCATAGAAGTTTTGGTGTCCAGTCTTTTACCTTATACCTGTATACACACACACACACACACACACACACACACACACACACACACACACAAATGCACGTGTTGTGACTTGTATTGGATGAAAGCATACATGCCAGTTTCTTTCTTTCTTTTTAATGTTTTTTTCACGCAACATGTTATCTTTTGGTGGGTCCAGAGCAAGTTTATTTTGCTGCCTTGAATCTCCTTGTTCTACACCATTTTGCCCCTTGGACAGCACTTCCTCCAGACTCCTAAAGACCTAGGACTTATATATTCTATTTTCTTATTCTGTCTATAAACCTGTTTTAACATCCTTCATTTATAGCACTGAAAGTCTTGCTTAGGTCAACTTAGATTTTAAAAAGTCATCAGTGAAGGGGTGTAAGAAGTAGGGGTTAGATGATTGTAATTAGAGAAAGAAGAAATAGGGCAGCAGTATCAGAGCCTGGAGCTCTTAAATCCACACTATGTAAGCAGGCAACTGTTCTGCCAATTTTCAGGGTGTTTATCAATCTGCTGAAATAAATTCTACGAGAGGAAGCAATGAGATTAGAGCTGGATTCACTTACAGGTATCTAAATAACCACCACCACTCTTCACTTGTGACTTTTTGAGTTACTAACAAAAAATTAAATCTCTTCAGAGGATTCTGAGTGGCTGCACTTGCCTCTAGATTTCTCTCAAAATCATCTAGTTTTAAACTCACGATTAGTCAATGATAACATCTGTGTTCTCTGGTTAACAAACTCATTAACCTGAGCGTATCTTCCTCAAATTTTCTGTCTTCAACATCTTCTAAGTGATGCCCAAAACACTTGTACTGACTTTGGTGTTACAGTTAGGAGTTCAGGAAGAAAGATCTCAGTTAGTCAATGTTTCATTTTGCTATTGTTCTTTAGGGTTCAAAAATCTTTAGAGGAGTAATACCAAGACTAGATACCACTGTCTAGTAACACTGATCAAACCAAAGGTCCCTGCAGCAGAGCACTTTCACCTGTTAAAGGCCAATTTTAAATGACAACAACAACTTTTATTAAAAAAAAAAAAAGATTTTATAATACCAGAGTTGAAAAGAGTTCTGGAAATTTAATTACAAAACGTTATTCTACAGAGGAGAAACCCAAACCATAAAGAAGTTCAATGGCTTGTTCTTCAAGGTAGAAGATGAAGAAGACAAAAGATGACCAAAAGCAAAGAAGAATAGGCGTATTACAGATCCAAGACTCTCTCTCAAACCAGACTAGGGTTTCTTCTGCCACAATATCATTCTTTCCAGCCCTCTCCACGCATATCAGAATAAAACCAAAACACGAATTTTACAACCTTTGTTACACCTATCTTTGCAAGCGTTTTACATTCTCTCCCTGAGGCAATCTGCTTTCATTTCATCAACCCTCCAATACTTTGAGAAACCGTGTAACCAAGTCTTATTAGTGGCAATCCCTTATAACATTTTTTAAATGCCCAAAGATGAGGGCCTGAGTAGTATATCTTGAATGAAAAAAGACAAAATGAACCAGGAAAAAGCAGAGTTCAGAATCAAGTTAAAAAGAGGATGGTGGGGCTTCCCTGGTGGCGCAGTGGTTGAGAATCTGACTGCTAATGCAGGGGACACGGGTTCGAGCCCTGGTCTGGGAGGATCCCACATGCCACAGAGCAACTAGGCCCGTGAGCCACAACTACTGAGCCTGTGCATCTGGATCCTGTGCTCCGCAACAAGAGAGGCTGTGATAGTGAGAGGCCCGTGCACCGCGATGAAGAGTGGCCCCCACTTGCCACAACTAGAGAAAGCCCTCACACAGAAACGAACACCCAACACAGCAAAAATAAATTAATTAATAAACTCCTACCCCCAACATCATCTTTAAAAAAAAAAAAAAGAGGATGGTGGTGGGTTTCCCTGGTGGCGCAGTGGTTAAGAATCTGCCTGCCAATGCAGGGGACATGGGTTCAAGCCCTGGTCCGGGAAGATCCCACATGCCGCAGAGCAACTAAGCCTGTGCACCACAACTACTGAGCCTGCTCTCTAGAGCCCGTGCGCCACAACTAGTGAAGCCTGCATGCCTAGAGCCCATGCTCCGCAACAAAGACAAGGCACCGCAATGAGAAGCCCACGTAACCATGGTTCTCTGCAGTCATAGTGATCAAACAGAGGGGTGTCTAGGAGCGGGGCAGGAGAATACTCAACATCTATAGGTAGCTGATTTAGGGCCTCAATGAGAGTAAAGGAGAAATCAAGGGAACAAGCTGGGGCCAACTCAGTTCATCCCAGAAAGAGTGAAGGCTGTATGGCAGGCATTATCCAAGTGACCTCACCATTTTATCACTGTGGCTCCAGGAAAGGGGCCAGCTTCTTTCCACCCTGACCTCTGTTAACATGCTGGTTACCAGAGAAAGGCATGTCTTTGAAACCATGAGGTCCCAAATGTCACAGTGGTAGAAAGGCTAAGTAAAATTCATACTATGAGAACCTGTAAAGGAAAACCCTAACACTGATTATTTTCAATGATATTTTATTAACTCAGTATATGTATTTCAGAGAGGAAAGCTAGATAAGGAAGATAAATCCACACAAATTCCACAAATGACCTATTGTTCTTTGAATAGTACTGTTCTTTAAAATTCAGCAACTTTATAATGAGCATAGCTCTTTACATTTAGGTCAGAGGTAAAGCTGGCAGAAACCTAAACAGTAATTGTTCAGAGGATTTTCGTGAGCATTAAATGAGCAACGTGGTTGAGCCTTGTCTGAAGTATTAGTAAGTGATATATAAGCATTAGTCATTACTTCTGCTCTTGTGTGATTATGACCCTTTGAAAATCTGATGAAAACTACAATAGAAAGTATGTCTTATATCTGGGGAAGCCTTAAAAGAGGAAGAATATTAAATATTATACTGCGCTGGTGCATTTCTCTACTGAATGAAACAAGTCATATTTTTGGAAGTACAGACAGCTGTATCCCGTATATCAAGCTGAAAATGCCATGACAACCACTGTTCCTAGGCAATTGGAGAATTATGTGTGTGGTCCACTTTCTATATAATATAAGTGGAGAGTGGAGGTAAAAAAAAAAAAAAATCAAATGTTATGAGATAACCTGGAGAAAAAAACTAAAAAGGGGTATATTTCTTAAAAATTATAAATGCTCTATTACAACAACCTTAATGACTGCATAAAATGACTAGATTAAACTCATTAAGTGAAGCTAAGACCAAATAGACTTGCACATTTCAAAATCATATAACAATCTATCATTTTATCTGCTTGTAAAGCATGATAAACATTAAAAGATGAAATTGGGTAAAAGATGAAAAATGTCAAATATTTTTAAAGAAACAAATCAGCTGTTAAAAAACTAACACTCTAAGTATTAAATTTCACTTGCATAAGAGTATATGGCAAAGAATTTCAATTTCTCAACATTTGAGTGTTTGCAGCAGAATACAAAATGAGACCAAGTGAAATGCCCAATCAAGAGCATTCCTTATTGTGTTCCCAGCCAAAAGCCAATATCCTAAAGAAAACCAGGTGCCATGCTAGTAGCCCGGGAAAAACAATTCACTGTTGTGTACTCACATAACCAAGCAGCAAAGCCATACCAAACATGAAAAAATGAAGAATTCTCCAAAAGGTTCTGTGAATTCAATGGGTCAAGATTACCTACAGCTTCTGTCCAACTCTTCTTCCTCTTCTTCAAATGTAAAATAGGCATAAAAGGTTAATTTGTCAATAATACTAGGACATCCTTTGGCCACTGATTTCATTTAATGTGCTCTTCACAGATACTTGGTCAGCAGACACGGGACGGAAACTGCATTTCTGAACTTAGTTTCAATCCCAGAATTCTAAGTCACTTTTAATTTAAGTCAATGCCACTGCATTTCTGACTTCTGTCATGTATGAAGTAAATGACAAACTTATGTTAATAACTATATGCATTTGATGCAGTAATACATGTGATCTAGTCCATGTAAATGACAGCATGAGCCAGCTCTTACATATGTTGTTGTGCAAATGGCATTTCACATCTTCAGGCAGAATCATGTTCACAAAGTGCTTAAAGAGTACCAGGAAAAACTGCCAGAAATTTTCTAATTGGAGAGTTTTCTCTTCCAAATGAACATTTCCATAGAAGACAATGTATTTCACCTTTACAAAGAAAATGACACGAGACCTGAAACCATGTGAAAAGAGTACAGGGAGATTCAGGGACATGCAAAGGACACTGTAGCAATGACAGCAAACTATGTAGTCTTTAAAATATATTCTTTAGGTGGATAGAAGTTTAGATGCAGAAATGTTCCCCAAAAAGGTTAAGATAAATTATCTTACTAACTGGGATCATCACTGAATCCTCTTTGGAAACTGCACAATCGGTTGCCAAAATTAGCTCAGAAAATCAACAGCCTTTTATGTGAATATTTTCAGTTGATGCTCCAAAATCACTATCCGAATACCTTAATTTGCCAGTATTGAGAAATGCCTTAGAGGAAAGAGGCAAATTATTAAATATAGACAGCCAAAAAGCATAAAATAGATGTGGTTGACAATATTTTTTCCAAGCTACAGATAGACTGACTTATCTGTAAGCCTAAGGCAAATATAATATCAATGATTACTTAAAAGAAAATTAAGATAAAAGCTCAAAATGAATAAAACTGTGCTAATTATAAATCACTTTGTTATGCATTACTGTTATTTATCTCTCCAGCTCTGTTTTCAGGCACTTCACCCACAAGAGATAAGCATTTGCTATTTCTAATATAATGTAACTATTTCCAATATTTTCTTTCTGCTTTATTCAAAGGACTCTTTGCGGGAAAAAAAAAAATTGGAAAAATCAAAATGCGGTAGTTCTGTTAAACAGCGCACCCTTGTGGTTTATCTTACCACCTAAACAATAAAAATTACAGGATAAAGATACATCCAAAATTCTTCATGGACTTGGAAATGATTTTGCCGTGGTTTTTTCCAGTAATTTTTTTCCCAGCTTGGCATTACTTTTAATCAGTAAAAATAGTGCCTTTTTAAAATTTCAAATTCAAAATGAAATTGTTAAAATAGATATAAAATGTCTATAGTGATAATGACTCTTTGATTTTAAATTTAAAAGAAGCAAACAGTAAAATAAGTAAAATTCATCTATAAACTTATGTTTTGCTGAGTTTCCTGAATATTTTCATCTAACACTATAAAAAATTTCAATTCGGGGCTCAATTTTATTTATATGCCTTATGTAATGCACACTACCTTTTAGTTATTAGTCCTTAAGCTTTCAATACAACCTTGCCAAAATTCTGGCTTTTTTGTAAAAGCTTAAGAAGAATATTGCCAAGAATTACTTGGGCCAATTACTATAAAAGTAAATGTAAGCAATTTTTAAGTTATCCAAGTACTTCTGAAAATTTACCAGATCTACACATGAAATACTAAAATTTTATTGGACATTCTCATTGTATATATCAATACTATACCTGACTGTGTGAAAGCTGTGGTTAAAAGTTTACTTATCAATTCTCTTGAACACCTACTATGTTACAGAATTTCTCTGTGAAACACAATTCCCACCCTCTGGTTTGGAAGAAAACAAAGGGGGGAAATTTAACCATGCTATAAGCTTTAAACAATAAAATAACCTTAATGTTTATGTTTAGAGGATGGGGTACCCACCCCATAACATGTTATATCCATCAATGGAATATTTATTATGCAGCTTTTAAAAAGGGAAGCCCTTTATGTACTGATATCAAAAATATATCATTCAGTATCAAAAAGTGAGGTATAACATAATGCATGTAACATGTGACCATCTGAGAAAAAAATCATATGTAGGTTGAATATTGGCTGGAGTATATATAGATTATGTCTGGAAGAATATACAAGAAACTGTTAGTGGTTGCCTCTGGGCATAAGAATTTGCTAGCGGCAGGGTAGGAAAGGAGAATTTTCACTGTATTTTCCTTTTTATCTTTAGAAACATATATCATATGAATATACCATCTGCACATATATATAAATTAAAACAAAATAAAAAGGCACAAGAGAGACAAATTCAGAGAAAGTACGATCACTCCATCTGATAAGGGGCTAATATCCAAAATATATAAAGAACTCACACAACTCAATAGCCAAAAAAAAAAAAAAAAAATGCAATTAAAAAATGGGCAGAGGAACTGAATAAATATTTTTCCAAAGAAGATTTACAAATGGTCAATAGGTACATGAAATGGTGTTTAACATCATTAATCATCAGGGAAGCACAAATCAAAATTACATTAAGATACCACCTCATACCTGTTAGAATGGCTGTCATCAAGAATATAAGAGCTACGAAAAAAAAAAAGAATATAAGAGCTTCGTGCTGGCAGAATGTGGAGAAAAGGGGATCCCTGTGCACTCTTGGTTGGGATGTAAATTGGTGCAGCCACTATGGAAAACAGTATGGAGGTCCATCAAATAATTAAAAATAGAGCTACCACATGATCCAGGAATTGCACTTCTGGGTATGTATCCAAAGGAAATGAAAATAGGATACTGAAAAGATACCTGCACTCCCATGTTTACTGAACCATTATTCACAATAGCCAAGATATAGAAACAACCAAAGTGTCCATGTATGGATGAATGGACAAACAAGATGTGATATGTTAAAAAATAAATATATGTGATACACACGTGTGCACACACTCACACACAGAGGAATATTATTCATCCATGAGAAAGAAGGAAATCCTGCCCTTTGTGACAACATGGATGGACCTTGAAGGCATTACACTAAATGAAATAAGCCAGACAAAGAATGGCAAATACTGCATGGTATCACTTATATGTGGAATCTAAAAAAATCAAAGTCAGAAACAGAGAGTAGAAAAGGTGGCCTGGGGCTAGGCGGTAGGGGAAATAGCAATTGGTAAAAGAGGACAAACTTTCAGCTATAAGATGAATAAGGTCTGAGGATCTAATGTAAAACAGAGCGACTATAGTTGACAACATTGTATTATATAATTGAAATTCGCTAAGAGTAGAACTTTAATATTCTTACCAAAAAAAAAAGATAATATGTGAAGTGATGGATATGTTAATTAAATAGATAGTGGGAATTTTTTCACAATGTATTTCAAATTACCACAATGTGTACTTTAAATAGCTTACAATTTTATTTGTCAATTATATGTCAATACAGGTAGAAAGAAAGAGAGAAAGGGAGGGGAGGAGGGAGGGAGAGAGCGAGGGGAGGAGGGAGGGAGAGAGGGAGGGAGGGGGGAAGGAAGGGGGGAAGGGGGGAAGGAAGGAAGGAAGGAAGGAAGGAAGGGAGGGAGGGAGGGAAGCACAGCCTTCCATACCCACCAAATTGTTATGCTGGTAGAGGACCTTGAATGCCTAGAAAATAACAGCCAGCTATGCAAAGTTTCTGAACTGGGAAGTGACAGTTATGAAATATAAATGTGGCAGCTTGCCACATTCTTTGTCTTCTGAAGACAAGAAGGGGCAAGACAAGTTAAGTCCTGACCTTCTCCTTACCCTCCTGGCCCTGGATTTCCCTGAGGCATGTTTTTAGCAGAGGGAATGGAAGAAAGGGACAAGGAGATATTGTGAAGGGAGACTGAATGAAGGGTTGGTCACTAATCGGATGTGAAAAGAAAAATAAAGAACATCAAAGATGATCTTGAGCTTTTCAATCTGAGAGTGAGGTTGATTTTAAATACGTTGATTTCCAGGTAGTGATGAGTCAATAAGCAACCGTGAGTTCAAACTGCAAGTGGAACAATATTGGGGCTGGAATACAAAGCTGACGTATTCATTTCATAGGGCTGCTGTAACAAATCGCCATGACTGGGCAACTTCAAACAACAGAAGTTTATTCTACCATAGTTCTGGAAGCTAGTAGCCTGAAATCAAGGTGTCAGCAGGGCCATAGCCCTCAGAAGGCACTGGGGGAGAATCCTTCCTTGCCTCCTCCAGCTTCTGGTGGCTCCTGGCATTCTTTGGCTTGTGGCAGCACTACTGCAGTCTCCGTCTCTGTCATCACATGGCCTACTCCTTTGTGTCTTTGTGCCCATGTCTCCCCTCTTATACCAACACCAGTCATTGGATTTGAGCCCAACTTAAGTCCAGGATTATCTCATCTCTAGATCCTTGACTTGGATGTATCTTTGGGGGGGACACTATTCAAAACACTACAACAAGAAACTCAACAAAGAATAGATGTTTTCTCTGAAAGAGTAAATAGAGGCTAATACCGTGGATTCAGGTACCTCCAAATTCAGAAAATGGGTAAAGGAAGTGGTGGCAAAAAAAAAAAAAATAGAAGAGAGCTGAGATATAAGAAGAGAATTAGGACCAAGGAAGAGAGAAAGGACTTCCCTGGTGGTCCACTGGTTAAGACTCCATGCTTCTACTGTAGGTTCGATCCCTGGTCAGGGAACTAAGATCCCATATGCCACATGGCACAGGCCCCCCCTGCACCAAAAAAAAAAGGAAGAAAGAAAAATCAAGACTGAAGGGTGATCTATTCCATCAAATATGGCAAAGAACTTAAGAAAATAAGTGCTGGGATGCCCGGGAAGGGAAGAATTCATATGAGCATACACATGTACATGTACACATACCCACAAACACACAATCACAAACAGAACCACAGCTTATTAAGAATTTTTGTAATGAATAAATTTTAAAAAGTGGTTCTTCAGCTTCACTAGGGAAAAACAAATAATTCCAGGGTCCTACTAAATAATACATCAAAGAACTATCCACATGTCCAGATCAAAGGAAAAAATAACTAGAAAATTATATAAAGATGTCTAGTTTGCCAAAGGCAACATACTAAAAAAAAAAAAATTAGCCCTTAACACGGGGGCATCAACTGGTCATAGAGCAGAGAGTGGGAGTCAAAATAAATGGCTTTTGTCGAGGTCACCAGTGGCATGGCCTAGAATTTTAAGAAGCTGACTGTTAGAAAGACAACGTAGACCTCTTCAGGCTCCCAACACAAAGGACATTTACCGGAATACATTGGATGAAGTCATCTGGAATAAAGGTTTGTGAGCAGGGGCTAAGATGTATTTCTATATAAAGAAGAAGACAGACTTTGGTAACCACTCATGAGTATGATAAGTTATACTCTTACAGTACAGTTTTATGGTAATTAAAAATATAAAACAATCCTGAAAGTGCTACCTTTTAAATGATTCACTATGAAGAAATGCAAACTAGTTATGACCACAAAATGAGGTCTCTGGGACCCTGATTTGGTCCCTGCCTCTCTCCTTGCTCAAGCTCTGTTTCTTGCACATGCCCAGACTTGCCACCACCCTGACATTCACCGCATCTTTCAACGGGATTCCTCTTGCCTGACTACGGCACCCCCACATGCTTTTTAAGGCTGAATCCAACTACCAAGCAGTTACCCTGGAAAATTCTGTAGTAAATGATTCTATCATTTGAAAAAATAACTATCCTCCTGATGGGCAAGGTGAGATTTTATACCACAACCATTAGACAAGAGACCCTTATAGAAATAAGAAGACAGTTTAGTAGATGATTTTCCAAATAACTACCGAGTTCCAACATTTTTTATGCTCATTTCTATCTAATCCAGTTGCTACTTTCTAAAGACACATATGATATTATCATACATAATTGTAATATTATCAATTACAATTAAAAACTATAGTTAAAATTTTTCTAAGGTTAAGGAAGTACAGAAATGTTTATTAGTTGGTTGAGAAGTGTTCATTTACTTGAGCATTGAATTTACTAAGCTTCCAAGGGGGAAATAAAACCCTTCAACTAGATACAAGAAAACTTCTTGGTTTCTCAAATACCTCAAAATAAAATTTGCTCTCACAGTTACTTAAATCATTTGATTACAAGCAACAAAATGTATGGTCTCATGTTCAATCACATTTACTTAAAACTTCACTTGTAATTCACCTGAATAAAGCAAGGAATGTACAGACTTCATAGGCATGAAAACTTGTTCGCAAATGGATTTCTACAAAACAGCATGCTGCAGGAAAATTTGGGATTAAAGAGAGCAATAGTGAGAATGTTTAAGAAAAAGGTACACCTAGAACAGTGCCTTGAACATAAAAGTATATGATAGTAACTACAATATATGCTATATAAAGACTCTTTTTTATTATAGAGTATTTATGTATCAGGCAGACACAAGGATTTCTCCCCTGAGAATCTCAGAGTCTGGTCAAGACCTGACTATATCTAGTTAGAAACCCACGAATGCAACATAAAAATTTGTTGCTGTTTAAAAAAAAAAGTGTTCAAAAATATGTATTTCGGGCTTCCCTGGTGGCGCAGTGGTTGAGAGTCCGCCTGCCGATGCAGGGGACACGGGTTCGTGCCCCAGTCCGGGAAGATCCCACATTCCGCGGAGCGGCTGGGCCCGTGAGCCATGGCCGCTGAGCCTGCGCGTCCGGAGCCTGTGCTCCGCAGCGGGAGAGGCCACAACAGTGAGAGGCCCGCGTACAGAAAAAAAAAAAAAGAAAAAAAAAAGTATTTCCATTCCTAATACATGCATCATGCAAGAACCTCCAGTTGGGCCTTAATAAACCACGGCTTTAAGGTTTATGGATGATTTATTTGCTTGTATATAAAAGCTACTTAAAACTGACATATTTATTCTTTACTGCATTGCAGAACTCTACATATAGACTCTCTTCACAGTACCAATGTTATTAGTAACCAGTTATTCATCTTATTACAGATTAGTAACTGTTACTGTTAGCAGCCTATGTGGGAAAGGACAAGTTAGTTAAGAGGAAAAATGGATGGTCCCCTGCCCCATCCTAAAAATAAAAAACAAAACCAATTTACGTACCTCCTCTGTTTCATCCAGACTTGTGGATTTCACCACACAAGAAGCTGGCCTCTCCTGGATGTGAGCAAGGTCCTGGGGGGCTCTCTGAGACCCTGGCATTGGAGGCAGTGGAGCACGCCTCTTCTTGGGTGCATCCGATGGCAGGGTGTTTGAAATATACTGTTTGGTCATGGTATTGCTCCTCGTAAAAGCTGAACGATGCTTACTTACTAGAGGAGTTGCAGGGGCACTGGCGGTCTAATAAAGAATGAAAAAGCAAAATCTACAGGTAATTCCAAGACGAAAAGCACGTGCACTTAAAAACAGAGTAGAAGAATCTTACAAAATGCTACATAAGAAAATACGTACTTGCTCCCGCTTTTTCTTACTGCGTTGAAAAAGGCTGAAAAACCCTTTATTTTCTTTATCCTTCATAAGGTCTAGGTTTTGTGATATTTGGCAGGTCTCTAAAATAGAAGAAAAGCACCTTACTTTTGCTTGAGGGGTTATATGTTCACCTCCAAGGTGAACTATCCCTCAATTACTTTCCCTTGATAACTTTATCTAATGATAAAAGCTACTAATTATGCTCTATGAACCACGCACTCTGCTCAGCACCTCATATTTTAATTAATTCTCAAAGCAACAAGCAAATTTAGTATTATTGTTCCTGTTCCACAGCAGAGGAAACTGAAGCGACTCAAGAGTCTGTGTTTTATCCATAACTACCAACATTTCAGAAGTAAAAAGGACACTTCGAATTAAATGAGATATGAAGTTGCTATCATACAGTTTGTCCCTTTTGTTGATTTTGAATTATATATTTTGTCTCAGAGCTAAACTATTCTGAAATATTTAATTCTCCAAAACATGATTCATTATAATTACTCAGCACTCTGTTAAATGTTTTAAAAACTTTATTTCTTTAATACAGTGGTTCTGAACTGGTGGTGATTTTGCGCGCACACACACGCACATCCCGCCAAAGACGTTTAACAAAACCTAGGGACAATTTCGGTTGTCACAACTGGGGGAAGGGTGAAGAGAATGTGCTACTGGCATATACTGGGTACAGGCTAGTGATACTGCTAAACAAACTACAATGCACAAGACAGCCCCCCGGAACAAAGAATTATCTGGCCCAAAATGTCAGTAGTGCCGAAATTAAACCACAATTTAAGCAGAATGGCAAACGTCAAACCTCAAAGTTGTATAGGTAATATTTCATTTTCTAAAAAGTGTTTCCTAATGTCAACTGAAAGGGCCAAAAACAATGACAAACCCAGTAGTGCTGAGTCACCCTTGCCCAGACTGTCTCTAAATACCATTTCCCACTAAAAGGGACCATCTCAGGAGCCAACGTGATATGGTTTCTCCTGGCCAAAGTCAGGACAATTTGGGCATCATAAGAATATCTCAATAAATTAAAACATAGCACATATGTTTAATTTCATGAATTCATAATGATACTAAAAAAAAAAACCCTGATTCTCACCGTCCATTGTTTTAAAAATTGATTAAGGGAAAGAATCACACTTTTATCCTCTCTTTTCTGAATGAACTCTATCTAGGTAGACAAATAGCTGACATAGGGAAATCTTCTTTTTTAGAAATATCTCAACTGATAATTAAAGGAATATTTGTAACAGATTATATTTATTTTCTAACTCCTAATTAACCAAGACATTGGCACTGATGTTCTCAGCAGCACTATTCACAATAGCCAAAAGATGCAAACATCTTAAATGTCCATCAACAGATGAACGGATAAAGAAGATGTGGTACATATATACAATGGAATACTACTCGACCATAAAAAGAATGAAACAATGCCATTTGCAGCAACATGGATGGACCTAGAGATTATAATACTAAGTGAAGTAAGTGAGGAAGAAAGAGACAAATACCATATGATATCACTTATATGTGGAATCTAAAATATGACACAAATGAATCCACCTATGAAACAGAAGCAGCCTCACAGACATAGAGAACAGACTTGTGGTTGCTAAGATGGGGGTGGGGAGGGGGAGGGATGGACTGGGAGTTTGGAGTCAGTAGATGCAAACTATTATATATAAAATGGATAAAAAACAAGGTCCTACTGTATAGCACAGGGAACTATATTTAATATCTTGTGATAAACCATAATGGAAAAGAATATAAAAAAGAATGTATGTATATGTATAACTGAATCACTTTGCTGTACAGCAGATATTAACACAACATTGTAAATCAACTACAGTTAAAAAAAAGACATCAGCAAAGATTATTGATGGCTAACATCAAAAAAAGATAACTTGTTATTACAGGTCTGTTAATGGAAATACACAATACCATCCATGAAATATTCTTACCAAAAATATCTCACCCAAATCTGATCAAGTCTCTAAATTTAACAATCAATTTACAGGAAGCAGAGGATAAAGAAACATGTTAAGTGGCACCACAGGATGCAATCAGCAAAATTCTGAATGTGGGAAACACCATAAGACAAATGACCTGGTTTCTTCAACAGATAAGTTGCAAATTTTAAAGAGAGAGAGACACACAGGAGTAGGGATTTATAAACTTTAAAAAGATTTCTCCTATGAAACACATATGGGTTTTATGGTAAACTACAGTATAATTTCAGTGACACTGGAGACAAAGTACTATATATTGACATTTGTGGGATATATCTGTAGCAGAACTTACAGCTCAATGTAAAGTCTCAAATACATAGCCCTTTCTTAGAAGTAAATGTATAGTCTTTTTATTTAAAGGAAATGTTTAAAAAATTAAATAAATTATGACAAAGTAGGAGTTATTCCACGGAAGCAAACATAGTTAACACCAATAAATACATTAATGCAATTTTCCTCAATAAGACACTAACGGAGAACTATATTTCACAGATTAAAACTTCATAAATCTGACGCTTCAAATATTAAATAAGCACTATGCATGCTATACAATGCTGACAATGCTAACAATTAATAGTAATAGACATGTGGACAGCACTTTGTGGTTAAAGATTTTTTCACAAGCCTAACTCACTCTTTAGAACAATCCTATGAGGTAGGTGTCACAAGTTATTATTCTGATTTCTTTTTATAAGTTAGGGAATGTAAAGAATTGGAAGTAGATGGTACTATCTCATTATACATCTGAGGCCTTAGTGATGGTGACTAGAAAGTCTGAATAACTTGCACCAAGAAAAACAGACATTCAATAGTAGAACTGAATCCAGTATCCATTTAAAGATGATGTGTAATACCTCTGACTTTTTTTTTAAAGAAATGCTACTATTTCATTTTAAGATAGACTCCTCCACTAATTGAATGTAGATATACAATTAAATTTAGTTGGAACAGTAAACAGAAAGTTCAATGGTGGTGCAGTACAATAACTATAACCAGAGTACTCATGTAGTTATTTTTGGTAAAGCAATTTCCAGGCATCTGGGCATCCTCTACTCTGGTTAACTCCTAAGTCTTCACCTAAAGCTCACTTTCAGGGATCACTACAAGTCAGAGTTAAACACTAAGACAAGGAGTTGAGCTTACTTAGAAAAGCAACTCAAATACTGTAGTTTCCTATTTCCCAAAGAGAGGCTGTAAATAATTGCACACAAAGTTCTAAGCCTTCTGATAATATCGGACAAAATAAGGAGGCAGGAGCATTTACAACATTTGGATTGACCCTGTAGATTTTGACACTGTAAAAGGAACTTTTTTTACATTTTCCTGTTACAATCTCTTAAGATTATGTTCACAACATTTAATACTCTGCATAAACCACATACTTTCTTTTAGCTGGAGGGGATATTAGAAATCAATGCATTCAACACCTTCAAACTGAGGCCAACAAGATTATGGAATTTGCTTTCGGTTATGTATGTAGAGACTGGCAAAGTTAGAAGCAAAAGCCAAGTACAAGTAACAGAATGCTGTTGCTGGAAGAACCAGAGGACACTTTTTCCTACCTCTAGATTATTATAGAAGTGGAAGGTGAGATCCACACAAATAAAGCATTTGCCCTATCAGTTTGCCAATGAGCTTGAAAGCTAATGTAGTGTCAGAATTAACATGCCTATCTTCTGATTATTAGCCAGTATATACTTTACAAACATAAGAATTTTCAGCTCCTTTGATTAGGCTAGTCTTTATGACAGCCGCTAAAAATAATCACACTATTACTGATGTGGGCTTAATTCTTGGAATTGCGAGGCTCATTGTGTTATAAAAAAAATTGGAAGTGGTAAAGAAAGAAGATTCCAATAATCCAATAATGTATAATGTGTACACTTTATTGTTTTTTTTAGTAAGGGGTAATTATTATAGTAATCAATTATCTGAGCCTATCCTTTTTTAATGGGGAAACAGATTTCCAGACTTTATTATTAAGGCTAATTTTTAATGAAGTTTTCCTCTATGAAAGTAATACATTCCATTAAAAAATTCTATAATATAAAGAAAAGAAGGATATATATAAAATAGACCTACTGTATAGCACAGGGAACTCTACTCAATACTATGTAATGACCTATATGGGAAAAGAATCTAAAAAAGAGTGGATATATGTATAACTGATTCACTTTGCTGTACACCTGAAACTAACACAACCTTGTAAATCAAAAATTTTTTTAAATAAAATAAACTTTAAAAAAAATAAAGAAAAGGAGGATGAAAAAAATTCACCCATAGCCCTACCACCTAAAGGTATCAACTCTTAAATTTTTTTTGTATTTCTTTTCAGAAGTTTCATGTAAAAGCTTTTTTTAAAACATACTGTATTAAACATTTAAAAAGCTTTAAAAGCTGATTTTAGCATAAGCACTTTCCATGTTATTACAAAATATTCACAAACAATTTAATGGTTGCAAACATTTCCTATGATGAATATACCCTTATAATTCTGAATAACTGTTTCAAAAGAAATAATCTGAAACTCTTCCATGGAACCACCAAGTTATCAGTATATGTACACAATAAAGATCGTAGCAACATCATTTTCTGTCTGAGAGTCAAGAATATGTTTTTGTTATTCTTAAGATGATATTAATTTTCAAACAATTATTGAAATGTAATTACTGAAATTAAATTCAGAAATCAAGGTAGGGGGCTTTAAACTATTTTTCAGGAAATAAAACCCAAAGACTTTCTAAATTAAAATCTTTTACAGAATGTACATATTAGTAATGATAAGAAAACAGGTAAAATTAGCAGCTTGTTTTCAATTTACCCAAAAGAAAGAGATTTCATATTATAATCTTGTTTTCAATTTACTCAATAGAAATAGAGATTTCATATTATAATCTTGTTTTCAATTTACCCAATAGAAATAGAGATTTCATATTATAATCTGTTTCTACTGATTCATGTGTCTTACCTTGGAAAGATGACTTATTGAAGGCAGTAACAGAAGTGGCTACAGAAGGAGGGGGTAAAAGAGGGTAAATTGGCTGAAAAGATAATGTTTGTTCAAGTATAAAACATCACTGAGTTGAAATAGTCATTTATGGATTATTTAAAGCCACAATCTCAGGATAAAGTTTGAAGTTCTCTATACACAGCGGATGTAAGTAATCATTCTTCACTAAACTTTTATTTCTCCTAATAAATCAGATTTGTGTTGAATAAACTTTCATTTACCTATCAGACATCATAGAAACCAACATTATCTAAAATCTCCAAATTTTAATACATTATTTCTATAGATTTACACTCTAAGCTATTCCTATTTAGAAGATTTTTGTAAGTAGACTGATTCATTTTATAAGCCAGTTGATTTTGGGTGCTGAACTTAGAAAAAAATTTGTCAAGAAACTCCCAAATTTGAAAGATAATTAAGACTCAGACAAATCCATGGTGAGTCTATTGTAATTCACACTTCTTTAGAACAACGACTTTACATGTAAACTTTAATTTTCTGTTTAAATCTTAAAACCACAAAGAATTAAGTTAAATTACAGCCCAAATATTCATAGGTAGGTGGAAAGGTGTAAGATGTGGATGACAGCTAAGAAAGACGTGTTTTTATTCCAATTTGAATAACTGAACTCAAGTTAAATTTTACTACATTTAGTTTTCTCTTCTTATTCCCAGTGACATGTATTGACTTTACTACAGGATCCATTAACGTGCCATTATGAACTTGAGAACACTTACACATAAACACAAAACATGCACATATATGCACCAAATGAATAACATGAAAAGTCTACTTACCTCTGCTGACATCCATGGCATATAATTCTCTTAGTCCCAGCTCATTAAGAGATTTTGTCAAGTCGAGGGACTCCTGAGACTGATAGTCCTTCAATAATAGTGTATGTAATGGATCAAACTCACATTTGCTGCATATAACAGGGGCAAGTTCTTCAAGTGGTGCATGTGGGCTAACTCTCACTATCGTCTTCTGCGTTTTCTTAAAATTGATCACTACTCTCACAGTTTTCTGAAACACAGATTAAAGCCAGAGTTATACCATGATTTACTGAAACAAACTTTCTACAATGACATCTAGAACAATGAGATAATCTACAATTATATAGTGGTATGATAAACAGTGTTTTTCTACTTTGTTGTAAAATTTTCTTTTTGATTAATGTTACTTCCTAAATCCAAACCAGATTCTTAGAAATAGTTTGCTTATTAAGTAATCTAGATTAAATTCATAACTCTTGTAAAGTATTAAGTAGATTTAAATCCAAAAAGAAACATAAAAGCCTCATATCTAGTCCTACAGATGTTTTTGCTTTATTCCATATAATATTTACTTTATAATTAGCAAACAGGGCTTCCCTGGTGGCGCAGTGGTTGAGAGTCCGCCTGCCGATGGAGGGGACACGGGTTCGTGCCCCGGTCCGGGAAGATCCCACATGCCGCGGAGCGGCTGGGCCTGTGAGCCATGGCCGGTGAGCCTGCGCGTCCGGAGCCTGTGCTCCGCAACGGGAGAGGCCACAACAGTGACAGGCCAGCGAACCCAAAAAAAAAAAAACCAAAAAAAACAACAAAAAAAAAACAAAATTAGCAAACATACATAATAATAGAATTATATATGTTTTATTTTATTTTTTTTAGTTGAGAAATATCTTTCTAATGGTCAGTTGTCTCAATGAAAAAAACAGGGATATTTTATTTAAGACATTAACATTTCTGAACTTCTCTTATTTGAGGTAAGATAAACGAGTTAATCCATTATAAAGAGCTTAACACAGTGTCTGGCACATTGTAAATTATCAATAAGTAAACATTAACTATTGTGACTACCTATTGTTGTTGTCACTATTATTATTACTACTTTGGTTAATTTTAATATATTAGTAAAGAATATTATAATAGTCCTCATTTAAATATTTAATACTGCTAATTCAAAATTATTGAGAAGATTTTAAGCATCTCCACATTTTAATGTAACTGAATTAAATTCTATATGTAAATGGAATTTAGAAACATGTGACCATCTTAAGTGAAACCTACAGATTGCAGATCTTCAAAGTTTAACATGTATTCATAAAATTAAAATACCATATATAGTCCCATGTTATAGCATAAATAATACTATTTCCATTTAGATAAGTAGCATGTATATCTTGCTAGAAAATAGCCCAATATCCTGGTGAATATTTAATATTCATATTTTATAGAAAGCAAATGTTTTAGTATTGTCCAAAAAAGTTAGTTTTTTGAAGAAAATATGAGAATGTATTACTCAAGTCATATGTAAATGGACTACTAATTTAATATGTAAACCTTTATATATTTTGTGAAGTTAAAAATGGTTAATATCATTCCTAATGAAAGAGTATTTCTAGAAACCCATAAACTTCTACCCCTGTTGCTTACAGAAAAAGAACAATTTTATAAATAAAGGAGAATTGATGATATTAGAATCACTGTGGTTAAAAATTTTTGCTTAAAATTCATACATCACAGAAAACTGAGCCATCATGTAGCTCAAATTAACAATAATTTAAATAAATTACAACTACGGCTTACCAAGTACAGAGAAGCCAAAAAATTATTTTAATAAATTCTTAAAGGAATTTGTATTAAAAGAGTATAAAACCTTTTTTTAACATAAACTTTTTAAAAGAGTACCTTAAAATATAGTCATAATTGTCAAATTCTGATACTATCATATAGGTCACTTTAGAGCATCTAAAATCTGAAGTATTCCCCAAATTCTAGTTAATCCAAGGATAAACAACTAAGTGAATTGTAAACAAAGTGGCCCAGGAAAACACAATAGCCATGTTTACGTCGAATTTGACCAGGAAAGGCAATTTTATTTCATTTGCAATGAGCTGCAGATAATGACTAAAAAAATCAACTTAGTATTTTAGCTGTAAGACACCAAACTTTACAGTGAAAATCTTACCTCTGGTATTATAGGTGTAGGTTTTTTCTTATCCAAAATTTTTGGCTTTAAAATTACTTTTTCTACCTCCAACATTCCTATTGGTGTGTTTGGCTTAAATTTAATGGGGTTCTTTTCAGCTGACAGCAGATCAATTGTGTGACTTGATGGATTTAAGTGATACTGTGCACAGAGGAATATCAACAAGTCCATCATAGGTTTACTGTAAAACAAGAGTAATGCTGATCATAGAACAATTTCATTAACTGTTACATTTATTGTTTCAAGCATTTTTCCTAGGGCCTCTTGTCCTCAGTAGATAAAACAAGGCTGCAAAATACTATTTGTGAAAGCAGCTTAAAAATCTAACTACAAGATATTTAAGCAGACAAAATTATAATAGTTTAAAACTTCTGAATAGTATTCAAGAGAGCTTGGACCTTTGTGTTGGTTTAAAAATTCTGTATATTTTATCTGCCAACTTGTCTTCATATCATAGATTTCAGTAGAAGGAAAAGCCCTTCCTTATCCAAAAGCAGTCACTTGGTTTAGCAGATCCTCCTTTATAATGTCATTTGGAATATGAGCAATCTTTAGCTTATAAACTGGTTCTCATAAGCATAAAGTATTCTCACCCTTTGGGCTTTAGAAAGCATAGAAAGAATCTACATGAGGAAGCCCACAAATCCTAAAGAAGAGTGTCGTACAGATTTCTTAATTCATTCAAACAGCATTTAATATTTTCTAGGCACTGGAGACATGGTACAACTGTTATGGCATACCTTCTCTCATAGATCTAATACTCTGCTAGATGGACTAGACCAAATGTCAGCAAACTACAGTCTGCAGGTCAAAGTGGGCCCACAGCCTGTTTTTTGTAAATAAAGGTTTACTGGCACACAGCTGTGCTCATTTGTTTACATAATATCTAGGGCTACTTTTGTGTTACAACGGCAGATTTCAGTAGATGTGACTGAAACTTTATGGCCCACAAAACCTAGTATTTTTACTATCTGGGTCTTGACAGAAAAAGTTTATGGACTCTTGTGCTACACAATGAAAAAATAACCAAGTAAATGTATGAGATAATTTTAAATAGTGATTAAGTGTTAAACACTAATGGTAATACATAACCTATCTCTATAGGGAATTGTTAATCCAACCTGAGATTCAGAGACACTTCTTAATTTTTTGCTTCCCTTTCCACAGACTCCAACTGTTGACACAGACTTTTGTTTCCATTCACAGCATCAACAGAACAGTGTGGTCTCCAATTCTTTTTCTTTTCTTTTTTTTTTTTTTAATATCTTTATTGTAGTATAATTGCTTTACAATGGGGTGTTAGTTTCTGCTCCAATTCTTTCTTAACTGTCAGCCTTTAAGGAAAGCACGCCAAAAAATCTTTTGTATTATGTGCTTTCCTCAAACATCTGGAGATCCTAAGCTATTAGATTGTATTTAAGACTGAGGCACTAAAACACTGTGTAAAAGTCCTATTTTCATGAACTGAGGTATATAGGTTGATGGGCTTCATTTGAGGGTAATCAGGCGGCCAGCTATTTTTTTTTTTCCAATGGGAGGTATAACTATCAATAAAAAATAATTCTCCAATTTCTTGAGTAGATATATGAACCCAGCTACCAGTTTTTTAGAAAGTTGACAGGGAAATGAGGCTAAAAATCTCACTGTTCAGCATGCTATTTTTAATTTAGTAATCTGTTTTCATATGCACCTCATTCCCAGTCTCCTAAGTGGAACTCCCAGGTAGGTAGCCTCTCTGGTTCAACATTCAGACAGGCAGTGTCCTGCTGGGGAAGGATTAGTTGTCTGGCACTGTGTGGTCTTGAGGTCAAACACTTTATATAGATTTTCAAACCATCCCCTGGATTCAGACCCTACCTCACCCTCACCTTCTACGGTCGTTGCCCATTCTTTAGCCATTCCAGTTGATTTGGGAAAAAGAGGTATATTTCATAAGAGTACACTCACCTCCCTTCTCTCTCCCACATACAAGTTGTACCCATTATACATATACCAAGAAAAATAAATAAATAAAAGACTAAGTCCCTCAGTAAAAAAAATGTTCTCTGGAATATGTTTCAATACCCAAAATACATTTCCCATATCTTTATTAAATGCTTGCACAGTAATATTTAGGAGTTTTATGTCCTTCTCTTGAGCTATCTAGTATGTTCATACATAAATTTTCTATAATTTCCCAAATTTTGGCTTTGGATAGTACATATTTAATTTCATTGAGAGAAAAACTAGCATAATGGTATTGTTGAAGTTCATTTTTTCGTAACATAGTACTCTATGATAGCAATTTGATTCTACGTACCGATTTTAGATTTGGAAAATGGTACTTCTTTCCCTGATAGTAAATAAACTTAAGAAGGATTAGGTAATGCCTAGAAAAATACAATATAATTACAAATACAGTTAAGCTGGAAGAGGAGAGAATTTTCACTGCCAACTAAATGGAGAGCTGTCCACTGTGGTCTATGAGTAAATGGTGCTATGTTCAGATTATATTTCTCTTTCTCTCTATATATAAATGTGCCAACTAATTCATGGAAAAATTCTAAACTTTACACTTCAAACACCTTTTACTTTCTTAAATGTACAGTTCTTTAGAGTCTCTGCCGGAAATATACACTAAAAGTTAACAAGACAAAAATAGTGATTAGTTTAAAGTTTTGTTTTGTTAATCCCTATTTTTGTGCTACAATTTTTTCATCCCTTTATGTACAAACATATAAAACTTTAAGGAAAAAGATACTTTAAAATTTTTTAAAGATAATAACAATTTGACACTCTTATTTAAACCTTCTGATATGCCTTAATGAATTACTGTATTTCTATCTGTGATATATAAATTTTCTAATTTAATAAAGGTGATGGATAATGGGCCAAGAATATTATAATTATGGCCTATTCCTTTAGTCAATATGGTCACCTATAATCTTTGCACACTATAGTATATATAGTATACTATACTATACTTTTTTTGTAGCCAAAACGTTGCATGCTGACTAGAACCTTTGAACTCACTGCCTAAATGTCTTCTAATAAACGACTCTTGGAAAGGCAAGTAAAAGTTACAGATCTTCTTTATAACCTTATTCTCTCATTCTATAATTACAGGTTCAACTTTTTATTCAATAATTCCAGAAGCCAATTTTGTCTGGAAAATATTCCTATTCCCAGGCAGATAAATGCAAAAGACCAGAAAGTTCTCTAACAGACAAAAATACAGATGGGGACTTAATACTGTCTATGATAATGATATTTCAAATTTCTGGGGAAAGGACTGAACGTTCAGTAACTGGTATTGGGAAAAATCTGATGGAAAAAAAAGCTATGTATCTACCTTATTCCTTACACTAAAGTAAGCCCAAGAGGACCAGCTATATAAATATGAGAATATAATTCTGGGCAGGGGGAAGCGGGGGAACCAAAAAGAAATCCATCTTCATGTAGTTTATGTTCTAGAGCAGGGCTGTCCAACAGAACTTTCTGCAGTGATAGAAATGCTCTGTATCTGTCCTGTCCAATACTGTGGCCACTCACTGCATGTAGCTACTGAGCATCTGAAATACACTGAGCTAGTGGACTAACAAACTGAATTTTTCATTTCACTTAAATTTAAATAGTTTAAACACACATGTGGTGAGTGGCCACTGTATTGGACAGAGTAGCTCTAGTGCACTGATTCTCCAGTGTGATTCACAAATCAGCAGCATCAGTGTTGCTGGGAACTTGTTAGAATTGCAAATTCTCAAGCCCCAGTCCAGATCATTGAATCGGAGACTCTGGGGTTGAGGCACGGGAATACGTGCTTTGACAAGCACTCCAGCTGATTCTGACACATACTATAGTTTTCAAACCAGTGATCTGGAGAGAAGAGGATAAAGAAACAAGTAAATTATATAGTGTACCAGATAATGATAAATGCCATGATGAAAGTAAGATAAGGAAGGAGATTAGAAAATGTCCTAACTGAAAAGATGACATTGGAAAAGAGACCTGAATGGAATGGGATACTGGGGAAAGAGTGTTCCAGGCATAGTTGACAAGTGCAAAGGCCCTGAGGCAGAAGTGTGCTCCACATGTTTAAAGAAAAACAGAAACCAGCCTGCTGGGGTAAAAACAGTAGACATGATATTAGAGTGATTTTCTTATAGATCTGGAAGGCCTGGTGAAGACTTGGGATTTTATGAAGTGAGGTAGAAAACCACAAAAGGGTTCTGAGCAGTGATGGGATCTATTTTACATTTTTAAAGGATAATATTCTGATTGTTGTATTCACAGTAGCCTGAGGTTACAAAGCTATTGCAAAAATTTAGGTGAGAGAAGCTGATAGCTTAGACTAGTCAGGTTCCAGATATATTTCATAAGGAGGTGATAGGATTAAATCGAATGCGGGAAGAAAAGGGTAAGATGACACAAGAGACAGAAAGAGGAGCCAGCCAATGGGAAGAGGCCAGGATTGCAGGGACACTATCAAGTGGCAGCGTTGCTAAAAGGACTCCATAGAAGGCCTAAAATGCTCATTTAAGTTATTTGGTATGTGATATACTTACTAACCTCTCCCTGGTGACCCGCAAACCATCGCTATGGTCCTGATAGCTTTGAGAGGGGTTAAATCAAGGAGAGAAAGGACATTTCAAAAAGTAGAGACTGGAAAATAAGAATCCAAAAAAAGGATATAAAGTCCAAGCCAGAGGTGGCGCCAAGAACATAAACCCTTGGGAATTTACAATAATATTATAAAGGGTATTTATGGAGCAGGGGTTCAGGCCAATCTTTCAGAGACCTCAAAGAGCAGAATGACCTAAAGATGTTCTCTGGGTTCCATTTATACCTAGATGTGAACTCCTCTCTAGCAGGACCACCTCTTAGCAGACTTTCTTCCCAGGACCTAATACAATGTAGGTCAGGGTCATTGAATGTGAATTTATAGGAACCAATGATTATTTATCTCTTAGGTAATTTTGCTTAAACATCCACGAGTTCAAACACATAGCAGATAATATGCATTTGAGATTTCTGTTCAGTGTCTGATGCATGAAAAGATGCAATTGTTGAAAGGAGATTCACATGCTTTAAAAAAAACCCACATAGGTGAGAAAGCTGTTTTGCTTTTTGTTTTTTAATTAACAAACTTGACTAGTAGCACTGTTGTGTCTAAAGCCAGTACATCTTTACACAGAAGTGGGATATAAGCATTAAGTTGGGCTAAGACCTTATCCGAAAACAGCCTCAGACCAGTTCAATTGCTTGAAATATTTAATTGAAAGCTCAGCATTTGGCACCAAAAGCACAGAAGAGATGACCCTGACCTTGCGGATTCTGAGGGTGGGAATTACTGACTGGCTCTACCATAAAGGAGCTGTAACACTATAAAGGCAGGACATTAACTTTTAAGCAGGCCCTGCATGCAGTGGGGCTGCTTTGGGGGATTAACTAGTCACGAAGTGCTCCCACAGAATACGAAACCATCTCTTGAGTGTAGTTTAGAATTATCCACCTGAATGCCAAGTTACTTCTACCAAAAACAGCAATTTTGGTTTGAGGATAATTATCCTAAGCTGATGCACCTAACAGCAGTTGGCAAAAAGGTTTAAGCACGTGATCACCACAGGAAGGATGCTTGTTCTCCTGTTTGCTGAGGTAGGAGCACATGCCAGCAGTCTACCTGCAGCCCGAGCCAGATAATTAAAAGTTGAAAAGGACTGGCTGAATTTGTTCATTACTTCTTCATTCAAATAAGAAACAGTCTTTTCTTCCGCTATACTACCACATTACTTTCAATTTTGGTTTATTATTTAAGAGTCTGCTTTGCATTATTTACAGATTTTTTTCTCTTATGACTGCCTAGAGGGCCGATTTAAAAAAAAAAAAAAACTCTTTAGAAACTCTTCTTTGAAATGGAAGAAATCCCTATGAGATTTCCCACTCCTTATAGAAACAAACGATCCCTTGCATTAACTTCATACCTATTATCTCATTTGAGCTCACAACCACCACAAAAGCTACTCCCACTTTACGAATGAAAAAATTGTCGTTAGAGAAGTTACATAAACAGATTATGAGAAGCATAAATAGAATTAGGGTGCAGTCAGGATCAAAATGTCCTGACTCCTAATCCAGCCACATTTTAGCCTCATGATGCCATGAATCAGGATTCAGGAGAGGGTGGATGGTTTGCAACAGGCTATCTGCTATCTGCTGCAGTTTTACTTCATAGATTGATGGCATCACAAAATTACCCCCTAAAATCCTCCAGTGACCCTTCCTGCATTCATGACACATATTAAGGGTAATCTTGTCCTAGTTTTATACCTGCTAGATAAGACTTCCCATTTTTGTGTTTTTAAGATCCACTTGCATATCAAAAATGAAAGTCATGATTCGCCAAAGAGCTTTCAGATCAGCTCCAACAACTATGTAGGTGAATTTCCAAACCCTAGAGGTGCTTAAACAAAGTCACTTACCAATAGGGTTGCAATGAAATTTATCATCGAATCTGGACACCTGAGATCGAAAGAGGGGCACTATTAGTAATTACTCTGGGATAATAGGTACAAACAGGGACTGTCATAGGAAAACGAAGATGATGATGATAAGTCTTTTTTATGACTAGATGGATTTCAAGCATCTGATAAGGGGTTGAACCCGAATGAGTAAGATTCTGCCTTAGTATGATTCTTTAAATCTACCCCAGTATCTAATAAGGTATTTTACCCATTCTCGATCCATGCTCAAAACTGAGTTGAGTTGAATTTGTTCCAGCTGTCCCTTACAAAGGCATACCAACAACCCAATTAAACTTACCAATAACAGTATAGGAACTTTTAAAACATTCTCCATTGTTACTGATGTTTATTTATCTTAAGCTAACCCACCTCCTTTAGTAATGAGTTCAGGAATGAAGCTAACCCACCTAATTCGGAATGAGTTCAGGAATGCTAACTATGCTTGTGTGCATGAGATGAAGTGGATCAGGGAGATAAAACAAATAAACCTAATCTCAAAGTTGAGAGTGCTTACTGAATTATGCAATAGGAAACATTTTGAAGAAAGTAACACACAATTTAAATTTGAAGACAATAATAGATCAGGGTAGTATTCAATTGATAAAAGGTCATACCAAATACTAAAAACAGATATTTCTCAAAGCAAAAAAAAAAGTTGAAATTCTCCACTTTAAACTCTCCTTGATCATTTATTTTGGATATTATATTTGAATCTAATTATAAACAATTACCTTTATAAAAACTGTGATTTAGGAACATACCTATTAAACATGCATACATACCCCTTATAAAAAGAGAAATACCACAAATATATCTCACTGCAATTGGGACAACTCAAATATGGGCAAAGGATAAGATAAAATGTCATTGACATGAAAGTCAGAAATTATTAACAGAAAAAAAAGGCAAGTTACAAGATAGCATGTACAGTATGATGTCATATTGGCAAAAGAGGAAAAGGTTCCTATATAGGTATATGTGTAGATATACAATTGTGAGTGTGTGTGGTGTATGTCTATGTATATGTCTGTGTGAGTAAAAGGTTATATACCACAATGTTAGTAACTGTAATCTTTCTCCTTAATAATGACATGGTGTTTTAAGTATTTTTTCTGGCTTATCTGTCTTTTCCTACTTTCTGTAAGGCCCAACCATTGCATTTATAGTCATAAAAAATTAAAAGTAAAATTAGAAGGGTCATTGTTATAAGGTGTAGATGCCAGGGAAGGAAAGGGATGAGGGTGGCCCTCCTAGGACTTGGAGGGCATTTGTTAGTATTCTTTCACTGTTTCTCAAACCAGGAGAGCGATCAGCCAACAGAGGCTTACGTGCTGCCTGGCTCAGGGCAGCGGGGGAGTGCCAAAGCCTGGAGTACAGGATTCCAACTAGGTAGAAACTCAGGCAGGACTGTTACACTTAAATAACTTAACAGCTAAAATTCCAACTTTTATTTTAAGCAGGTACAATTGAAAAAGTATCTAAACCAAAATTGAAAGCATCCTTATGGAGTTCAATGTGATTATGCCATGCAACAGATTTTTAGCAGTATGTTTTTGAAATCTATTACCCTATTATATGATGTATTCATCACACATCTGTCATTTGACATTTTTCAATAAATATAAGAATGATACGAAATTCTGAAACTCTTCTGCAATCCATACCATTCGTTGTATTACTGGTTTGTGTTTTTTTTTTGGAGAAGGGTGAGTTAAAATTGACCCACATTGATCCAGTAATTTCTTGTTGTTTTTCATAGTCTACTTTTTTCCAATAGGTGGCACTGTAGTCCATGTAAAACTCTCCTGAGCTAGTTCTCTGACCCACCCAGTGCCCTTCAAAACTCTGGTCTTAAAGGCCAGAGATGTGAGGTGACTTGCTTGACATCACATAGCAAGTTATGTAATAAACCGTAGAGCCTGAGATTTCTAACTTCAAGTTCTATGCTTTCTTTGTGTTTTCATTCCTGGTATTCTAAAATTTGCTCATATCAAAGCAAATTCCTATTTATGGTATTCAGGTCATGAAATATATACCCATAGAATGCTCTCCCTATAGGCTAACAAAGAGGGTTAATGTCAATCTTTTATCAAATTCCCAAATGAAAACTGCTTTTAAAGTGTCCCCAGAGAAAGAGGAAAAAGGAAAAATACTTATTCAGTGAGAATGACACCTGACTATAAGGTAAGGACCTACAGTGATGTACAAACATACCTACATACTTCCTTTTTCTCTGTAGTGTCTATGCCAGTTTAGCCTATAAACTCATTTTCATTAAAAATTAACTTTTCCCAAGTACTGGTAGACACTACCACTTATGCTATTGCATAGTGTGGTACTTTCTGAGGAGCACAGCCCCTAGGCAGCTTGCCTCTAACAGTACTATTCTTTAATGCTCACTTTTAATAAGGCACAGAGCTGCTTTGCCTGGTGAAAAAAGTTGTTTACTTGACCAGCACACAGATACAAACACAAACACACACACACACACACACACAGATATATATACACATATACCTGTACTTCTTCCTTCAATCCAATCATTCGTAATAACAGGACACACAGAAATGCCCAAGAGTTTTCAGGCTGCCACTCAGCCATCTTCAATGTAAGTCAAGGATCCCAAAGGCAAGATAACAGACATCGGGTGACTTTTGGTCACTAAAGAGGCAATATCACTAAGCTCTGGTACCAAAAGATTGGTAAGCCTGCAGAAGGCTCCTAACCTGATTCAGGATAACAAGTTTTTAGTTTGCCCCTGAGCATAAAGTCTATTACCACCTCCAATCTTATTGTGTTCCTTAATCCGAACAAGCTCTTTGGTGAAAAATCAATGTACAAACAAGTGCATTCTTCTGAAAATAATGCTGTGTGTTACATTCTTGAAAATGAAACATTCTGAGCATATCTCTGCATGAATTGTATAAGAAGAGAGGGGAGGGCTTCCCTGGTGGCGCAGTGGTTGAGAGTCTGCCTGCCAATGCAGGGGACACAGGTTCGAGCTCTGGTCCGGGAAGATCCCACATGCCGTGGAGCAACTGGGCCCGTGAGCCACAACTACTGAGCCTGCGCGTCTGGAGCCTGTGCTCCGCAACAAGAGAGGCCGTGACAGTGAGAGGCCTGTGCACGGCGATGAAGAGTGGCCCCCACTTGCCACAACTAGATCTTTTTAAAAATCTTTCCCAAGAATACATTTTGAGAAGCAAAACTTTTCTGAACAGTTAAATGAAGCATATGATAAGTTTCTAAATATTTATTTCAGGCTCATATTGATATTATTCTCCAAAGGAGATATATATATATATAATACTATCAAAATAAATATAAGATACAAAGAATATTTAGACAAATTAAGAAGAGATGGTCTCAAAAAATTAAATTAGAGATCCTTCACAGTAACATACGGAACTCTGATTTAGCTAAGAAAACCTTATGCCTTTAAACTTATTTAAAATGATTCTTCTGTAGTCCCCCACTAAATTCCTGTATCATTTTGTTGAAAATTTTCCTATTCCATTTATGGTAACAAAGCCCAGAAGAAATTTAAATTATCTATATCATGGGTCTTCACATAGGTAGCTAACATTTTTCAGAAATAGAATAAATTTTTCTATTTGTACATTTTTGTTTTTGTTGTTATTGTTAAACGTTAGTTTTTGGTTTTGTTTTTTTAAATAACGGGGCAACAGTTGCTGCAACCTTCAAGATACCCCAAATCACACTCTTAAGATATCCTGAACCGCCTTCTAAAATATCTGGAATCACTCCTGAGATATCCAGAATCACACTCCTGAAATATTCCGAATCACACAACCACTTGTAATTATAAACATTTAATATTAAAAAAAAATTAGTCATAGTGTCTACAACTTGAGTCATTCCTGAGTGATAAAACTATTAGGAACAAAGTCTCAAAATCAAATCCCCCAGTAAAAACATTGATATAAAACAAATTCTACTCTCAGAAAAGTTTTTCAGCCCCAAAATTTAAAGTTTTGTTTAAATTTTTCAAACAAAATTTAAAAAGCAATCAGAATTTGGGGCATTCTTGCCTTACTCTCTACCTGAGGAAATATATTTAAGAGATTCTGGGAAAGCTACTGGGACCCATCCAAATGCCTCTTCAAGACACACCATTTAAGTTGCTACCTCCATCAACATATAAGATTTAGGGAGACAATATGCTGAATTTACTAAATGGTAAATACTACATTGCAAGAAACTGTAAAAAAAAAAAAGAAAAAGAAAGAAAGAAAAAAGAAAATGTGCTAAGCACCAAGAAGAAAAGTCATGAGACCTGCATGGATCTTATGGTTTATTTAAGAAGATAAGATACACATATAAATTATAGCATAGGACAAGGTATGATTGTCCTATCAATGGTATAAAGTGTCAGAAGAGTTTGGAAGTCAGAGGTAATAGTTCATTCTGGGGAGATCAGGGAGCCTTTAAATCAAAACTCACTTGAGCTACATTAACTGGATAAAATGTGGCTGGTAAGGTACTCAAGATGGAATGGCTTTCCAAAAAAAGTGTGGAGGTGGAAAAAGTAGAGTATCTGTAGAATCAAAGAGTCATGCGGCTGAAGCTTAAGCTATTTAAAGGGGAGTAGTGAAGGAAAGACTGCTTAACTCCAGAGGAAAAGAGAAGAAGGTGGCCCAGTGTCCAGGCTTGTTAGCTTGGACTTCCTTACTTTGTTGAATTGCCATCCCTACAGTCTTTTATCAAAGCGAGTGCCACAAACAGAGGGATGTTTTAGTCAGATTAACCTGAGGGTGGGGAATGAAAGGAGAGCGCCCAGGGTTAAGGAAAACAGTTCTCAGAAGAGAATGGTGGAAGTCACTATGTGCCAGGCACTGATAAGTATTTCATTTAATCCCAACAACAATTCAGTTATAAAACATTTTTTATAGATAAGAAAACTGAAGCAATTCAACAACAGTTGGTGGCCCAGAAACAAAAAGCTGACTGATGGAAAATTACTCCAGTTTAGGAACCTGGAAGGCAAACATGCTGGAAGGTCAAAAGGATGGGGAAAATCTAGGGTCCTTGTAAGTACAAATGTGGTAGAAATGACTGATGCAGAATCCAGGTCAAATATGAAGAAAAATGCAGCAACAGGAAGAGAAATCATCAATTAGACTTCATAAGGAGGATGAAGAACAAATCCAATTAAGAAAGAGAAAGTGGATAAGCTAGACTCAAAAAAGTTGTGTCAAAGAGAGAACCTAAGATCTCAGTATTGGATCAGCTTCAAAGTGGTAAGATACCACGGTCCAGGTGGACAGGGGATGTACACTATGGATGTATTTTCCCAGAGTCAAGGAAACAGAAGAAAAGTTAGCTCAGGGTAGCATGTGGAAAAGTTTAAAGTAATTATGATGGGTGACAGGATAGAGGGGAAACCCGTGATTCTAATACTGAAGTCCCTGAGGTTTAAAAACAAACAAACAAACAAAAGAACCCAGAAGGCTGATAGTAGAGAAGATGGCAATATAAACAGATGACTGGTATATTCAAGATGAAATTTTGAGGAGTACTGATAATGAAACCATTGTTACCTGTCAGCATCAGTGAAGAACAAGGAAAAAATACTGACTTTTAAAAAAAATTACCTTGAATTCAGGGAACATAAGAGGAATTGCCTTTATTACCCCAGCCACATCCATTACCATTATTATTTTAAAACCAGGGTAATGGTGTGATTTCAAGGATTGAAGATGATGCGATGGCCACTGTGTCTAACTTACAAGATGCCTTCCTCCCTCAGAAGAGGTAAAACCCACCTGCATCTAAGGTGGACACCCACCAAGGTCAGTCACAGGGTTCTCAACCTCCTAAATATGGTTCAATGGGTCATCTCCAAAACTACTTCCAATACCAAATAAATGGCAAAGTGCAACTGACTTAAATTTAATGAGAATTTAATACACAATACTATGTATTGTTTGCTAATGCTGAACTTTTTTATTTTCATGAACTTTCAATAATTCATAAAGTTGTACATAATCTTAAGAATAAATCTCAAGATTAAGGTTATCTTGAATAAATTTCATCTAGGTAAAACCACATTGCAAAAATGCAGTACTCAATATGTTGCCTGCTTATTCTTTCGTTCTACACACACATATATACATACACATACACATGCAATACTAAGGTCAAAATAGCTTAAATTTCTAAATCAGGACTCTGGATAACAAACGGGTAGTTGAAGGTGAAAGGTGGAACAAGACCCAGTATGCAACTCATGTAACTTTCCACTTCAAAATGAAATGGAAAATTACACTTGGCTTTATTCCATTTTTCCAATTTTTATTCAGGTTTTAAAAATATCAGTCTCCTGGGCTTCCCTGGTGGCACAGTGGTTGAGAGTCTGCCTGCCAATGCAGGGGACACGGGTTCGTGCCCCGGTCCGGGAAGAACCCACATGCCGCGGAGCGGCTGGGCCCCTGAGCCATGGCCGGTCGGAGCCTGTGCTCCGCAACGGGAGAGGCCACAACAGTGAGAGGCCCTCGTACTGGGCGGGGGGAAAAAAAAAAAAAATCAGTCTCCTAAATCACATATTCCCTTCTCGCTGGATTAAAGTTTAATTCTATGTTTCTATTAAATTTATCCACATTTTAAATAACTTTATTAAATCATTCAATGATGTGAAAAATCCTGCTAGTTTTACAGATTTATCTGTTTTGATAAATAAAAGAGTATTACCTTTTAAGAGTAGTTAATAACTTCTGCAAAGTCAAATTTGGAGAAGCGGCTTAAAAGAGAAAGAATAATTTGGAAGGGAAGGGAAAGAGTTTTCTTATGGGTCCCTGGCTTGCTTTGTAAGTTTGAATTAGAAAATCAATAAAACTGATGACTGTTCCTCTGGAAAAGGCTATTAAAAAAATTTTTTTTTTAAATGACTAACAAAATAAAATAGTTCCAAATTCCAAGAGTCACTTCACTGGGATTGTGGAATTCATAGATTTGATATTTAAAGCATTGTTATAAAAATTTTAATACCTTTTAGCATTTACTTTTTTAATAGATAAGTAAACTGAGTGATGAATAAAGTATCTGCCAAAGAAAAAAATCAAGAAGTCTACAACAGAGGGTTTCAAATACAGAAGAAGAAAGGGAAGTCCTGGTATTTCCTTCACTCCATCGTACCTGCCATGAACAGTAGTAGATTTGATAATATCCCCAGGTAGAACGACCAAGAGTTCAATATCTTTATCTATCGTGTTTTCTTTCTGTTCCATGATAAAAGCAGAAGATTCTACAGAATCATCAACTGAAGAGGCATCAAGGTATTTGGTCTCAGCTGGAGGAAGCGGTGCCTTGGCTTTTGGTTTTCTCCTAAAACAAAAACAAAACAGAGAATAAAATATACGTATTTTAAAAATAATTTGCTAAGAGGATCTCATTTAATAAAAATACAAAATGTGTTTATGTATGTTTTTCACACCTAGGAAAAAAATGCACTAAAATGTTAACTGTTAGCTTACTAGGGATGATGGAATTAAGTAAACTTTTTTTCTGCCTTTTAAAAATCAGCATATTTGTTTGTTTTCAACAATACGCTTGCATTACTTGGCAGTACAAAGAAACATGGTAACAAAAGAGATCTGAGGGCTTCCCTGGTGGCGCAGTGGTTGAGAGTCCGCCTGCCGATGCAGGGGACACGGGTTCGTGCCCTGGTCCGGAAAGATCCCACATGCCGCGGAGCGGCTGGGCCCGTGAGCCATGGCCGCTGAGCCTGCGCGTCCAGAGCCTGTGCTCCGCAACGGGAGAGGCCACAACAGTGAGAGGCCCACATACTGCAAAAAAAAAAAAAAAGAGATCTGATATCGGCCTTCATTAAATTCAATTAATGTGTGTTCACTACAGCGAAGCAAAAGTACTGCATTTTCTTTGGTGGAACAAATTATAAAAATTCTTACTGTCCTAGGATGGAAATCAGTATCTCATTTCCACACCTCCTAATACCTCTTACCTTTGTGCCTCTCATTCTATTTGTTTCCAATCTAGTGTATTCTGCCTCTCTAACCAGATTAAACTCTACCTATGCTTCAAAATCTAGCTGAAAACACCCTCCTACCACCCCCCTATATCGAGTGTCTCTCTATAAGGCACATACAACAGATTCCACAAATGTAACATTTTTCCCATTTTTTTTCTCCTGGGTACCAGTTTCATCTCTCTGCCTACATTTATTACTCCCTGTAAGAAAGAAGCATGCTGTATTTCCCACCGTGCTTAGCAATGAACAGTGAACTGTGATTGGTTATTTGATAAAGTATATTTCTTATTTCAATAAAAAATGTTACAAATAATTATTCTAATAAATATGCTTCAGTGTCACTTACTAGGACAACCCCTTAACTGATTTATAACAGAAACAGTAGTAGACATTCTACACATGGCCAATTCAATGCTTTGATGATTCCTAGGCAAAAATAAAAACCATGCAAAATAAAAGGCCTTCTTTGTAAGTAAATACGTAACATCCAGCCATTAAGTATTTTCAAAATTTAAGGTCTTACAAATCCAAGCACGTTTGTGCACTCAGCATCATGAAAAAACAGAAACAAGGTTCCTACATTAATTTTCTAAAATAATAGGCCTTTAATTTTTAGGAGTATAACTGCAAAGTTATATTACACTTTAGAAAATATTTCTTTTACAATAGTGACAAAAATGAATTTTTAGAAGTGTTTCAATAAATATAACAAGTTTATAAAATCTATATGAAGAAAAACGTTATCCAATTTCCAAATGTTTTTAATCTGCCCAAATCAACTACTCATCTATTCAACAAACATTTATCCTGTAACAGACAACCATGTAGCAGATTCAGCTAAACACTGGGGATGTAAAGACAGTAAGACCCAGTTCTCCTTCCCCAAAAGGACTGAAAGATATATACAAAATTAGAATAAATTTTGATGATTGTTCTGATACAGGTACAGCTGCAGATGGTACAGCTGCAGCTCATAGGAAGAGAAACTTTCCTAGGAATCCAGAAATGTTTGACAAGATGGGAAACATGAGTTGGGTTTGGGGGAATGAATAGAAACTCACAGGAAAAGACAAGAAATAATTGATATTTTAGGCAAAGGAAAGCAAATCAAGCCATGAAAGAAAGTGGTACTTCTCAGAATTGAAGAGTTTGGTAAAATTCCACAGAAAAGTCAAAGGAGAAGAGAAATCAGTGAATCTATGAAAAAGCTTTTATAAATTAAGAGAATTCAGCAAGGTGGCTTGGCACAAAATGATACATGCCGGCATCAACAGCCTGTGTAACCATAAGCAAAACCTAGTCAAAGTATAATGGAAGAAAACACTTCTTTTACAGTAGCAACCAAAATAAATTTTTAAAAATTATTACAATAAATACAACAAGAATTTTGCAAAATGTATATGAAGAAAATCTTAAATGCCAAATAGTCAGCTTGGATCTCCCCTCCCTTAGACTCCAGATTTATAAATTCAATGCCTACTTGACATCTGGACTAAGATGACTAACTGGAATCTCCAGCTAAACTTCCAATTCCTCTTCCCATCTCCTCCAAACCAAATGTTTTCCTCTCCAAGTCTTCCCATCTCAGTAAATCTCAATTCTTTTTTTTTTTTTTTTT